>NC_056728.1:755862805-756237805 GCF_019279795.1 Protopterus annectens | reverse complement strand
GGTCCCATGACCTTGATAAAAACAGTTTAATTTCAAATGGCTGATGATGACATCATGCATGCAAAGTGATTGCTGCCTGCAGGGGAAGGGATATCATTGTAGTGTACCAGTACGTTACTCTCCATCTGACATGTTTTGTTTCATAGTGTGTGCATCAGTGTTATTGCTTTGCACATGGCGTTTCATACATTATTGTCTTACCGATGGTTGTATGTGCTAAGCTTCCTGCTTGTATGCAGCATACAGTACCAGCCTTGTTATTGGACAGTTGTTACATGTGTCAGAGAGAACACATGTCAAAGGAATTACAGCCACAGGAGGTACAGGATGCTTGTTAGATGCATGTTACTGACATGGCTGCTTACTATGGCATCCATCATGTGTATCTTTAGTGAACATGGTCTTTGCACATCTTGTAACACTTTCTCTGTATCATGGTGGTATATATGTCACTTTCATTTTGGCTACTCTCCATCAACCCATATACAGCCTTTATGAATATCTTTTTTTCCACGTGTCACATTGTGCCCTGGAAGCCCAAAATATCATTCCTTAAACTCCATTTCCTTAGCTTGTCCTGCATGCATACATCAGTCATACTTCCAATGTCCCACTTTAAAAATGTATGGATGCTCCAGGGTTTACAGACGTTTGGAATGGCAACGTTTTAAAGGGAAGATGCTTACTGTGGACATCTGTTCTATGGTTAAAATGGAATCTTCAGCAAGAAGAAAGTCATGTTTAGGGACTGAGAAGACAAACACAGCTTTGGGTGCTATGCAGTACATATAAGATGAAGGAAACACATCAGCAATGCCTAAAGCTGCTTAACCTACTGTGTTGAGATGGTACTGCACATTGAAAGAAAAAAACAAGGTGTAGGAGGCATGCAACTATAGAAACTCTGGTAACAGGTGGGAAGCTGTGCAAAAGTGATCCATGCCATCATGTTCATAATGCAGTAGAGCTAATGAGTTCAAGGCTTGTGTAATGGAAAAAAGCTGAGTCATCCATCAGTACTGAGATTGTGGCTACAATAATAATATGTTATTCTGACTGTATAATAACTGTGGTAATGCAGTAGGTTCCCCACAGCTAGAGTCAATATCAGGTAATATCAAGTGGGCAGTGGAAGGAGAGTCTTAAATGTAAAATGTTCCCAAACATTTCATATACCAAAAGAGATAACGTGCCCTTGTGGAGGTACTGTTTCATTCTGATTCCTGTACAAGAAGTGGGTAACAATACTGAAGTAGTCATACTGTTCCTGACATCCAATATTATAGCAATAACCCACGCCTGGGTGTGGGTAATGCTAAATTTACCCACGGTTGGCGTGGTTTGGTCGCCCGAGGGACCAAACAAAGCCAACCGTGGGTAAATTTAGCATTACCCACACCCAGAAGTGGTTATTGCTATTATATGACATTATTTAAGAAAAGAAACTATTACTTTTCTTAAATAATGGCATAGTATAATGCCTGTTTACTGCCCTTCTGCAGATGTCTGGCATCCGCGGCAGTTCTGATGTACTGCGCGCCTGCGCAGTACATCAGAGCTGTAGGCAAAAGCAACGGAGAAAGCAAGATCTCCGTTGCTTTTAATGTCTCGCTATGTTAAATGAGTTTAACATAGCGAGACAGTTAAAATAAGCAACGGAGATGTCCGTTGCTTATTTTAAACTGTCTCGCTATGTTAAACTCATTTAACATAGCGAACATTCAAAAAGCAACGGAGATCTTGCTTTCTCCGTTTTTAACACTGTCTCGCTATGTTAAATGGGTTTAACATGGCGAGACAGCTTTAAAATAAGCAGCGGAGATCTCCGTTGCTTATTTTAAAGTTGTGTCGCTATGTTTAAACCATTTAACATAGCGAGACAATGTTTAAAACGAGTTATACTAATGGAAAAAGTCCGGGCGACGGACCTTTTCCATTAGTATAACTCGATTACAACGGGCACGCTGGCCAATCAGCGTGCGTTTTGGGGGGGTCATGGTATAATATAGCAATAACCCATGCCTGGGTGTGGGTAATGCTAAATTTACCCACGGTTGGAGTGGTTTGGTCGAGGGTGAAGCCCGAGGTACCAAACAAAGCCAACCGTGGTAAATTTAGCATTACCCACACCCAGAAGTGGTTATTGCTATTATCATGACATTATTTAAGAAAAGAAACTGTTACTTTTCTTAAATAATGGCATAGTATAATGCCTGTTTGCTGCCCTTCCGCAGATGTCTGGCATCCGCGGCAGTTCTGTTGTACTGCGCCTGCGCGGTACATCAGAGTTGAGCAAAAAAGCGGAGAAAGCAAGATCTCCGTTGCTTTTTGAATGTCTCGCTATGTTAAATGAGTTTAACATAGCGAGACAGTTTTAAAATAAGCAACGGACATCTCCGTTGCTTATTTTAAAACTGTCTCGCTATGTTAAACTCATTTAACATAGCGAGACAAAAAAAAAAGCAACGGAGATCTTGCTTTCTCCGTTGCTTTAACACTGTCTCGCTATGTTAAATGGGTTTAACATAGCGAGACAGCTTTAAAATAAGCAACGGAGATCTCCGTTGCTTATTTTAAAGCTGTCTCGCTATGTTAAACCCATTTAACATAGCGAGACAGTGTTTTAAAAAAACGAGTTATACTAATGGTAAAAAGTCCGGGAGACCAGACCTTTTTCCATTAGTATAACTCGATTTACAACGGGCACGCTGGCCAATCAGCGTGCACGTTTTGGGGGGGGGCATGGTATAATATAGCAATAACCCAAACCTGGGTGTGGGTAATGCTGGATTTACCCACGGTTGGTGTGGTTTGGTCACGAGGGCGAAGCCCGAGTGGCCAAACAAAGCCAACCGTGGGTAAATCCAGCATTACCCACACCCAGGCGTGGGTTATTGCTATTATACAATGACATTATTTAAGAAAAAAAATAATTACTTTTCTTAAATAATGGCATTGTATAATGCCTCCTTGCTAGGGTTACCACCTGTCCCACTTTGTGAGGGACAGTCCCTCCTTGGGCAGATGTATCCTGCAAAAAAGTTTTAAAAATAACAAATGTCCTGAGATTTTATAACAAAATTATTTTGTATATTTTATGTAAAAGTTGCATAAAACAGTTATTCTGTACCTGAAACACCTAAATGTTATAAGAAACAGAATAAGCAACTAAAATGCTACAAGAATAATATTTTATTTAGGCAAAAATGTGAAGTTCTGTCATTTGTACTGGCCATGGATATGTTTCACTCTGCAAAATCTGACGTTTGTACCAAAAATGTCCCACTTTGGGCATTTGAAAAGGTGGCAACCCTACTCCTTGCTGCCCTTCCACAGCTGTCTGGTATTCTGCGGCAGTACATCAGAGCTGTGGGCAAAAGCAATGGAGAAAGCAAGATCTCCGTTTCTTTTTACAAACTATTTCGCTATGTTAAATGGGTTTAACATAGCGAGAGCTTTAAAAAAAGCAACGGAGAATCTCAGTTGCTTTTTTTAAAGCTGTCTCGCTATGTTAAACCCATTTAACAAAGCGAGACAGTTTTGAAAAAAAAGCAACGGAGAAAGCAAGATCTCCGTTGCTTTTTACAAACTGTCTCGCTATGTTAAACTCATTTAACGTAGCGAGACAGCTTTAAAAAAGCAACTGAGAATCTCCGTTGCTTTTTTTAAAGCTGTCTCGCTATGTTAAACTCGTTTAACATAGCGAGACAGTGTGAAGCAATGGAGATTTTGCATTCTCCGTTGCTGTAAAAAAAAGAGTTATAGTAATGGAAAAAGTCCGGGCGACCGGATCTTTTTCCATTACTATAACTCTGATTTACAACGTGCATGCTGACCAATCAGAGTGCACATTTTTGAATATTAATGGGGGGGGGTCGTTGTATAATAGCGACTTTGATACAGCCACCTGCCGGCTGTTGGATGGCATTATTCCAGTAAGGGAAAGGGTATTGACAACACTTTTAAACTATATATATATATATATATATATATATATATATATATATATATATATATATATATATATATATGTATATATATATATTTCCCCCATGCATGGCTCTATGTCTATCTTTTTAACATTAGCCAGATTGTGTGATGGAGAGTGTGGTGGCAGGGCTGGAGGTTCAAGTACAAAATGTTCCTCAATTACCATCTTGAAATGGTTGAGTTGTTGGCCTTCTCCTTTCTTGCAGAAAAAGTAATGTATAATACTTTCTTACAGCCACACTTAAAGGCAAAACTTTCCTCTAGGTGGTTTCAATAATGTTCACTATTTATGTATTTAAAAGAAGAAACAGAAGAAAGAAGTGTGGCAATCTCCAAGGGTGCATGAGCCACCTATCCACTTAGTAGAGCCATTCATCTGATTTAGTGTATGACTGTTTGGTTCTACCTCACCGAGTTCAGTTTGCTTAAAGGCAGGTCATGCCTTCTTAACTTATGGACTTCTTCAAAAGGTCTCCAATGATAAGGAAGAGGGGAAAACAGAGTGCACAGCTAACCTTTACCTGGCCAATGAATTTGACACAATACCTCCCATGGGCATTGTAGATAAATGAACAAAATTATGAATAAACCAATATGACACCCCATGATAGCCAGCGGGCTCACTGCTAGGGCATAAGAGATTAGGATAGGGCAGTCCACCTCTATAAAGAGGCCAGTTACTAGCAGAGCCCTGCAGCAACTGGTGCAGCGGCATCTTCTTTTTGGCATCTATTTCTCTGAAGAGAAGGCAAACATCAAGGACCTCTGGTTTGCCAAGTTTGTAGATAACTGCAAACTAAGGCATGGTCATTGAATCTCCTAAAGTCACAGATATCCTTCAAGGTGGCCTTACATAGACAAGCAACTGTTGCCAGATCCTTGGACTAAAACTTTATACAAAAAATGCACAATAGTACCCTTTGGAAAAATAACCACCCTTTGAAATCACCACATTGATAACACATGCTTAAAAGAATACTTAGTAGTCAGGGATTTGAGAAGGCATGTTGACAGCAACCTGAGCTTTGACCACCAAATGATTACTGTTGTAAGAAAATCATTCTGTGTTGCACAATGTATAAGTAAGGACCTAGCATCCAGGTCCAAGAATGTCACTGTTCTGCTGTACTCTGCTCTTGCCAGACCAGTCATTGAGTACAGTGTGCCATTCAGCATGTACCTGACCAGGCATTTGCAATAGCTTGGGAGACTACAGAGATTCCTCATAAAAAATACAGGGAGTAAGCAACAAGTTCAATGTGGACTGTCTCAAAGCCTTATCCTTGTTCTCAGTCTGCTGCAGACTCCTGCACTGAGATCTATGCCTAGCCTACAAGACATCCTCTGATCTCATACTGATGGATTTGTATTCCCAACAGGCTCTTCTCACCCAGGGTGATGTGGACATCTGTGCAATTACTGAGACTTGGTTTAAAGCCACGTAGAGCACCACAGCAGTGCAGGGCTGCAATGCCTTCCATTCATTCATGCCAGATACTGCACACGCAGGGACCAAAGGTGAAGGTGGCTCAGTCTATATCAACAACAAACTCACCTCAAGATGAGTGAAATATTATGACACTCCTCAGCTTCTCGATATCCAGATTTTCATAGCCAAGTCCCATGCCATATGTTTGCAAGCAATAGTCAGCCCTCTGTGACCCAGGAAAACATAATTCATGCTACAACTTACTGGAGGCCCTTGTCATTCAACCTAATACCTTTTTCATGAGTGACCTTGACTACCCCACTATTAACTGAGATACTTACACAACCCCAAACTTACATGCCCAGAGATTCCTGGACTTTGCAAACACAAACACCTTAGACCAGATAGTCCATATTCCCACTAGGGGTGCAAACAAATTTTACCTGGTACTCATGAACATGAGATAATTCTGCCCCCCCAGTGTAATGGACTGTCTGGTAAGGTCAGTCAGTTCTGTGATCCCAACTAACCCTGTAACATTTAAGAATTATTCTAAGGCAAATTTCCTACTACTAAGTGACAATCCGTCAAAATTTCAAGCCCCCCCCCCCAAATCCTGAAAACATAGCTCCCTATGCAGAATTGTTCACAGAAGCCCTGTACAATCATGTGCCAGAAATAAGCTCAGAACTAACTCAATAAACAAACCACCCTGGTTTAATCCAAATATTAACAGGTTGCACAACAAAAGAAAAAAGTCATAGCCAAGATTAGGAAGCGCCACACCCGTAATGATAACATCACTCTCATCCATCTAAGCAAACAACTAAGAGGGCAAATTAAGACTATTAGAGCCAAATGTGAGGTAAAGGTAACCTCCCAGGCAATGGGCAACCACAAGACTTCCCCCCACATGGAGACAGAAGATATAGCAAATCTGTTGGCCAACAAATTTGGTCCAGTTTTACCCAGCCCCTCACCATGGATGCTCTCCAGCTCCAGGAAATACTATCAAACAACTCCCCCCAACTATCACTATGGAACAGGTCCTAGACGTGCTCTTTAAAGCCAAAGGCATCACAATCAATGAGCCATGATAATATCTCAGGATACCTCCTAAATAGTCTGAAACTTGACCTACTGGGGACCACTGGAGTCATTGTTTAATCATAGCCTCCAACAAGCTTTGTACCATGCAAATGAAGAACTGCAATAGTCATCCCTCTGCACAAGGGCAGGCCATCAATGGATCCGGGAACTAGAGACCTATAATTCTTAACTAGTCTCATATCAAAGCCATGGAAAGAATTATTATGGAAATGATTAATAAGGAACTAGAAAACCTTCAAACACTGGATCCTGCCCATTTTGGTTTTGTCAAGGGCAGATCATGCCTATTCAACCTGGTGGACTTCTTTGAGAAGACAATGGATGAACATCAAGACAATGAATGAGGGAAAAATGGTGCATACTGCCTACCTTGACCTTGCTAAGGCATTTGATAAATACCCCACTCATGTATTGTAAGCAAACTCATAGATATAGGCATACAACCTTATATTACACACTGGATAGACAGCTGGGTCTCAGATAGGACCCAGGAAGTTAAGATAGGGAAGACCATCTCCACAAGGAGGCCAGTCCGCAAGGTTCTGCGCTGGTTCTGCTCCTTTTGGTATCTACTTCTCAGAAGTCAAGGCCAATAAGAAGGGCCTCTAGCCAACCAAGTTTGCAGATGATTGCAACTAGGAACAGTCATAGAATTTCATCAAGGCACTAACATCCTACAGGAAGGGCTAACACAGACATGATTGGTGCCACAGGTTAAAAACTCAATGCAAAGAAATGCATAATAGTACCCTTTTGGAAGTCAGCCACCCTAAGAAATTATCTTATCGATAACAACCCCCTAACATTAGAACCAGTAGTCAGAGGTCTGGCAATGTATGTAGATAGTAACCTGGCTTTCAACCAACATGTGTCTAAGGTCTATTTTGCTCAGCTTATAAGCAAGGCATGGCATCTAGGTCCAAGGGCATCATCATTCCACTGTATTCAGCCCTCATCAGACCCATCATTGAGTGGAATACCCCCTTTGGAATATACCTGACTGAGCATATACAACAACAGGAACATCCACAGATCAGGGCTGGCCTTAGCTGAAATGGCTCCCTTGGCGAAGTAGTGCTCTGGCGCCCCTTAAGCCCCATCCACACCAAACTCAAGGAACACCCCCATTTGAGTCATGCCCACAGATGGGCCACTCCCACAAAACACTCCAGTTCTTTCAGGGAGTCCCCAGTGACTGCAGGGTTTGCTGGTGCCTAAAGCTGGCTATAATGCAAGTAAATGTTTAACAGTCGCAGTAGCTCAGTATACAGCACACTTTCCTTTAGTGTAGGAGGCTATGGGTTCTATTCCCACACCAAGGTAGCTGGATTAATTTTCCAATACTGACACATGAAGTGCAGCATAAAGGTGGTACCACACTCACCATCCTGGTAGAGAGTGCATTCAATCATGTGATACTAGTGCTGGATCCAGCAGGCATATAAATGGAAAGGGTCCTAATACAGTTTGTTTAAGTTACTATTGTACTACTCTGTTCCAAATCCTGCCAGTTACTGTTGTACTACTCTGTTCCAACTCCTGCCATGAGCTCCAGGTAACTCTTCTTAAAAAGAAACCCTGCCCACCACCTTCTGTTAATGTATTTTTCACACTTGAGGACACTAACTTAATGCAGAATGTACATGCCCAACTAATATGCAGTATTTTTGTTGAATGTGTAATATCTGGTAACAGTACTTTTACACCTATGCAACATGGACTACTAAGACAACAAAAATGTCACCCGAAAGACCATACCTTTGGTAATTATCAAACAGTGTCTAGCGTGCAAATAAGCATGTTATAATGCATGTTAACACTGATGGCTACTGCTAATTATTTTATAAACCAAGTAATAATGTAAACTGCAGTTTTTATTAAGGATGATCAAGCACACAGGTGGCATCAGAGTAAACTCACACTTTTAAAACTGGGCATGACAAAATTTAGCAGACAACTGGTATCAAAGCAAACAGTTGGCAATAATTTCATTATTACATTTAGGCAAACATTACACACAAACCTATATTTTATTAACATGCTAAAAGTGTAACAAGTGCTCTTCACAATACTGTTATTCTCAACTAATTACCTGTGAAGATAAATATATTTGTTTTATTTATTATTTGTTGACGGTGTTAATTCCACTAAGCTAGTAGCCTCTTTTTAGAGGAGACCCAAGGTAGTATTTATACTACTATAACCAGGACATCAGGGAACTTCCATTACCCATTTTGACAGGTGCTGTGGGATCTTTTATATCCACCTGAGCTACCACCAACTCAGGCAAAGGAAGACACACTCAGGAGTGTAACACCTACTGCAATGTCACCAGTCCATCTTCCTGGTGTAGGAAAAGAACTCACAGCCTTCATCACCAAAGGTGAGTGCGCTACCTTTTGCGCCACTGACACTGCTCTGATAATGACCTTGTTCACTTGAGATTTTTCTTGAATTTTCTGGGGGGGTAGGGGTTTCCCCACTTTTTATGGGCAAGATTCTTTAATCTTTGTTCATACAAAGGCTCCTAAGCTACCAAACAGACTGGGTACACATGACATGACATGGGTAACAAAGTCCAGAAAACGAATCAAGTGTAGCTCATCTGGATTGTTTCCACTAACCTCCTTAAGGAACTGGTGTAAAGCAGGACAGACAACATCAGGGTTATCGAGGTTGTAATTTCTGCAATGCCCCAATTCAAGATGGGGGAGCCACACAAGAGAACTTGGCCTCAAAGTGTACCAAGCAGTGATCAGGAAAGGAAACTGGCTCCATCACCAGGTCAACAGTTGATATACTTGATTGTAAAAATCAAATGTACAGTATATCTGAAATAACTGGTAGCAAAGAGGTTACCACCTGAGAAAATTTAAATCTCTTAATAATGTACATGATCTATTTCACAAGAACCACAAACTCCTTGTTAACATGGATATTTAAATCACTCAAAACCGGCTACTTTGGGTTAGGGAAGACTGAGGTAACCAAAAAGTGTTTGAACTCTTGAATGGCTGTTAGATGCTAAAGTACTCATTGTTGAATTAATGGCAAGGAAGGAATTGAATGAACAAACTGCAGTCTTGGGCTGGTGCACTTGAAAAGGATTAAAAAAAAAATAGCTGCTAACCCCTGATACTACCTGAACATGACCCCTGAATTTTGAAAAAAACTCAAGAGGCAGAAGTGCTGCAAAGGTTAGACTAAAGTTCATCTTGAGCATTTTCCACGAGGCCATAGTCATGAAACAAGCAGGAGATAATAGCTGTCTTACTATGGACAGAGCTATTATTACTGTACAGTACCCACATGCAGACTAAGGAAGAGTAAGTCCTTTGTAGCAGTATTGTGATGTTTCAAGGATCCACAGGTACATAATTTGGAGTTGCTGGACCCAAAATACTATTTTGTAATTCAAATATATACCTGGTTGTCTATCCATCTCAATGTTTAATTTTATTTCAATAAGCAAAAATTTACTATACAACTCATCACCTATTCACTCTCACAAATTGTGACAGAAAATGTTTCCCATTACTTTCAGTCTTGCTGTTACTACTGAGCACAGACATTCATGTTAATCCTAGCCCAGCCCCTCAACTTCCTCTATTAGTCTCCATAAAATTCTCTCTGTCTCTCTAGCTCTTTGTTGCAAGAATATAACCAGTATCAATAATAAATAGCCAAAAATGGAACTCTGGGATTTTATTTATTAATCAAAAATAGAAACTATCACTCTACCTGAAACCAGGCTTTCAAGAATATGCTGTTCTCCTGCAGGAACTTCTAACTTTAACATTTTTTTTGATAACAGACCAGGAATGAGAATAGGTAATGAAGTGCATGTTCCTATCAGAACAATTCTAATCTTTCTCCTATGCTATTTGCACGAAGTAGTGCTACAACTATTATAATCCAAAACCCAGCATTTTATTCAAATACAGTTAGAAAAACATACTAAATTCTTTATATGAATAATATATCCCACCAACCTCATTCTTAAGTTTACTACAACAAACATTCAAAACTATACTTAAGTTTACCAATCAACATAAAGTAGCTCTCACTGGTGATATCAACATAGATTGGAATGACCACAAAAAGAAAAATTACTCTCACAGAATTTTGCAGGTCTATATACTCAAAAACAGATGGTTAGAGACTGCATAAGACCAAACTCTTCCACTGATAAAAATCCAACTCTTTACATATAACTTCTTTACAAATTAACTCATATCTCTGCACTTCCTACTGCCATGAGTGATAACTGCACTATACTACCTTAGTGGTCCTTTAAATCTCGCTAGATGCCCCCCCTAACTTATTTATCCAAAGTATATTCAAGATTCCCGCAGTGCAACCTTACTTAATGAACCTGAGCAAATTGACCAGACGTCTGCATTATATAACGTAATTACTGATATATAATAGACTATTCTCAGTAGCTACATTAAGTATACAGGGTTCTGCTACCAGTGGCTTACCTCAGAATTATTACAGTTATAAAAATAATTAGGGAGAGTTTTGGCCAAATGGAAAGTGAATCAACCTATCTCATTCTACCCAAACTAAAAAACAAATAAAATGTAATACTAGATTAGCAACTAATCAACCAAAATTCATTACATAAGGCAAAAAATGCTTAACTTGGGCAGCCAAAACATTTCTGAAAAGCAGTAAAACTGCTAGGTTCAGATTACTATGGACAGAACTGTTATTACTGTACAGTACCCACATGCAGACTAAGGAAAAGTCCTTTGTAGCACGATTGTGATGTTTCAAGGATCCACAGGTACATAATTTGGAGTTGCTGGACCCAAAATACTATTTTGTAATTCAAATATATACCTGGTTGTCTATCCAAAGTCAACCGAATTTTCACATTCACTGACTTTCATGTTTGTCACAATTACGAGATCTGTACGAAAAGCAAATTCTGCTTTCAGATGCAAAATCATAGACCACAGCAAAGCAAAATAATCTTTAATGATTTCCCACAGTCAGGCAGAACTACATGCCGCGGCATCACAAGTTAGCCTTACAGAGCAGCTCACACTACAAAATACGATTTATTTAAACAGCTAGTTGCATTGCAGTCACTGAAAATAGTACTAACATGTGCGGATTTTTAAATATTCAAAACATCATTCCATTCCAGACAGATCCCCTCTAGTTCTACTGCAAAGTTCAACTTCCAACATTTTTCTGAATCGACTTACCTTCAAAAGCCAAGGGAAGCAAACAAGAAGGGACACGAGAAAAAAAGCGAAAATCCAACTTGGTAGCCCGCATGTTGTACAGGGAGCTAGTCCGCTGATAATCCACACCATCCAGACAGTCCACCGATCAGGAAAAGAACAGGAAGTAATGTCACTCAGCCAATAGATACGCCCGCCTCTATCTTGGCAATGAAGAAAGGAATGAGAGGAAGGTGTGAGCTGCATTATATACTCTGGATTGGAGCAGTAGCCAGGGACGTCATGGTACGAAAGCATCATTGATTGGATGCTTTATAATGCCAAACAAGAGCAGCCACTGAAAACTCATCAGGGGGGTGGGAATAGCTAGCACTGTAGGTTCTTCTATGTGCTGTGAAACCTGTGATGAATGAATTACAGAAGTGGGGGAGGGCGCAATGCTACAATGGGGCCGGGCGCAATGTTGCTGAAAAGAGAGATTTCACAGAAGTATGAAATTGCGCCCTTTATGATGCCGGCCTTTACGGCGCCCTAGGCGGTCGCCTAGTTCTCCTATGCCTAAGGCCGGCCCTGCCACAGATGCTTCTCCTAAAAAGAATAAAGGGCATAAACAGCATGTCCTATACAGACCGCCTCAAAGCCCTATCTGTGTAGTCCGTTTCCTACAGACTACTGACAGGTGATCTATACTTGGTATACAAAGCAACCTTGGATCCCACTCTGATGGACCTTTTACATATCTACAAAGTGAATAGAATCAGCATTACTTGATCTAAGGATTTAAATTTTGCCTGTGACATAAACAGGCAAGATTGGCGGGACAGCTATGTGACTCAGAGAATTCCCCTTCTCCAGAACAGGCTTCCCATCCATATGAAGCAGACTTCTTCCCTAACCCTGTTCAAGAGAAACCTGGACCAGTGAGTAGGAAATCAGAAACACACCCCAGGTCTAGCACCTATGTCTCTAATGGACAGAGGCAGCCTGTAAATCTTACCCTGAATTATATATACCCCTTAAAATAGCCTCTAAGGCTCTTGAACTTGTGGGATACAATTGGGATGCTTGGTTTGACTTATAACGGCCCCATTGGTCATTAGCCTTGTATACACCTATAAACTTATGAACCTATGAACCTATGTTGCACATCCACAAAACAAACAGAATCAGAAATACTGGTTCTTAGGACCTAAACCTCATCTCTGATATAAATAGTACATGTTGGTCAGGTATGTGTCTCAAAGATAACTACTTCTCTGGAACAGGCTGCCTGTCCATGTGAAGCAAAGCACTCCCCAACCCTATTGAAATGTAACTTGGACCAATGGATGGGAAATTGCAAATTTACCCTTGGTTTGACATTTATGTCCCTAATGGATAGGGGCAGCCTGTGAACCCTTAATGTGTACAAGCCTATATTGTAACTGTAACATTCCTTGGGGCACTGACATATGTCAGCAATAATTCGATAAATTTGGGGCAATCTTGGTTAGGTTTAAAATGGCTATTGGTCCTTTAGCCTAGTAACCACCTATGAACATATGAACTGTGCAGTTCAAGATCTTCCATGGACACAAAGCACATGGTAGCACAGGACACTGTTGTCTCTCTGTCATGGTAGGCTGGAGGTGGTACCTGTATTCCTCTGAGTAATTTTCCAGGAGCAAGCTATACAGATTCACACAGGTAGGCAGCTATCAACAAATGAAGGAAATGATTATCATGATAGGAAAGACTCCTCCATACTGTGCAGCAGAGGGACAGCTATATCTATGCCATGAATGTGGGGACTGTAGACCACCTTCCACAGATATGATCACTGGTGCATTTATATACATATGGAATAGGTGACTGCTAGCTGTCTCATGTGATGACATCTAGTAGTGGTCTGTTTAACCTTATGGTTTCTGTGGCTTTACTGGTTTCCCATGTGGAATACTTTTTTGCTTGTAGAGTTCATATTAGTTATGTTTGGTTGGGGAGCACTACAGTCTTATGTAGTGTACACCTTCATATACATAATTCAAGAAGTTAATTTTCACCACATGGTCATGTGTCCCTGGATGTACCAACATTACTACCACATTGTGAGCATTCATTCTGGCAACTACTGTGATTCTGGGGTGGCTAAAGATGGACACCATACATGTCTGTGAACAATTCACTCATCCTACAGCATAATACACAGTGAATGACATCCTCTCATGTGATGCATTGCTTTCTCTTTATACATGCAGAACTAAGTTACATATGGGTGATTACTTTCCCCATTTATGCAGCACTGTGCAGGCATTCACTTTCAGCCTTATTGAACATACACATGCCAGTACATCTTGTACCTGGGCAGTTGTGCTTATGCCTTTTGGTTACACGTTTATCTGATTTGGAATTCCTTAGGTTAATTAGTGTACCTCTTATCTGCCTGTCTGTCTGTCTGCATGTTGCTATTGACTATCGCACATGATTAGGCTCAAGCTAAGTGCTAAAGTGTCATTCATATACTGTAATTGATGCAGCTATACTTTCTAACATCATTTTCTTTCGGTTGTTCACATGAGGGGTCGCCACAGCGGATCAGCTGTTTCCATTTCTTCCTGTCCTCTGCATCATGCTCTTTCACACCAACCGCCTGCATGTCCTCTCTCACCACATCCATAAACCTTATCTTAGGCCTTCCTCTTTTCCTCTTACCTGGCAGCTCCATCCTTAGCATCCTTTTCCCAATATACCCAGCATCCCTCCTCAGCACATGTCCAAACCAGCGCAATCTTGCCTCTCTTGCTTTGTTTCCAAACTGTCCAACCTGAGCTGACCCTCTAATATACTGATTCCTAATCCTGTCCATCCTAGTAACACCCAGTGCAAATCTTAACATCTTTAACTCTGCACATCCAGCTCTGATGCCTGCCTTTTCATCAATGCCAACTTCTCCAACCTATATAACATAACTGGTCTCACTACCCTCTTGCAGACCTTCCCTTTCACTTTTACTGGTACCCGTCTGTCACAAATCACTCCTGACATTCTTCTCCACCCATTCCACCCTGCCTGTACTCTCTTCTTCACCTCTCTTCCACACTCACCATTACTCTGAACTGTTGATCCCAAGTACTTAAACTCATCCACCTTTGCCAGCTCTACTCGCTGCATCCTCACCATTCCTCTTCCCTCCCTCACATTCACACACATATATTCTGTTTTAGCCCTGCTGACCTTCATTCCTCTCCTCTCTAAAGCATATCTCCACCTCTCCAGGGTCTCCTCAACCTAGTCCTTACTCTCACTACATATCACAATGTCATCTGCAAACATCATAGTCCACGGGGCCTCCTGTCTGATCTCATCTGTCAACCTGTCCACCACCACTGCAAATAAGAAAGGGCTCAGAGCTGATCCTTGATGTAATCCTACCTCCACCTTAAATGTATTTGTCACTCCCACCACAGTCCTCACCAATGTGACACTACCCTCGTACATATCCTGTATCACTCTTACATACTTCTCTGCCACTCCCGACTTCCTCATACAATACCACAACTCCTCTCTAGGCACCCTGTCATATGCTTTATCTAAGTCCACAAAGACACAAAGCAACTCCTTCTGAGCTTCTCTGTATTTCTCCAACAACACTCTCAGAGCAAATATTGCATCTGTAGTGCACTTTCCTGGCAGAAAACCATACTGCTGATCACTAATCATCACCTCCCTTCTTAACCTAGCTTCCACTACTCTTTCCTGTAACTTCAAGCTGTGACTGATCAATTTTATCCCTCTGTAGTTACTGCAGCTCTGCACATCACCCTTATTCTTAAAGATAGGTACCAAAACACTTTTTCTCCACTCCTCAGGCATTCTCTGACTTTCCAAAATTTCATTAAACAATCTGGTTAAAAATTCCACTGCCATTTCACCTAAGCACCTCCATGCTTCCACTGGTATGTCATCTGGGCCAACAGCCTTTCCAGTCTTCATCCTCTTCATAGCTGTCCTTACTTCCTCCTTGCTAATCTGCTTCACTTCCTGATTCACTATCCCCACATCATCTAACCTTCTCTCGCTCTCATTATCTTCATTCATCAGCCCCTCAAAGTACTCCTTCCATCTACTCAACACACTCTCATTTGTGAGTATGTTTCCCTCATTATCCTTTATTACCCTTACCTGCTGCACATCTTTCCCAGTTCTGTCCCTCTGTCTAGTCAATTGGTATAGGTCCTTTTCGCCCTCTTTAGTGTCCAATCTCTCATACAACTCTCCATATGTCTTATCCTTAGCCTTCGCCACCTCTCTATTTGCCATGCGTCTCATCTCCTTATACTCATGTCTACTTTCTTCATCACTTTGACAATCCCACTTCTTCTTCGCCAGCCTCTTCCTCTGTATACTCTCCTGTACTTCCTCATTCCACCACCAGGTCTCCTTGTCCTCCTTCCTCTGTCCAGATGTTACACCAAGTACCTTTCTAGCAGTCTCCCTCACTAGCTCTGCTGTAGTTACCCAGCTATTCGGTAACTCTTCACTGCCTCCCAGTGCCTGTCTTAACTCTTCCCTGAACTCCACCTCACAGTCACCCTTTTTTAACTTCCACCATTTAATCCTTGGCACTGCTTTCACACTCCTCCTCCTCTTCTTGATCGCCAACGTCATCCTACAGACCACCATTCTATGCTGCTTAACTACACTTTCCCCTGTCACCACTTTACAGTCTCCAATCTCCTTCAGACTGGCCCTCCTACATAGGATATAATCCACCTGTGTGCATCTTCCTCCACTCTTGTATGTCACCCTATGCTCCTTCCGCTTCTTAAAATACGTATTCACCACAGCCATGTCCATCCTTTTTGCAAAATCCACAATCATCTGACCTTCTGCATTCCTCTCCTTAACACCATACCTACCCATCACTTCCTCATCCCCTCTGTTCACTTCACCAACATGCCCATTGAGGTCCACTCCAATCACTAGTCTCTCACTCTTGGATACAGTCACCACCACTTCATCCAACTCACTCCAAAATTTTTCTTCCTCATCAATCGCACACCCAACTTGTGGAGCATATGCACTAACAACATTCATCATTACACCATCAGTTTCAAGCTTCATAAACATCAATGTAGTAGACACTCTCTTCACCTCCAAAACACTCTTGGCATACTGTTCCTTTAGGATAACCCCTACCCCATTTCTCCTGCCATCCACACCATGATAGAACAATTTGAACCCGCCTCCTATACACCTGGCCTTACTTCCCTTCCACCTGGTCTCTTGAACGCACAATATATCAACCTTCCTTCTCTCCATCATATCAGCTAGCTCTCTCCCTATACCAGTCACACTGCCAACATTCAAAGTTCCTACCCTCAGAACTTCACTCCTAACCTTCCTCCTCTCTTCCTGCCTTTGTGCATGCCTTCCCCCTCCTCTTCTCCTTCGGCCAACAGTAGCCTAATTTCCACCAGTACCCTGTTGGCTAACAGTACTGGTGGTGGTCGTTGTTTATTCGGGCCTTGACCGATCTGGTATGGAAATATGAAATGTTCTTCGCATAAGTAATTTGGCAGAGGTTTTACACCGGATGCCCTTCTTGACACAACCCTCCCCATTTATCCAGGCTTGGGACCGGCACAAAGAAATGCACTTTCTTGTGCATCACCAGTGGCTGGGTTGATGCAGCTATACTTTCTAACAATTGTGATAAATGTTGCATCAACTGCTTAGCATCCTGGATGGTGTGCCATGTTCCAAGAGCACTTCACTGCTATCATGGTCCATCCAGATATTGATAATGTGTGTGGATTTCTCTTTTTTGGGAATATCTTTTATTTCAATCTGTCAGTGCTTTAATCCAAGTTAATGGTAGAAATCAATTGTTAAATATGCCAGAGGCTGCATCGATACTGGGGTGGACATTATAATGTGCACACCTGGCTTGGTGGATATGGGAGAAGCAAAGAGACAATTTAATAGAAAAGACAGAAATCACTGCAGGAACACTAAGAAAAAACAATGCCTTAAGCCCATTGGCTGTACAGTTTGCTTTAAGTTAAATGTCTGACTAGAACAACATGAAGGTGGACATTTTATATAATGTAAGTAATCCTGGTAGAATGGAAGTTGCTGCAAAATGTATGCTTAGAAGAAAGGAAGCTGCACATAGTCTGCCCTTGAATAATTTAATACTCAATGTTTTAAACAGGAAACTTGGCTGGAGATGCATGATAGGCTGAATTCAGTTGTTTAATTGTTTTTTTTTACTGAATGATCAGTAATGTGTTATTGTATGTATGTGTGTTTAAACCTTACCAGACCAGCAATATTTATGATGCCCATATACTTTAAAAGCCTTTGCTGGATTTGTCAAAGAGTAGAAATAAAGTTAGTTTAAGTTTCAGCAACAACTTTTCTCTCTCAATAAACAAATAAAATGCTGATTCCCCTAGACTCTAGAACAGCATTCAAATGTTGCAACAATGCTTTTCTAAAGTGTCATACGATTCACCTATTCAGTAGCAACCCTTTCCCAATAACCCAAGCCTTTATTTCAGTGCTTTGGGTCTTTCTTGACTAGCAGCATTTATTAAAACCAAGACTTAAAAAAAAAAGTTAAAGCTGCTTTTACTATTCAGATTAGCCACAGCTCAGCTTTTCTGTCACGTAGTGAAAACATTTAACCAACTATGATCTTTGCAGATGGGTCAGCAGGTAGCACATTTGCCTTTGCTGCTGGAAGATCTGATTGTGGGTTCTGTTACATCATCTGGTTGGGTTCATTTCCATTACTGATGTCGCATTGCAACATAATAGAGGTGTGGCACACTGGCACTCCTAAATATGCCACCCTTAAGATGAGATGTTAAAAAAACAGACTTTTAATCCACCCATCCATCCACAACTCTTTTTCCCATTTTTGCACATGGGGTTGGGATATCACTTTAACAGTGACCATCATCTACAGCCGAGGTTTACACCACTGGGTGGCTAGCCCTGCCACAGAGACTTTTACTCCACCCTACAAAAACTAATTTAATGTCATTTTCAAGTGCAAAGCAGCTTTTTCTTTACCAAACTTGCACCTTCATGACCTGAATGAAAATTTAATTTCTAATGTTAAGGGACAAAAGTACCTAAGACTTGCCTTGGGCCTTTTTCTTAACTTTTCTATGCATACCGACAATAACACTGCCAAAGATCTCTACTAATTAAAATTGTGTTATTGTATGTCCTACCTCCTCTCTCCAGCCTCTCATAAGGCCATTGATAAAAATGATCTAATGTCCAAGTTATAGGTTCATAGGTTGATAATAGACTATCTGCCCTAGAGCATTTATAAGCCTAGCCAGAGTGTGTTTCGCCACCCTTTTAGATTAGTTGACTGTGCCTCTGTATAGTAGGTCACAGAGGGTAGCCCTTTTAAGGTCAGTTTACTGCACCTCTGTCATGCAGGGACACAGAAGAGATCCCAGGGGTAAACTTACTATCTCCCATCCAGTCGTCAAGATTTCTCTTGAAGAGGGTCAGTGAGGGGCTCTGCCTAACATGGATTGGAATTTTGTTCCAGAGTGAGGGGAGCCTCTGGGATATGAATCTGTCCCTCCAGCATGTCCTATTTATTTCTGTGCTGAGGTTCAAGTCCCTGGAGCATGTAGCTCTAAGAGATTTGGATTTCCTGAGGTGAAGCATGTCCATTAATTCTGGGTTGGACATGGCCTTATACATCAGACACAGATCACCTCTGAGTAGGCAGTACGCAACTGAGTAGAGCTGGAGTTTCTTTAGTTGAACTGCATAGGGCATCTGTTTGAGTCCCTTGATCCTCTTGGTGAGGTACTTTTGGGTCTTTCCAGTTGCTGCAGGTGTTGGGTAAGGTACATCCCAAACGGGGCATTGTATTCAATTATGGCCTGATAAGTGATGAGTAGAGTGGCACTATGACCTCTCTTGATCTACATGTGAACCCTTTCATGATAAGGTGGGCTATATAGAAGGTCTTTCTAACCACTTTGGCAACGTGATTGTCAAAGGAGAGATTGCTATCTACTTGGGTCCCCAAGTCCCTACTTACTTCTTCCATACTTAATGGATTACCACATATGTGGTAATTTGTGGGCACTTTGTTCTTCCCAAAGGGGATGATTATGCACTTTTTGGCATTTAGCTTTAGGCCATGGCTCTGGCACCAGTTATCCGTCTCTGTGAGACCCTTTTGGAGTATGCTTGTGTCAGCTGGAGAGTCGATTTTGGCACCCAGTTTGCAGTCATCTGCAAATGTGGTCAGCCATAGTCCACCCGTGTTAGCCTGTACCTCGGAGAAATATATACCGAACAAGAGAGGTCCCAGGACTGAGCCTTGTGGGACGCCACTTGTAACTGGTTTAGAGTCTGACATGGCACCTGCTATTCTGACCATGTGGGTTCTATCCCTGAGCCAGTTTGCAACCCATCTTGTGACATAGTGGTTGATATTTAATCTGTTGAGCTTATTTATGATGCCCGAGTGGGGTATTGTGTCAAAGGCTTTTGCGAAGTCCAGGTAGGCTGTGTGGACTACCTTCCCTTCATCTATGGCTTTGGTAACTGTTTCAAAGAAGTCAACCAGGTTCAAGAGGCAAGATCTGCCCTTAACAAAGCCGAATTGGGTAGGATCCAGTGTCTGGAGGTTCCCAATATCTTTTTTTATGATTTCCATGATGATAGCTTTGCAGACCAGGCTAGTCAGGCCTATAGGGTGATAGTTTCCGGGGGTCTGTTGTGGCACCACCTTTGTGGAGTGAGACCACTGTTGCTGTACGCCATTCCTTGGGTACATATCCTGTAGTAAGGCTGAGACTGAACAGTGACTTTTTATGAGGGTTTAGTTCTTCTTGGAGCTCATGTAAGACGCAGTCTGGGACACCGTCTGGTCCCATTGATGCTGTGTTTTTTGCTTTGGAGAGGGCAGCTCTCACCTGTGCATCTGTGATCTCAGGAAGGCTACACTCTGTTGGGATAGACATTTGCTCTTTTGAGGGGGGAGGGGGGGGTGAAGTTTTCACTGAACCTTTCTGCCAGGATGTTGGCAATGTCTGTGGGTTCAGTGTATTTCTTGCCATTTTGCACTAACTCAGAGCATATCTGGGAGTTGCCTCCCAGGTTCCTGACATAACTGAAGAAGGCCTTGTGATTATCTTTAGTGTCTTGTGCAATTTTTCTTTCGAAGCTGGCCTTAGATGATTTTATGAGGGATCGTAGTTTCTTGCAAGTACTGATCAGAGACGCCTTCCCTTTTTGAGATTTTGCTCTATCATGTAGTAGCTTTCTCCTTCTGTTGTATAGCTTATTTATGGCCGGGGTCCACCAGACAGGCCTCCTGCCTTTGGAGGAGTGAGTCTTGGTTTTATTTGGGATAGCATGCTCCATGCATTCCTGTAGGTGTCCATAGAATGCTTTTGTAAAGGATTCTGCATTTTGGGCCGTATTTTCCACTGGCTTGGGGGCTTTGAGGGATTCCACCTCAGTTTTGAGAAGTGTGAAGTTTGCTTTTGAGAAGTTCTTCACCATGGTTTCCCTGGCTGGGGGTGGGGATGGAATATGGATGTCCAGTGAGATTAGTTTATGGTCTGATCTTACCAATGAGGGGTATACCTCTGTTGTGGAACATAGAGACCCCATGTTGGTGATGACCAGATCCAATATGTTTTCCCCTCTTGTGGGAGTGGTGACCAGTTGTTCCATAGCATTTGAGTTTATAAATTCTAGGAACCATTGGGCAAGGGTGTTTGGGCTTGAGTAGTTTTCCCAATCAATGTTTGGGTAGTTGAAGTCACCCAGTATAATGGAGAGTATCAATATTTGTCAAAGATACCCACACCTCCAGGTTGGTGGCACAGCACGAAGCATCACAGACTATTCATGTGCAACTAACAATGGGTAAAACTGCCTTCCAGTTTATAGCCTGCTACAGACCACCCTCCCAAACCCAGGAACCCCACTCGGCCTTCCTGAGAACACTGGAAAATATGAAGGTCTCTCCAAATACCATTATATTGGGCGACTTCAACTACCCAAACATAGACTGGGAGCATTACTCTAGCTCCAACATCCTAGCCCAAAGGTTCCTAGAATTTATAAACTCAAATGCTATGGAACAACTTGTTACCACTCCCACAAGAGGGGAAAACATACTGGACCTGATCATCACCAACATGGGGACTCTATGCTCCAGACCAGAAGTGTATCCCTCACTGGTAAGATCAGACCATAAACTAATCTCACTAGATATTCACATCCCAACCCCAGCCCCTGCCCAGAAAACCACAGTGAAAAACTTCTCTAAAGCAAATTTCACACTCCTCAAAACCGAGGTGGAATCCTTCAAAGCCCCCGGGCCTGTGGAAAATACAGCCCAAACCGCAGAATCCTTTATAAACGCATTCTATGAACACCTTCAGGAATGCATAGATCATGCAATCCCAAACAAAACCAAGACCCAATCCTCCAAAGGCAGGCGTCCTGTCTGGTGGATCCCAGCCATAAACAAACTATACAACAGAAGGAGGAAGCTACTACATGATAGAGCAAAATCCCAAAAAGGGAAGGAATCTCTGATCAGTATTAGCAAAAAACTATGGCCACTCATAAAATCGTCTAAGGCCAGCTTCGAGAGAAAAATTGCATAGGACACTAAGGATAATCACAAGGCTTTCTTTAGTTATGTTAGGAACCTGGATGGGAATTCCCAGATATGCTCAGAATTAGTCCAAAATGACAAAAAATACACCGAATCCACTGACATTGCCAACATCCTAGCTCTCCCCTTCCCCACCAAAAGGGAAAATATCTATCCCAGCAGAGTGCTGCCCCCCTGACATCACAGATGCTCAGGTAAGAGCCGCCCTCTCCAAAGCAAAAAATACAGCATCAATGGGACCAGACGGTGTCCCGGGCTGCGTCATACATGAACTCCAAAAAGAACTAAACCCAAACATAAAACTACTGTTCAATCTCAGCCTTACTACAGGATATGTACCCAAAGAGTGGCATACAGCAACAGTGGTCCCTCTCCACAAAGGTGGTGCCTCAACGGATCCTGGAAACTATCGCCCCATAAGCCTGACTAGCTTGGTCTGCAAAGCTATGGAAAAGATCATCATGGACCTCATAAATAAAGATATTGGGGACCTACAGACACTGGATCCTACCCAGTTTGGCTTTGTTAAGGGCAGATCTTGCCTCTTAAACCTGGTCAATTTCTTTGAAACAGTCACCAAGGCCATTGACGAGAGGAAGGTGGTCCACACAGCCTACCTGGACCTCGCAAAGCCTTGATACAATACCCCACTCAGGCATTATAGATAAGCTCACCAGCTTAAATATAAACCCCTATGTCACTAGATGGGTTGCAAACTGGCTCAAGGACAGAACCCACATGGTTAGAATTGCTGGAGCCATGACAGACTCCAAACCAGTTACAAGTGGCGTCCCACAAGTCTCAGTCCTGGGACCTCTCTTGTTCGGTATATATTTCTCGGAGGTACAGGTCAACACGGAAGGACTGTGGCTGACCAAGTTCGCAGATGACTGCAAACTGGGTGCCATAATCGACTCTCCAGCCGACACAAGCATCCTATAAAAGGGCCTCATAGAAACAGACAACTGGTGCCAGATCCATGGCCTCAAGCTAAACACCAAAAAGTGTATAGTCATCCCCTTCGGCAAAAACAAAGTGCCCACAAATTACCACATAGATGGTAATCCAATAAGTACGGAAGAAGTAATTACGGACCTTGGGATCCAAGTTGATAGCAATCTCTCATTCGACAACCACATGGCCAAAGTGGTTAGAAAAACATTTTATATAGCCCACCTAATCATGAAGGGATTCACATCTAGATCAGGGGAGGTCATCGTGCCTCTTTACTCATCCCTCATCAGGCTCATAATTGAGTACAATGCCCCTTTTGGGATGTACCTTACCAGACACCTGCAGCAACTGGAAAGACCCCAAAAGTACCTCACCAAGAGGATTAAAGGGCTCAAACAGATGCCATATGCTACCCGGTTAAAGAAACTCCAGCTGTACTCAGTGGCATACCGCCTGCTCAGAGGCAATCTGTGCCTGATTTATAAAGCCATGTCCAACCCGGAATTAATGGACATGCTGCACCTCAGAAAATCCAAATCCCATCGAGCTACGCGCTCGAGAGACTTGAACCTCAGCACTGAAATAAATAGGGCATGCTGGAGGGACAGATTCATAACCCAGAGGCTCCCTTCACTCTGGAATAAAATCCCAGTCCAGGTTAGGCAGAGTCCCTCATTGACTCTCTTCAAGAGGAATCTTGATGAGTGGATGGGAGATCGTAGATTTACTCCGGGTATCACTTCTGTGTCACTGTTAGACAGAGGTACAGTATACTAACCTCGGAAAAGGGCATAGCAAAATTCATTTAAAATGGGTGGCGAAAGCCAAACACACTCTGGCTAGGCTTGTAAATGCCCTAGGGCAGATAGCCTAGTATGAACCTATGAACCTCTCCAATCTCCCACATGACATCATACTTAACAGCACCACAGAAGCTTCAAAGAAATCTCTGAAAGAAAATTTTTACAAAGATGACAAATGCTCTTGCTTCTGAAATACTGGCTAGTGGAACCTTCTTTCCCCAATATTATCCTTCATGATTCTTAAAGGATTTACATGACAACCCAATAAACTACTTTATAAATAAGGATACTTACAGAAACTGGATATATATGTTTCCTTGTGTACGGTGCAGATATAAAGCATAACTTCTTAAGTACTGATATTAACTATCCTACTTTTTTGTTACTTCACACAGTAATTCATTTTGTTTATTCATATGCTTTGTATGCATGCATGTTTTGTTTTCGTACCACACTGCGACTGAAAAGGGTCAAGTTGACCAACTCATTTACCTGGTAAACAAATTGTAAAATAAAACAAAATAAATAAATATACGTACATAAATTGAGTCCCATCTGCTTGAGCTGGTGGTGGCTCAGATGGATGTAAAAGATCCCATAACAGAGTATGGTCCTTTATTTACACACACGCGCACACACACACACACACACACACACACACACACACACACACACACACACACACACACACACACCATGAATATCTTATATCACATACAATATATTTCATATTTACATATAATACACAGATACATACTTGCATCAACTATTCTACCCATCCTTCTTGACACATTCAGTACTTTAATCTACCAGTCACACATCTGGGATTCTATACTTGGTTATACTTTAAGTCTTCACATCTTGCCTCCAGAAAAAAGTATCCTATCAACTCCTTTCTTCATTAACATAACATGTTTTTAATAAATAATCATGTCTATCTTTAACACAATATCTTTTGCTTTCTGCAACATTACCATTGTGAGCTTCCATTTTTCCCCAAAACACTAAAACAAGCTGTATTTTTATTTGTTTTTTATAAATATGATATAACCTTTCTTCCTTATATTTATACACCATTGGTACCTTCACTGTTAATTTCTTTAAAATCAAACTCAATAGAAAGTGTTCACATTCTTGCTTTTTACCAGTTCTATTTTGGTTCTACTTTATGCTGCACTTTATATTCATTTTCAATTCACTCCATAAAGCTAACACTGCTCTATAAAATTCGAATACTTTTTTCTGCATGCAGGTTCATCTATATTTACTTTATACAATGTTGTTTTTTACAGTATAAAAACATTTTTTCATCTATATTTACTTTCTACAACATTATTTTGACTAACTTATATACATTTATATATAATTTGTTCACTCAAACCAATCTTATTATATTTCAGATGCCTCATATTTTCCCAAAAAGTATCATAACTAACTTAACAGAAATCTTACTAACAAACAATCCTTTTCAGACATCTTTAGTTTTAAACCCCCCCAAAAAATGAATTGCAAGCAAACTCTACTATTGGGTTTATTAATCTAGCCCCCCCTTATTTTCTTATATATTATGCATTATACGTCTTTTCCAGAAATATGTTTCATTCAGTTTTACAAGTTAAACTTCCCAAAAAAAAATTCATACAGAATTCCATACATATACACGCTAACAAATGTGACAAAAAACTAACAAACAACAGAAAACACAATTGCATCATAGTTGACTTTGGCTGTGTGTGCTTGATTTGTGTAATCAATTAAAATGATATTTGCACTTACACATTATGGTTAAGAGAGAGAGACATATTCACTAAGTAGTCAACTGGCAAGTCTTTTATAAATAATACTGAACTGTTCATACTATACACATGCCCTATTTAAACATCAAATCCACTGCTGAAAATAACCAGTCAAGTCTGAAAGACATATGACAGGAATCTAGTCAAAAACCTTTCTGGAGTCAGGTCTGCTAAGGAACACAGAGGGACGAAATAGAACCCATAAGGTCATGACTGCAGAATATTCATGGGGGCCCTACAGCCCTTTGCCATCTATTTCATTTAGTTATAATTTTGCAATAACAAAGTATTTTCCAAGATTAGATAGCAGAGTCTTAACTTTCTCTAAAAATTATCTATAAATCTTTAACTACAGTAGGGACTCTTTTCTGCATTGTAAAGCGCTTTTTACCAGTTATGATAATCAATCGCAGAAGGTTAATGTCTTGTTGTGGCAAACTTGAGTTAAGTTACTAGCCTAGAATAAAAAATGTAAATGCAAGTGTAATCAGATCAGTTGATAGAAATTCACATACTTCACTTATCATATCTTTTAGTAGATCCAGGTCTGGGCAATCTCAAAATACGTGTAACCAAGCACCTGCATCCCTCCTATCATATCTCGCAAAGTTCCTTGCTACAGCTTGGAATGTATGTGCTAATCTCATAGGACAAAAATCCAAAGTGCAAATAAGAAGTCGGATATAGTTCCAATACCGAATTTAATTCCGGTATTGGTTTTGGACATTAAATTCGGTATTGGTTTTGGACATTAAATGCAGTATTGGTTTTGGACATTAAATTCGGTATTGGTTTTGGACATTAAATTCGGTATTGGTTTTGGACATTAAATTCGGTATTGGTTTTGGACATTAAATGCGGTATTGGTTTTGGACATTAAATTCAGTATTGGAACTATATCCGACTTTTTATTTGCACTTTGGATTTTTGTTTTTGGTGTTTTTTGGTGCAATTTCCACCATTCTGTTGGTTTATAATCTCATAGGAGTATAAAAATATTTAAATAAACATCTGCAAATCCCAAAAGGATGGGATTTAGTAACATACCATGAGAACAGGATTAGCTTAGACAAACGTTTTGAACTAAGAGAAGTGTTTAAATCTTTCAGATATAATTGAATCCAGCCCTAGCTTTTCAGGCTCTTTCCCCAAATTAGGAGCTTCATATGCTTAGACCAACTTTTTGACCTAAGAGAAGTGTTTAAATCCTTTTACATTATCCTCTTGCAGGATTCTGTCAGTTGTGACCTGGTACTAAAAATGATCTTATAGACTCTGGAAATAGTGCATCTTGAGGGTATTAGTCCTGATTGTGTACTTACCAACCACTAGACCCATATCAGCCAGTCTTGTTTTACATAGCTATTCAGTCTATCCTGTTTAGCTACCTCTAACAAAGGGGAAAATATATTTTATCTGATCCTTTATATCCCAGTCTTTCTGTAAAATAACCCAACGTGCAAGTCCTTCTCCACAAGAATTTGTTCCCAAAAAGGCAAATCAGGACTTTGTGCAGATAGAATTTCACCCCTATTAAGCCACTATATCCCTCAACTTTTGTAGGATATAGACTTTCTGGCCACATTCAAGTCTTAGTTTTTAGAAAAACACACAATCTAAACTCTTACTAATTCATAAAGAATAATATTCTTATGATTAAACAAGGCTACCATCTTATATTCAGGCCCCCATACAAGATGGTTATACTAGCCATCTGAGCTAACAATATGTCCTTCCATATTGTCTTGACCTGTTCTGACATCAGTCCATGTAGCATATTAAACTTAGTTGCTTAAGAGTAAATTTCAAAACTTGGTAGAGATACCTTCCCTTCCCTCTAGGGCAGAAAAAAACTTGCAAGAAAAATTGGGTTTCTGACCTATCCACAAGAAGGAAATGGACATCTTCCTGCCTTTAGAAAGAAACACAAACTGGGTATGACCTTTTAAAGTGTATAAATGCCAAGAGAGAGTAAATCTCTTAAAAGTCTGTATTCTCTGTAGGAAATCCAGCTGCACAACCTTCCTCCTGCAAATATTTTTTTTAAATTTCTCCCAATCTTTTGGGTTATTAATACCATGATGGGAATGTACACCATTCCTAAGTCAAAGTATGATTAAAGTTCATGAAATTAGTATTGTTTCACTCTTTGATGTCAGCCAAAAGTGATCTTTGCAGCACCCACAATGTGCCCAGTAATGAGTCCTTCAGCAATTCGTACGGAGTTACATGTATTGGTAACATATCTAAATATGACTGTAGACTCGTTTTTATAAGACCCAGTGCTCCTACTACTATTGGAAATATCTGGGTATCTTTCTTCCACATTTCTCTCGTTTCTGCTTGCAAATCCTGATACTTTATGAATTTGTGTCTCTCTGTATGCAGGACACTGTGGGTGTTGTAATTTTAATGATCAATGCTACTTTTGTCTTCTTTTCTTGAACCACTATATCCAGTTTTCTAGCATCTATATTTTGGACTGTTGATAATGGATGATCCCATGTGATGTAGACTTCATCATTTTCTTTGATGCATTGTGGCTCATGTTTCCAGTGTTTTTCAGCCACTTCATTGCCATAATGTTTGCACAATCCCCAGTGCAACAGTCTTAACACATTATTATGTCTTTCAGTATACAGTCCTTCTGACATTAGTATATCACAACCAGCAACGAGGTGTGCAAATCTTTCCAATTCTGTTTTGCAAAACCTGCATTTGTCTGTTTCTTCCACATGATCAATGGACTTTGTAAACCAATGTGTACGTAGCCCACTACCTTGTGCCACAAATATTAACATTTCATTTCTTGGTTTGAATTCACCTCTCCTTAACCATTCCTACATTTGTTCCTGATCAACATGAGGTTCTTTGAGAAGTTTTCTATACTCACAACTATATTTATGTTTTTTCCACATTACTTGCCTTCTAATCTGGTCCTTCACCTTATATTCTTTCTGTTTTTTGGCACATTCAGTTGCTGCCTGTTTTTTATCCACTTGTGGTTTAATTTCCATTCCTGCTTGATGCCAATATGCTTCTGCTAGATTAAGCAGGGAAGTCATTCTAGATTTATTCTCCTCATGTTTCAAAACTTTTACTACATTTGGGTCTTTTGAGGTCAGCAGATCATACCTCTCAACCTGGAAACATCAAAAATCTGGACAAGGCCCATGAAAAATAGGTACAAATCTGTACGCTGATTAACATCTAATTTGCATACATAATTATGTAACCCCACCCACTCCGAAGGAATTGTGGGATACCAACTTTCAAACACAAACTAAAGAACAGACAACCAAAATATGGCACCAGAGTTCCCCTGCAGCCATTCCAATGTTCCATCACCTGGCTATTTCACCCCATTTACCATAAACACTAATATGTGCATACTGCTTTACTACAATGATTATTTGGATTTTATTTTTACATTTTGCAGCACAATAATGCACAAACACTAACAAACATATGCTAAACAAAACAATACTGTCGCACTATGAAAATAGACTTGGCATTAAAACTTCTCTGCCCTTCAAAGTCACATTCATTGAAACAGCATTGAAACCCACACCACATCCAAACAAAATGCATCTGGCCAGTGGTGGATAAAGATTACCTTTGGGCTGTCATACATGTGTTTTTTGATGCACCTTCCTGATTGTATTAAATTATATTCCTTGTATTCTTATAAACTATATTCCTTGAATACAGCACACTTGTTAGAGCACGTTTTAAATTTGTTTTGAACATTTTCCCAGTAAGCAGTGAAACAAAATGCACAAACCAATAATGACAAAACTGCCCAGTACCCCAATTCAGAACATTTCCATCATAACAGCCTTAGTCAAACTTCTACAATCCACCAGTATCCATAAATATGCACAATCTCTGCAAAAGGAAAAGTCATCTAAATAATTCACATTAAAGAGATCTGTAAGTAACGAAGAGCTTCTTGCTAGCAAACAACTTTATATTTCATTGCTTCATCTAAAAAATGAAGTGCCTGTTGCCCTTGAGGAATAAATTGCCTATATTGCATTAAAAATGGTAAGCTATTAATTTTGCAATAGGGAATGGATGGCAAACTGATAACAGGTTCATAGCTACTAGGTATCTCCATTCTCTGCCAAAGAAGACATTCTTAGGGCTACAGCATCCACACCCCAAAAGCACACAGTGCAGTATCAGCAATCTAGCTACATAATGTGGGAGTAGAAGCCACAGCCTTCTGCATTAAAAGCAAGCATTCTACCTGTTGTGCTACTAATACAAACAGACGTCACATAAGCAGCACTAAAGTTCGATTCCCCTGAAAACTATGCAGCACAAGACATCTGGAAAAAGCCAAAATGTATGGGGGGGGGGCAAAGGCCCAAAACCAGGGACACTTTAAACATTGCTTGTATAATCCTAGAAAAGTTGCTAGAATAAAATGTTTTGTGTTACCATGCACTTCCTGAAAGATAGGATGACTGAAACTTAAATGGCCATCATTATTTAGTGAATTCAGTTCTCACTGATTTGCCAGAAACCACAAATTTTAAGAGGAACAGACCACAAGTAGGAGCTATCTTAATTGCAGTAAGCAATAATACCACAAAGCAATTGACTTTTGCAGTAAGCAATACCACACACAAAGCAATTGACTCCTGCATTAAGCAATACCCCACAAAAAATCAGAAGCTTAACAGAAAAAGCAATACACTTCTGCAGACTGCAGTTTCTCAATTAGAACTGAAGTTTAATAGAACAGTGATCCGGCTTTCAGCTAGCCCCATTTGCAGTCGTTCTATAATTGCATGACTTTAAAAAAAAATCACGTAGTAAGTACAAAACAATAAAGCAAGTTAAGCAACCGAAGGACTTTTTCTCATAATACCTTGTACTGACCCAAAATAAAATAAACACTCTGCCATTCTCGCACATAACTGCCACGTTGGCCCGTTTCTCATTTCAGCTTGCCTTAAACAGAAAAAAACACAAATACCCAATACACTTTCTGAAACTGCAGAGTTAGAAGCTTAACAGAAAAGCAATACATTACATACACGTCTGCAGACTGCCGTGCCATTTCTGTTTTCATCTTAAAAGTTTCTCTGAGCTCTTGCATGCACATAAGGCAAGAAATAACCCTTACAGTCTTGTTTTGCCCTAGACTCTGCACACACACACACACACACACACACACACACACACACACACACACACACACACACACACACACACACACCTTACCTCTAGTCCCAGCCAGCATAACCTGCACATGACAGAAATACAGAATAAATCTCCACGCTATGCTAAGCAGCAGAAAAATACATCCAAGCAGTAGTTCTCCATGAAACGCTAAACATAAGCCGTCCACACAGTTCCTGCTCGTGTTTACTTTAAATCCAAGCAGAGCAGCTCTCCACGCTAAAGAGAAGCCAGCAGCAGCAGAAAAAATAAATCCAAACAGTTCCCGCTGGCGTTTGCTGGAAATATGTGCCCTGCGTGGGCTTGAGCTGAATTCTGACTGGTTGGCAGAGCTGACATTGCTGATGTCATCGCGTACGTGATGACATCAGCGAAACCGCAAATTTTTAAATAAATGTTTAAAAATAAATTGGAAATGAAGGGGTGCCACTCGGGAATCGTGGCACCCCATTATTTAACCCCAAAACTCATTTTTTACAGAGTAATTTGGTACAGTTGGGAGGTATGCAGCAGATACGTGTGAAGTCCTACAAATGCAGATCTATACATATAATAAATTTCAAGGAGGCCCATCCCTCCTTCAGAATGGGGAATATATAATCTCGGTATGCATTGATTTTTATAAATCATTTGGTGAGCATGAAGCATCCTTCTTGTTTTCCTATCTAATCTAACCAACACATTTTGGGGCCAGTCAATCACTCCAAAACTTTAAGTTAGGAAAGGAAGAGCAAGTGGGTTTATAGGTTGGATTTTGTTCCTAGATGTCAGTGCTGTTTTCAGGATTAATTTAAGTCTTCTGAAGTATTCCTTGCTAAGCTTTATTCACATTTGTTCATCTTTTATTGTTGATCCTTCATCAATCCCAGATATTTATGCACTCCCTCTTGTTCGAGTTTTTTTATGTCAGACTCTTGTCCCAAGCTGATAGCTTCTTGGTGATGCAGTTTTCCTGATTTAAAGGTTGCTTTTGCACATTTATCACGACCAAATGACATTCTTATATTATCTGAAAAAGTTTTGACATCTTGCAGTTGTGCTTTCAGTTTCTCATCTGATGAGCTATACAGTTTTAAATCATCGGCAAAGAGAAGATGAGAAGTCTTTACACTTTGTTGTTTTTTAGGAGCCAAATTATAGCCATAGACTAAGCTGTTAAGTAGACTGCTTAATGGGTTAAGGGCAAGCCAGAACAGCAGTGGTGACAGAGAGTCATCCTGTAATATCCCCCCTTTTATCCTTGGAATAATAATTTGTCCTTTATCATGCCACTGTTTCATTGTCAATGTAATGTAGTCGATCAGTGTAGGTATCTTATACATTTTTAACCACTCTTTTATCCATGAATGTGGGATACTATCAAATGCATTTTCCTGTTGTATAGGTTACACATACATCTCATATGCTCATGTGTTTCTAACCCTGACATAAATAGTCATGGCACCTTGGTCAGTTGCAGTGTTATAGGTGTTGTACTGCGGGGGGCATTTGCTCAGTAAGCTTATGTGATTGCCGTTACTTAAATAGTGTGGCTATAGTTAGATGGCATACAAGCAGCATGCTACATGGGCAATAAGGAGACTGATTGTGTAAGGAGCTTTCAGTTCCACTCATGAATAAGTTGGGTTATCAGTCAAGCCACCTCTGACAGAGATGGAGCAGCTTCTGGCCTCCATCAGAGACAGTGACATCTCAGTGTGGTCTCACAAAATGGAGCTGGATATTGATTCAGAGTTTGAGAGGCCAGCAAAAGTAGCTACTGGAAATGCCCCAAGTATGTTCATAGGTTAGTAGATTAGCACTAGGCTAGCTTCCCTTGTAGGCCATTTAAGTCATATCAATTTCCCTTCATAGGTGTGACTCAAACCCAGCACCTTCTGTCTGCAAAGTAAACACTTTAACTATTGTGCCAACCCCCAACATAGAAATATAGACCTTTTTCTCTATAAGAGTACCTGTTAGTCCTTTTGACCAATTAGTTAATGTCCAGCTTACAAAAGCTGTCTGATTTGTGGTATACAGGATGCCCCCTGTGTGACCATCTGGACCAGGTATGCAATTAAAATATCTTTTTAATGTTACTATTCCCATACCCCCATTTCATGTATACTTCTGCTGCAGGGTTATACTTACACAGGATATTGTGCTTTGGTTTATTCTCAGGTGAATCTTTATCCAGCAGCAGTACTTTAGAACTGCCACTGCCTTGTGTTGGAGGATCTGCAACCTCTGTGAAGATGGCAGGGATAAGTTGGCAGAGTGTGGTACAATGGAAATGTGACCACTGCATCTCCCACACAGATCATGGACACAGCCTCTGTGCCTGCAGACACCCAGGAGACACACACATGCACATGCAGTCAGGAAAGTGCTGTACCTCCTACTGGACACATGTCAGAATCTGCCCCAAGCCTTCATGGGCAGAGCAGAACACTTGGGAGAGGAAGGGTTGGGTAACTGTGCTTGGTGGAGACAAGGTTACCACACCCTCTCTGAGGTTCATGTCAGTGGCCATAATCTAGTGAATGTGAAGGACCATCATAGAATTTCCAGCTAATACCACCACAACTTTGGCAGAGTTACTAAGGATGATACATGCTGTGTGAGATCACCATGTCCCTTATATGTGATAGTTTTAATAAGACTCAATCACACACTGGAATGTGCCATGTCCTCTAAAGGTCACCTGTCAGATGTGAGGTGAAGCCCACAAATCCATTCCACTTCCACCTTCACTAATGGTAACTATTGTTCTCATGATTCCTGGATGACACAGATCATGTTCTTGCAATGCTAGCACTTCCATGGCTACAACCATTGTGGAATTGTCTACATCCAGGAGAGGACAGCCCCATGGTTGTGGCAATTGCAACAGTAGCACATCTCATAGTGGACATCACTAGCAGTCATGTAGCACACCAGTGCCTATCCAGATTCATGGTACATTCAGTGCAACTCCTGGGTGTGTGCATGGGATGCTCATACTTCTACCATGCATATCCTGGATGTGCCCAGTATATCAAGCTGCAATGTTGCAATTACTACTGAGGATGTGTCCCAGCAGACAAACATTCACTCCATCACAGCCCATAGTACATCACACACATACACATGAACTTCCACTCACAGCAGCCCTTCATAAAGCCATTTACATTCAGCTCCCCCTCCCCACATACACACACACAGTCTGAAAGCCCATATACATGACAACTCCTTTCACTTTAGTAATCCTCAGCACACCCACTTTTCCCTGTAAAAGACATCCACATGTTTCCTTCCCCAGATGTGCAAATGAAGATAACTGCATCCTGTCCTTTGTACACTGGGTTGTTTATGGCTGCAATCACATTGTAGATGATACCCTGTGCATTATGGACCACGATGCAGTTGATTGAGTGATACCATTTTGGATTTGTGCACCTTCTTCTCTGTTCACCAGATGGAGACTTTATCTCAGTGTGGTTACAGTGTATAGCTCTCAGTACCTCAGGGAAATTGGCTATATCACAGAATTCCCTTGTGCATTCCCTCTCTCCTCTATGGTATGTGGAAGTGACATATGCTCTCCCACATGCTGAAGCATGGTACAAAGAAAGTGCTGGAGTATTCTCAAGGCAGATGTTTGAGACATCTCCGCTGTGTCAACAGTAGATCACTAAAAGGTCCTTGTAGCTAATATACATAAAGCCACACATACCTTAGTATTCACTGGGATAGGCACTTCACATCTCCTATGGGGCTGCAGACAAGGCAGACATATTCATTGTTTCTTGCATAGTATTCCTTTACACATAGTACTGGCAGACAATTTCAGGGTCATTAAGTCCATGAAAAGTTAAGTGCAGTCAGATGACCTGGCACCTCAGGGGCTGATGACACACACCATCATGCATAGTAGTGGCAATATGATCCTCAATACACATTTACTAATACTACTACAACCCCTAACATTATTTAGCAAATCCCTTAGCATGAACGTGTACACTAGTCAAAGTTTAATTATACAGTCAGGGCATTTCTGCTGTGCATCTTTTATATGTTTATGAATCACTCCACAATCTTGCTTTGCCTCTTTTGCATACCCCAAGCTCAGCCAAATGGCACAATAATAACTATGGGAGCAATAACTTAATTAAGCTGAGAGTCTGGGGACTATTAGGCCCCCCCAGAAGCCCTTGAGATTCTAGATTTTCTCTTGTGCATTTTAAAGTTTTCCCAAAACTATTTTATCCAGTGATGGCTTGAAGAAAAACATTGACTAAATAAAGATTCAGTCATACCCTTCAATCTTGTTTTTATTTGCATCCGTTCAACACACTCTCACTGGGCAAGAGTACAATGTAACAATATTGAATAAATAATTAAGTTAAGCTGGGGTAGTGGTCCCCAGAAGCCACAGGTTATAAATGTTCTGAGGTGAATTTTAGAGCTTATTCCCAATCTTTTGATTCAATTATGGCCTGAAAAAATGAAGAAAGAAAGAAAGAAAGAAAGAAAGAAAGAAAGAAAGAAAGAAAGAAAGAAAGAAATTCAGTCTCATTTTAGTCTAATTTTTTTTTTCTTTTAGGGAACAAATACGTTACTTCTAACAAAATAGCAGGTCACAATAAACTAATATGGCAAATTCTTGTGATGTTACATACCTCATATCTGTAAATAGTTCCTGTTGCCCCACTACTGCCACCCCCACAAAAGATGGCCACTTTCTTTTTATTCCTCTGGTGTTAGATTGGGATGATGGCACAAATGGCCACTCTCATACATTTCAATTGTTTGCTGTTAAACATATATACAGTATTCCTCCTCAACCCTGACCCCAAAAGGCAGCCACCTTCTGTGCACCACCCTGATGTCAGACTGGGACAAAACTGAAACAAACAGAACAGAGTAATGTATTTTAAGCTGTTGCTGTTAGACATATATATTACATCATGCCTCCTTACCCCTACCCCCCCCAAAAGAAATAACCACCTATATATGCATCTGATGTTTGAATGTGAGGGAAATCAAAATTCTAATGGTCTGACCAATATAATCAAACTTCTCCAAGACAGAACACTGGACAAACTATTGTGACCTTCTGTGTGCACCTCAAATGTTTGAGAGAAATTAATGAAATAATAACCACACTGTCCACAGATCCTATACAAGCTATAGGAACATCCTTGGCACACCTCAGAGGATTGATTTTAAGAAAATTAAAGTAGTAATAACTACAACATCCCCAGTCTTTCCACATCAGCTACAGTAAACATCTGTGCACACCTCTAAATGGAGAGTTTTAGATTCAGAGTAAGGGCTTCTACCACGCCTATGTCAAAATCCACTTTCATAGTCTGAGATGTGGCTGGGGTGACCAGGCTCATGGAAGTTCTGAGAGTTTGAATTTTCTATTATACATTTTATGCCTTATTTTTGAAAGATAATGACTTGCAGGCTTTTTATACTGCTACCCATAAGAATTATGTAACTACCCACCAATATTTTACAAGTTCACAGATAAAAATCTGTGATTTTGTTTACACAAAACACACACAGACACACACACACACACACACACACACACACACACACACACACACACACACATACACACACACATTAGACATGTACTTTAAGGTTGGTTTTAAATACACAGTTTGCATAAGCTTGTACTAATAGTTTGAATTGTTAAATTATTTGACTGTATTGCTTTAAATAGTTGAAACCACACTGATTGCTTAAGTATTTAACCAAGCATGGTCTGCATTAACATTGTCTGATGAAGCAACACTGAGTTGTGAAAGCGCTCACCTACTGTTCTTCTCTAAATAAAGTTACTGTGGATAGTTTCAGTGTGTAACTTTGGTGCCTCATTCTATTCTTATTGAATACTGACTTTACACTGATTTTAGCAAATACATGTTTGACAATACTCCTGTCACTCCAGATCAATGGCTGCAGTTTAGCTGTGATCATACAACAGCAGGGATAAGTCACTTATGTCCACAAATACTCTCTGTACCCATCAATTGCATCACTTTAATGTGTAGACCTCAAAAGTCAGTTAGTTTCTGTACTCATCAGTTACATCCACTTTACTGTATACACCTCAGAAGTCAATAGTAAAAACAAATAAATGCTTTAATGACAAAGTAGTTCATCTTACTTCATATAAATATACATTACTCTTGCAAAGCCAGATCACCTTTAAAATGAGCAAATTACAAGTGTCAATTACATTCATCTATAGCTCCCACCCCCAACCAGCAGTTATACATTTTGTCTGCACATCAGACTTGTGATTGCAATAAAAATAATGGTCATGTAATAATTTTAGCTTTGTTCCACACATGCAAAGTTGCTTCACAAAAATTGCTGTAATCATGCAAAGCCAGAATAATGAGTAAAAAGAACTTCATACTTTTCATACACAGACAGCTACATAAATTATAGCTGATGTGTCTGCATACATCTTAGATGTTTCAACTTCTTAGTGAACGAATCAAGGACAAAAAACAAAATATTGTGGAAACAAAGGCCCCAAGTCAAGCGCAGATTTCAAATATTACATACTTGCAAAGTTGATCAAATAAACAGGCTTGCATAGCATTAACAGAAATTCAGATGTCTGTCATTATTTTATGATCATAACCCTCTGTGACTTACCAGAAAAATCATACATTTTATAATGAAAAAAAAAACAAACTTATTTGCTTAAAAATCAGGCACAAAAGCAAAAATAATGGAGGAAGGCTGAACACTCAAGGTCAGTTTTTAAATGTTAGTCTACTTCAGTAAAACAAAAATGGGCACAGACTTTGCACAAATATCCATTTTCTGAACAATACGTAGAATGTATCTCTAGACATACTGACTGACTTTAATCCTTATCAGGGATTCAAAAGGAAAAATAAAAAATTTAAGGGGGACAGGACAAAAATATGAAGCACTAGCAGTGAAATCAGGGACTCCCTTTGCCCAGCAGATGTGTCCACCACTGGTCATATAACTCGTTCCATTCCAGGATTAAAAAAAAAATACCTCAAGCTGCTGCCAATACCATCCATAGAACCTACCCACTTCTCTTAACCATTTCAATGTCCACAAGGCTATGTACTCCTTGTCATTTGATGGCAATGAATACAAAGATCAGTGAATTGACTAGCAGCATGGCCAATCAATTTGGAGAACTTTCTATTTCTTGCCGTTCACAGCAAGAAGTGAAGGTTGGCATCTTCCCTATATGACATCATTTTGATAGAAGAACATTTCTGCATTTTTTTTAATTTGTTTATTTTTTTTAATTTTTTCTAAGTTAAAACAAGTGCATGTTTCATTACTTAGAATTATTTAGAGTAAACGAATGTAATAAAGGGTTGAAAGGTGTCTATGCATAAGACCAACCATATGCTTGATCGAGTCATCATTTCCACTTGTATTGGTCACTTCTTAAGCAAGTATGACAAACATTTGTAGTTAGGTATTACCTCCTTTCCAAATTCATTACCAGAGTATGCAGTTTCTGATGCAAAACATGTGTTGCATTTGCATTTTATGATATTGATAAGGAGGTTCTCAAATGCAGTGAATTCACAATGCCTCATCACCCACCTTAATGTATAGATTATTTTACTTCCATGTTAAATGTTTCAGAACTAGTCTCTTACTTCCTGAAATTACAAGCTGTCAGCTAGGTCTTGTAGGTGGCATACCTTACATTGAAAATAAACGTCCTGATATGGTAGTGAAGCCACAGTCACAGTGCATGTGGGTCTAAATGACTTGAGATATATCTCTCTGGATTCTATGAAGAAAGACATGATGGAGCTCTCAGAATATGTGTTCAGGGGAGATATGAACCTAGCCTTGAAAAGCATTCTGCCATCAGCGAGAATGATGCCACAGTATGAATAAAATTTTATTGACTTCAACTGGCTTAATTTCTGATATCATTCTAATGGGGCACAATATATGTAAGCCTGGAGGGAGATGGTAGACAGTCCTAACTGCTTTTCCAGGGATGGCCTGCACCTATCTCTTCAAGGATTTTGTATATTGGCTAAATCCTTGTCAACTTCCATAGTGCCTTTTTTAGGCAATGACAATCTTGTAAACTTCCAGCATAATGAAAAATAATACATAATGGTATTGCTGCTCAATGCTAGAAGCCTTAACCAAAAACATCACTCACTACAAATACTCCTTTCCCTGGAAAACATTGATATATGCATCATCACAAGAAACCTGGTTCAAGACCAGTGAGAGCACTACATCTGTGCAGGGTTTCAGTACCTACCACACATACTGGATTACTCCATTAGATGAAAGCAATAAAGGCAGTGGCATATCTATATTCTTAAAAAACAATCACTTACAGACTTGTTTCGCAAGATGGCAACCTGGAACTCCTCCATTTCTGACTTACTGCTAATAAAACCCCTTATTGTATCATAGCTAACTATAGGACCCACTCTGTGTCCTCCTCAGCCCATACCTCCTACCTAACCAGCATGAAGTCCCCGTGCATTAAGTCAAACACTATTCTTCTAGGAGACTTCAACTACCCAATCATCAGCTGGGAGACTCATACATCCTCAAACATATATGCCTAGAGATTTCTGCGCTTCATAAATACAAACTCCCTAGACCAGCTAGTCCACACCTGAGTCATGAGAGAGATGAAGTCCTGGATTTGGTCCTAACCAATATGGTACAGCTCTGCTCCCCATCTGTAGTAGCTTCCTCCCTGGTCAAATTGGACCACAAGTCAGTCACATTTACCTTCTGACTAAAGTTAGAAGCCTCCCAAATACCTCAGTATTCAGAGACTATTCAAAGCTAATCTACTAAAACAGAGTGATGGTATGACCAAATGCAAAAGACCCACCCACCTAGATGATCCAACTGTATATGTGGAATCTTTTACCAACAAGTTCTATGCACATGTAAATAGTTGCACAGATGCAACTATTCCCTCAAAACAATACAATGCAAAATTCAGAAATAAACTCCAGTGGTGGAACCCTAATAAAAACAGGCTGCATAATGAAAGGACAACATTCACTGCACACAAAAATAAAAGTTAACTCCCAAGAAGAAAAAAAACCCCTTGCTAAACTAAACAAGAACTCTGAATCCTGATCAAATCAACCAAAGCCAGGTATGAAGTAAAAACTGCCACCAAGGCAAAAGATAACCATAAAGCCTTCTTTAACGTATGTTAGAAATCTCAGAAACAATGGCCAGTAGTGCGCAGAGCTAATAGTAAATGATATCACAATCTCAAGCCAATCTACTGGTGAACAGATTCAGCCCAAACATCACTGCCCTCTCCCCTTCACGTTTCTCAGATCAAGTACTTACATTTAATCCAACTCTTCAAATCTCCCAAGAACAAGGTGTCAAGGTACTATGTTTAAGAACATTTCATTTATGGCATCAGATAACATACCCGACTGCCTACTGGCCAGCCTGAAACATGAAGTGCCAGACCTCCTAAAGAGGCTATTAAAAATTAACCTTAAAACAGGCTTTGTGCCAGATGAATGGAGGACAGAAACTGTCATTCCCTTGCACAAAGGTGGGACTTCAAGAAGCCCAGATATTTACAGATCCATAAGAATGACTAGCCTACTCTATAAGGCTTTGAAAAGGATCATTATGAAACAAATAAATAGGGATATAGGTGGCCTATAGAGTCTTGGCACAACCCAGTTTGGATTCATCAAGGGCACTACTTTAACCACTGACTTCTTTGAAAAAGTCACAGAGGAAATAGATAAAAGCATCTCAGTGCACATTGTCAATCTGGACCTTGTAAAATCCCACACATAGGCATCATAGCTAAACTGTCTCAGCTAAAACATAACCCCCTGTATAAGTTGATGAATAGCAAACTGGCATACAAGCAGAGCACAGAAAGTAAGGGTGGGTGGATCTACCTCCTCCAATAGATCTGTTATTAATATAGTGCCCCAGCCCAGTCTTCAGTCCTATGGGCACCTCTTTTGTAGTTACTTCTCAGAGGTAAAAGCTTATGTTAAGGAACTGTAGTTGACCAAGTTTGCAGATGACATCATAAACTAACCATGGTCCTACAAGAAGGCCTGTCCCAAACAAATAGTTAGCATAAAAGTCATGGACTGAAACTAAAGGCAAAGGAAATTCTTGTTCATTACACAGCTTATATTGAAGGGTTTGGTGTCCAGATCGAGAGATGTAATTGTTCCTCTGTACTCAACACTTATTAGTCTGATCAGCATTTATAATACCCCCTTGGATAGGTACCTTTCCAAATACTTGTCACAGCTGAAATGGCAATCATGATTCCTTATTAAAAAAATTAAAACCCTAAATCGTAAAATCTACAAAGACAATCTCAAAGTCTAGACTATCTCCTTGGTATCATATATGTATCATATAGTTTATTAAGATGTGGTCTCTGCCTTGTGTACAGTGCCTCAACAGATCTGTTTTATCAGACCTACTACAGAATGAGAAATCCAGTGGTATCAGAAACACCCACTAAAGAGACTTCAATCTCTTTTGCAAGATTAACAGAACATGCTGGAGGGATAGGTATGTATTGTAAACAACACTAGCTCTATGAAACTTTCTTCCCCTCACATAAAGCACAGTATTTATCTTACAATATTCAAATGTAATTTCGACAAATGGATCAGTAACCACAAATTCACCCCTAGCTTAGTGCCAATGTCCCTCCTGGACAGAGAAACATATAAATACTCAGGATATACTTGTGCAGCCCATCTTTAGAGATTCTCATCGCACTACTAAAGCAAATAATTAATTGGGGGATTCATTATACTCCTGTTGCATCTCCAAGCTCTGAAACACCATCCCTATACAAGTAAAAAATGATAAAAATTCAGCTCAAACAATATCTTACTCAATCTTGGTCGTGCTCATGTCCATCACTAGGTTGAGACCTTCTTATTGCAAACTTTTTGACTTCATGTACTCAGATCATTACACCCCTTATAACTTTCCCTCCTACAGGAGGGACAGATTTATCTCCCAGCAACGTCCGCATTTTTGAAACAGGCTACCAATTCATATGACACTGTTCAAGAGGAACCTGGATGAGTGGATGGGGCCCCATAAATTCTTACCAGAGATAGCACCCACAACCCTCCTGGACATGGACAGTCATCACTAAATGCAGTCTTGAGTATTGACTAGCATTTTCATGGCATTACATTGGGATGAAACGGCTAGACTTAAAATGACCTCTGGGTCAATAGCCTAGTAATCTCCTATGATCCTGTGATCCTACACTTGAATTAACACATCCCATTTCATTCCACTTTAAACAACATTTCTCATCTTGTTCTTTTTCTAACTGCTCTTATCTACCTTTGTACCCCTCTCATGAATCCCTTGTATACCTAAGTTATAAACCTTCTAGATATGCCAATTTGGAACAGGCAGCCTAAAAAGAACCAATCTTACACCATGCTCTCTCATTCATATGCTATTGCCACTATCAACCTATACAATACTAAAATCTCTATTCTTATATAATTTTATAACTAACATTATTACTTATCTTTTACTCCTTGCAAACCTACTGAAATGTAAGAACACTAAACTTCTTTACAGTAATGTTTCCCTTCTGCAGTATCAATATATTTACTTCTGCATGATTTTACAGCTGGAACAACCATATAGACTTATAATTGTTGATGTAAATAAGTTACTGTATATACCTGTCTTGTAATTATGTTTGTCCTTTCATGAGAAATGTAACTGTTGTTTTATTGAGAACTGTCAGAAGTTCATTTGTTAATATAAATGTACTGTGGTGGAGCTTTTCTCCCTGGGCCTCCACTGAAAATGGGCTCTGCCCAGTCAGACTTTCCCAGTTAACAAAGATGAATAAATAAAATAAATAGAAGAGTTAATAATTACCACTGGAATGCAGGGCTAGGCTTCCCAGTAATTGCCTATGAACCTATGAACATATGTAAGTAAGATGCTGATGTTTTAAATAAGTTGTTTTTACCCATAATGCTTTACAGTTGTTTGTAAATTACTGTCCAATAGCAGCCATGACATAATTTTGTTGGTGTGATATTTTGTTTTTGCATTTATTCTAATGTGTTATCTTGCCAACTGCTTTTCAGTTTATTCCATTACATTCTTATATGATATGTCTCCTTTGCAGATCTTAATGTTATATTTTTCAGACTGTTTTTGCAAATCTCATTTTTAAAAAAATTAAAATAGTGGTACAGAAAACAGTGTTTGGGATTACTGTAGAGATTTGCATCTGCTGCAAACACAACAGCATGGAATGGAAGTCACAAGGCATACAGTGCATGCGAGAGGTGTGTGTGTGTGTGTGTGTGTGTGTGTGTGTGTGTGTGTGTGTGTGTGTGTGTGTGTGTGTGTGTGTGTGTGCGTGCATGTGTGCTGTGCTTTCTCAAACATACATATATCTGAATTTCTGTCAAACTGGGCAGTAGGACACTGTTTAGTAAGTGTAAATCACAATGACAGTCAGCTCTGTGTAATAGTCTCAATACCTGTATAGATGCTTGTGATCTTTTTATGTTCCAGGATATTTTCCAATTTGGCACCCTTGCCATGGGTGAGTCACTATCATCTCCCAGTAAACAAATATAAATATTTGCTGTAATAACATTAGGCTTATAAAGTACACGTACATACAAGTGGCTGGCATTTAAATTGCCTCTGCGTACTGTTGGCATTGTGAAATGAGCAGCCTGATGTTTGCAGGACTGGGTACAGGGACTGCATAGTTGTGAAATCTCCTGATATTATTCTCATTTGAGTTCCACCTACCCCAGTCATACAGTTCTCCAAATTATGTTATTGTTTACCCAGTGAATATTCCCATATTTGCTAGAGCGAGCTCCTTTAAATGCTTTTTAAACATATTAGTAAGGTAACCAAGTAACAGACTGCTGTTGAAATGTTTACACCATCAATCCTTTTAGTGCTTTTCTTCTTTTTAATGCAAGAACTTCAGAAACAAGCAAACAAGCCAGTGTTAACCACCTTATATACAATACATCACTACAAACATATGACTACTGTCATCCAATAAAATACTAACATTTAAAGCCCCTCTGCAACAAGACACATTTTAAAGAAATCATACAATTTAATTGAAGGGAAACAGCCCCTAAAGTACACTATGAAAAAAACTCTCATTTCCACATAGTCATTCTAATCACCACAAAATCAATTTCTGGTTGTTAAATTGCCTGAAACAAGAACTTTTTGAAAGACTTACACACTGAAGAATGTTAGGCAAGAGCATTTGTGATGTCATCCTGTTTTATAGCATTATTCATTCTGTTTATACATTCTTATAGGTTCATAGGTAGGTACTAGGCTATCGGTCCAAGGGTCCAAGTAAGCCTAGCCAACAAGGTTCCCTGGCTTATGACACCCAAGAAAGTTATTTTCCTGTGCCCCTGTTGAGCAGAGCCACAGAAGTGATCCCCAGCATGTATTTCCTATTTCCCATCCACTTATCAAGATTTTTCTTGAAGAGTGCTAATGAGGAACTTTGCTTGACATAGATGGGTAGCTTGTTTCAGAGTAAGGGAAGTCTTTGGGATAGGAATCTATCTCTCCAGCATGTCCTGTTTATTGTGGTGACAATGTTTAGGTCCCTAGAGTGTGTAGCTCAGAGGGATTGGGATTTCTTTAGGTGTAGCATGTCCAACAGATCTGGGTTTGACATAGCTTTATATGTTAGGCAGAGATCAACGTGGAGTAGGCGATATGCTGTGGAGTAAAGCTGGAGTTTTTTGAGACGGTCAGTGTAGGGCATCTGTTTGAGGCCAGTAATCCTCTTTGTGAGGTACTTCTGTGGCCTTTCCAGCTGCTGCAGATGTCTTGTGAGGTACATTCCAAAAGGGGCATTGTACTCTATAATGGGTCTAATGAGTGTCGAGTAGAGGGGAACAATGACCTCCTTTTTCCTAGATGAGAACCCTTTTGTCATGAGGTGTGCCATGTAGAAGGATCTGACTACTGTGGTGATGTGATTATCAAAGGAGAGACTACTGTCCACCTGGGTCCTCAGGTCTCTTATCACACATTCGGCATTAAGTAGACTGCCACCTATGTGGTAGTTCATGGGTACAGAGTTTTTACCAAAGGGGATGACAATGCACTTTTTAGCATTGAGCTTGAGGCCATGGCTCTGACACCAGGCATCTGTCTCAGTGAGGCCCTTCTGTAGGATGTCCACATCATTTGGGGACTCAACTATGGTTCCTAGTTTTCAGTCATCTGTGAATTTCATTAGCCAAAGGCCTTCTGTGTTAGCCTGTACTTCAGAGAAGTAGATACCAAACAGGGGAGGACCCAGGACTGAACCCTGTGGTACTCAACTTGTCACTGATTTGAAGTCAGATTTGGAGTCTGCAACTTTTACAGTATGGGTTCTGTCAGTGAGCCAACTGACAACCCTTCTTGTGATGTAGGGATTTATACCTAGTTTAGTGAGTTTAGCTATAATTCCAGAATGGGGGATGGTGAGGTCAAGATAGGCTGTGTGAACCACCTTTCTCATCTACAGCTTTGGTGACTGCCTGAAAGAAGTCGATCAGGTTCATGAGGCATGATCTGCCTTTCACAAACCTGAACTGGGTGGGGTCCAGAGTTTGGAGGTTACCAAAGTCTTTGTTTATGAGTTCCATGATGATACATTCCATGGCGTTACAGACCAGGCTCTTCAGGTTAATAGGGCAATAGTTCCAGGGATCAGTGGTGGCTCCCTCATTGTGGAGTGGGATAACTGTTGATGTGCACCATTCAGTGGGCACAAAGCCTGATGTGAGACTATGACTGAACACAGTGCTTAGGTGGGGAGCCAGTTCATTCTGAAGTTCATGTAAAACGCAGCCTGGGATGTTGTTCGGTCCCATGGATGCTGTGTTTTTGGCTTTAGTGAGTGCAGCTTTTACCTGTGTAGTTGTGATTACAGAGACTCTGCATTCTTCCTGTATAGTTATGGGCCCTTTAGGGGGTGTGAGGGGGGGTAAAGTTAGCACTGAACCTATCTGCCAGGATATTGGCAATATCAGTTGGTTCTCTAATTTTCATGCTGTTGTGCTGTAACTCAGAGCAGATATGGATGTTGCCATTGAGATTCTTGACATAACTATATAATGCTTTGTGGTTGTCCCTAGAATCAGTGGTGATTTTGTTTTCGTAGCTACCTTTGGAGGATCTTATAAGGGATCTCAGCTTCTTACTGAGGCTGACCAGGGAACTCCTCCACTCATGGGATTTTGCTCTCTTTAGCAACAGTTTCTTTCTTCTGTTGTAGAGTTGTTTATGGCAGGAGACCACCAGATTGGCTTCTTTTTTCTGGAGAATAGTGTATTGGTTCTGTTTGGGATAGCATGATCCATGCACTCGTGTAAGTGCTTATAGAGTGCGTAAATGTAGGATTCAGCAGTCGTAACTGTACTGTCCATCTTCATGGGTGCCATGAAGTTTGCCACTTCTGTCTTAAGAAGCATGAGGTTGGCTTTGGGGACATTGTTTACCATTTATGGTCGGATCTGACAAACGAGGAGTTGACTTCAGGTGTGCAACACTGGTCACTCATGTTGGTAATTACTAGGTCTAGGATATTGTTGCCCCTGGTGGGGGTGTGGATAAGTTGATCCAGGGCATTGGAATTTATGAATTCCAGAAAGCGTTGAGCTTAATTGTTTTGCCTACATAAAAAGCAGAACATGAAGTGCATGAAGCTAAACACACCAACCCTCTCAACATACAAGAAAAATAATTTGGGATGAATAAACTCTTTGTCATTATTAGAAAAGCAAGAGTGGGACCTTCACCAATGTACCTGCACTGTATGCAAGCTCCTCAAGAAATGGTCCGTCTTTTACTGTTCCCAGTTTTCTTTTTCTTACATTCCAAAAGACCTTTAATTGTTGGCCCTTTCTTAAAACCTATTTTAGGTCACATTCCTATTATCTAGTATTATTTTCCAGGTCTCAAAATAATATTTAAAATACTGTTTGTATCAACTGAGAAAGTTGTAAAGAAAGCTAAATCCAAATCTACTGTCCTTTGATCATTAGCAGCTATAATTATAACATCTGAATTCCCATTCCTTCATCCTTCTGTACCCTTCAAAATGGAATTAAGCTTCGTAGAGCTATAGTTCAAAAAAGAAACCTGGGATCAGGTAAAACAGGGACCTTTCCATGTGAGTACAAAAAACTACAAAGGAACACCGAGGTGTATGGGGAGGGTATGGCCTACAGAATATTTTTGCCAACAAAGACTGCAAATTCACACAGTAAACATTCATTTTTCATTAACTGATGTTCATCATATTGATCACTGCTGCAGTAGCCTTAGCTATCTTGAATTATATATTGCCAAGGATTTGGTTTACTCTTTTTTTTTGTTTACTATTGCATGAGGTTTTTTATTATCTTTTAAAGTAGTTATGCCAGGCCTGTATTCTGTCAGATGAGCAAAGCTTATTTGGTATTCCTGTCCTACTCTATGCCAAGCTAGGTCCGCTTTATGTGCTTCTTGATGGTTTGTGTCTGGTGGAAGAGGAGTTTTTGTCTGAACCCTTCAAGTACTTAGTATATTGGCTTTAAAACAAAAAATAAATAAATGAAGAAAGATATTAATATTTATACTCATGTGATCAATCCGAAATATTTAACTAAAATATTTGTGACGTATATTTGTTGTATTTATTTTAACCATCTGAACCTGAAAACATGACAGCAGTGTCACCAGCCAGGGTGCAGTTCCACTTCCTATTGCAATTTGACATGCATTGTGATATGTATTAGCATCCCCACATATTACTGGATAACATTAGCTCCCATGACCGTGTGTGTGTGTGAGTGTGTGCGTGTGTGCGTGTGTGTGTGTGTGTGTGTGTGTGTGTGTGTGTGTGTGTGTGTGTGTGTGTGTGTGTGTGTGTGTGTGGGCGCGTGTGAAATAAGCTGGAAAATCTTATGAAAAAAAATTATCATTATACATTTTAATTTTGGACTAAGTTTCTATCACTTACCTTATGGAAGGAGTCATCTTTTTATTACACTGTGGGAGTTTCTGGAAAATAAGCTAACACACACACACACACACACACACATATATATATAAATATATATATATATATATATATATATATATATATATATATATATATATATATGATTTCAAGTATGGGCATTAATGCCCTTCTGTCTTGCCAATATACCAAAACAGTTGTTTCTATAATAAGTGTCCAGGCTGTTCTTAAAAATATCTAAACTAGTACTTGCTTTAATGTAATTTGGCAGTCTGGTCCATGCATCAGCTACTCTGTCAGAGAACAAATTAGAACACTTATCATGCCTATAGATTCTTCTACATAGGTTGTCTGATGATTCTCTAGTACTTTTTGATAACCCCAAACATTCCCAGAGGTAATTGTCTCTAAATGCCCTATATACCTGAATAAGATCTCCTCTTAGATATCTGTAAGAGACACTGTACAATTTCATATATTATAGCCTTTCATATATTTCTGCTAAACTCTTTCCAGTTTACTCATGCTTGTTTTCTTATACAGTTTCTATATTGTTATTTCATACTCAAGTTTGGGACTAATGTAACTAACAAACAATGACTTCATCGTTTCTGCTTTCTTAGACTTTCTGAATCTAGTTTTATAACTATTATTACCCAACTGGTTGATATGATTAGAAAAACTCAACGCTGGATCTACCCATATACCCACGTTCATAAATGAATCTTCAGTTTCATTCACTGTATGCTGTATTAAATATTCACATTTCAATTTAGGACAGAGCCCTGTGGGACACCCTGACTGAAACCAAGGATTTCACCTGTCCAGTTGCTGTATGATACTTGCCATGTCCTATTTGTAAGCTATGCAGCTATCCATCTTATCAAGAGTACATCAATACCTAGTTGCTCTAATTTATTGATTAGTGTTTTGTGTATGATCCTGTTAAATGCTGAAGTTAAATCTATATAAATTACATCACAGCACAATTTTTTCATTCATAGCTGTTATTATATTGTTATAGAACATCATGTTACAGTTGGTGGTAGATCTATTTTCAACATATGCATGCTGATATATGGTTTCAAGTCCCAACCTATCCAGTTCTGACAATAACTTATCCAATATTACCTTCTCCATTATTTTTCCACAACATGAAAGTAGCCTTAAGGGTCTATATGTCTCTGGGTTTGTCCTACTCCCCTTTCCCTTAAAGACAAATTTAATAAGCACATGTCTCCAATCTTGAGGAATCTCCCCATATTCACATGACCTAGTAAATAATAGATATAATGGTGCTGTAAGTTCTTGCTGAAGTGTTCTCAGGTCATTGTTACTAATTCCATCTCCTCCCTGTGCTTTGTTTGGATCCAGTTTGCATATTTCTTTTTCAATATAATCTAACTTGATTCCAGTATTTATGGTTACCTGAATGTCATTTGAACAACTTAGCACCCCCTTAATGGAGCCAAACTGTTTTACATAATATTTTTTAAATATATCCATAATCTGTTTTGTCTGAGAATAAATTTTAGAATCTATACACAATTTATTAATTTGCATGCCTTTCCTCCTTCCACATAGTATGCACCTAAAACGGTTTCCTATTATGCTCAATATGTTCATATAAATTTTCTTCAAATTTTACTTGATCTTGTTTCACACTGTGCTTGATTTGTTTGTCCAGCTTGTTTACTTCAGCTTTCAAAGTTGCAGCTCAACCTCTTTTCCATTTCTTATTTTTTTTTTGTCTCTCACCTTAATCAGGTATCTTGTTCTTATAGAAATATACCCCCCTGAGATTGTATGTCTTGATACTGGTGTAAAACATATATATTTTTTTATTTTTTGCACTCAAACACATTCTCTTTCAAAACTTTCCACATTCCTTCTGCAGTTTTTCCACTGAATGCACCACTCCAATTAGTTTTACATAGTGATTGTTTTGTTTCCATATAATTTGCAATTAATCTTCTGTGCATTGGTTTACATTTCAGTTTGGCAGAATTATCTGGCAACAAATTAATCTTTATAATCCCATGATCACTGCACATCAACTGTGGTAAAACTTGACATGAAGTAACAGTAATTTTTTAGGGACACAAACAATATCTAGTATGTTCCATTCCCAGTAGTTTTATTTTGCAATCTGAAGCAGTTGTTGTTCCTGAACATGTGAATAACTCCCTTACTAATGTTGTTGACTCAATATTATTCCAGTCTGTTTCTGCTAAATTTAAGTCCCCAGCCACTATTATTGTTCCCTCCTATGTTTTATTCAAGAAACATATGAATTCCTCTAAGTCATCAGCACTTGACTTTGGTAGTCTGTATACTCTAACAATTGTTATATGTTCCAGGGTTGTCTTTATTGTCACAGTTACACAATCCATAGTACTGATGTTATCACTGAACATGTAATAATCACAGGTCTTATAACTATCTTTAATCCCTATCATAACACCTTCAACTGATTTTTTTGTTAGAATGTCTGTTACAGTAAAAACATTTATACCCTGAGAGAACCGGTTTCCACTCATTTTTCTTTAACCATGTTTCAGAAACAATAACATCAATCTTGTGGGAGTGGGTGACTCTGCTATGGTCATTTGTTGCACCTCTGACTATTCATCTTTTACCTCGGCTCCTACTGCCATATTGTCTATGGCTACTATAGGTAGGAAGTTAGCCATGTCCTCTGTAGCTGTTGGGGACCCCTTAGCAGCCAATGGAGAACCATTCTTGTTGATCCTAGGTGAGGGAATAGGGAAAGCTTCCCTGTTGTGTCAGAATGCTGTGCCCATCTGTAGGGAAGCTGCTGCTACCATTGGTAACACAGCTGGCCTCATTTTTGCTGTCAAAAAGGAATGGAAAACCAAGAATGCATGTACTTTTCCTCAATTTCATTCAATAGGAGTGGTTTATTGGGCCTAGCTCAGGTTTAATTCGGGATATTGATCTTTCTTGTTAAGTAGTTTCTAGTAAAAGAAAGAGGGATTCCTCTTTTCCTGAAGAGACTCAAGACTTGAATCTGAATAGGAAGATGTAGGGACAGATACAGGATTTTTCCTCAGATTTCTGATTTAGACTCAGAAGAGAGCTCAGTTTCTTATTCACCCTGTTGGGGGGGGGGGTCTCTGAGACTATTGCTAGAATGTAGCAGTGTTTTCAGTAGAGAGAACACTGAGGTTTCTCAGTCCCTCAGAAAATACTATAATTTTTTTCAGAACCAACACCCATTCCTTCTTTTTTGTCTGCTTTAGAAGATGTGTGCATGTTGCTGCCTCCAATTATCCTGAAAGTCAGTCAGCTACCCCTAAAAACGTAGATAGGATGTATAAAGTTCCTCAGACTTTTAAAATTTTACACACTATTCTCAAACCTGATATAGCACCTATAGCTTTAGTTAATCCCACTGCTGCTAAACACTTAGTTAATTCTAATCCTACTCTTTCTGATAAGGATGGGAACATTATTGATAAGTATGGGGGAAAAGGTTTATACTTCTGCAACTTTGCTTTTCAGTATTTTGAATTGTCAAGATCATATGACAAATTGTGAAAGTATGTGGAATATTTTGTTTGCAGTTTCTTCTTGTGATGAAAAATCTGAACAGGTCACGCTATTCATTGTGTACAGTGTATTTCTGACACTGTTTATACTTCATCCAGGGCTATAGTCACTGTCACTGTTATTGTTTTGAGGAGGTTTGCATGGTTGCATTCTCAGAACTTACCCGATGATGTTAAAAATGAGATTTTAAATTCTCCCTTGGATAGAGATTTAGTTTTAGTCCCCTCAGCTGAAGAGGTGATCAAAAAGAGTGACGAAAGGGGAAAGCTGATCCAGGGACTCTCTTAAGATTTTTCAGCCCTCCTTTTTCAAAATTTTCCATGGGATTTTCTATTTCCTCATCCAATTTTGGCAAAAATAAATAAATAAATAAATAGTCTCAAAAAAAATACAGGTTTAAAAAGAAATGGTAGGGGGGTTGCAAGAAGAAATCTTGAGCCTCCCAAAAACCAAGGAAAGTGTAACGTCTGAATGACTATTAAAGAGACCTTGAGACCCCGTCCCACATGACTCTTCATTTACCTCTTTGACAACAGATAATTTCAGACAAATGGGATCTGAAAATTATTTGTCAAGTTTACAGATGGCAGTGGGAGGAAATTCTTCCTTTTCAAGAGGTCATTCCTCAGTCCTCCAGATCAGACTCTACTGTTTCCTCCTTCCCAGGTGGGCAAGGGTTTTTATTCAAAGATCTTAATAGTGACATTGATAGAAAATTCTTGGAGCCCAGTCCTGAATCTTTCTTTCTTAAACCTGTTTGTGATAGTGCCCAAATTCAAAATGAGGTCACCGAACAATCCATTACCTCTTCTTCCTCTTTCAAGTTTCCTGTCAACACCAGACTTAAAATATGCTTATCAGCATGTCTCTGTTCATCCAGACTTCAGGTGTTTCTTAAGGTTTTGTGTCTCTGGATCACATTATCACTTCTCTGCCTTATCAGCATTCACAGAATATCTAGCTCCCATTACAGCTTATTGCAGGCTACAGAGTATCCACAGTTTTCCATATCTAGATGACTTGTTTATCTTTGAAGAGTCTTTTTCAAAGTGTGAGGAACTTCTCCCTTGGATGAGAAATCTCTTACAAAAACTGGGGTTCCAAGAGAGCACTAAAACGTCTTTCTGTTCCTGGGATGTCAACTAAACACCTCAGTTCAAAAACCTTTTCTTCTACAGGAAAAAATAAATCTTTAACTATATCTGTTTCCAAGGTTTACCACTCAGACTTTACCCACTGTGAATAAATACCTCAGGAGTTTGGGCCTCGTGGCATCTATGATTCTTATGATTCTCATGATACCCCTGGAAAGACTCCACATGAGAAAGATACAGTGGTATCTGAAATCTATTTGGTCCCAGTATCAACACCATTTATCTTTTCAAATTACAGTGTTGGGGTTTGTTAGAAGATAAATCTTTTGGTGGAGACAACAGATATCCTTAAATCTAGGTTTCCTCTTCTCCCTCCCTGCTCAAAAGCAGTCAGTCACCACAGATGCTTCAGACATTGCTTGGGGAGCAGTTTCAGGAGGGATAAAACTGCAGAGGGTGTGGGACACCAAGGACATATGCAAGCGCATAAATATCAAGGAGATGCTTGCCTTGATTAAGGTACTCAACTCTCTGAACTAAACTTTGGTCTCTGGGGCCTCATCAAGTGATTGCAGACAATGCCACAATCATGTGGTACATCAACAATAATGGGGGAACCAAGTCATACTCCCTTTGCTGACTAGCCATGTTAGCTTAGGATACAACTTCACAACACACTGTCACTCTGCAAGCATCCTGCATTTCATCAGAGCAAAACTGTGTGGCAGACAAGCTGAGCAGGACTAAGGCAGACCCTCACAAAGGGAAACAAATAAGGTTGTTCCAAGATTTGATCCATCTGTGGGAAATTCGTTAAGTAGATCTCTTTGCTTCCTTTCTGAGTAATCAACTATCAAGATTCTGTTCCAAGACTCTGTGCAAGAATGCCTGGAAGACAGATGCCTTTTCTTTTCTTTTCCTTGGACGGTTGTTTTCCTGTATGCTTTTCCACTATTTCCACTAATATCCAGGGTACTTCTGAATATTCAGAAGGAGTTCCACCAAGATTATTGTGGTAACTCCCTTCAGGCCCAGGCTACAGTGGCTTTCCCTTCTTTTGGAAATGGCCAGGTGCAATTGCTACAGGCTTCCTCACAGATTGGCTCTACTCACACAAGAACAGGGATGTCTGATGCACCCCGACATTAATTAACTTCAACTGACTGACTGGAAGATAGGGTCTTAATTTCTATTCGGCACCTGTTTGATGAGGACATGCAGCATGTATTAATGGAGGCAAAGAAAGCCTGCACTAGAAAATCATATATTAACAAATGGAAAAGTTTTTCTAGTTGATACAATCAACATAATCAGCATCCATTCAAGGCTAGTTGTTCTCTGGTTCTGCAATATTTGTGTTTAGTACTATCCTATGGTGTTCCTTAGTCTTGTAGCAAGGTTCATTTATCAGCCATTTCAATGTATCGGCTCATAGATCCTCCTCTTTCAAGTTGCATGTCAAAATGTTCTTGAAAGGTGTTTGCATAAGAAGCCTCCAAGTAAACTGATGGCCTCTCCTTGGGATCTCCATTTGAGCCAGGTAATCTGGCTGACCTGAGGTTCTTAACACAGAAAACAGATTTACTGATTGCTCTGACCTCTGCAAAAATAACATCTCGATTGCATGCTCTTATGGTGAGTCAGCCCTATCTCATTTTCCACAGGGACAGCATTTCTTTGAGAACTAATCCCTGTTTTATGCTTAAAGTGGTATTCGGGTTTACTTTAAGCCAAACCATTAATCTCAAATCTAAAAATGACAGAGAAAGGATACTCCATATCTTGGATGTCCACAGACAACTCAGGTTCTATCTCGACAGAAATAAATCTTTCAGATTTTTGGCTCAGTTGTTAATTTCTTGTAAAGGCAAGAAGAAGCGACAACCTTTGTCAAAACAGGCTATTTCCAAATGGTTCTCTAAGGATATTATGTTGTGTTATACTCAACATAAGAAAACTATTGCAGCCAGGGTCAAGGTCTTCTACCAGGGCCTTGGCTTCATCTGTGGCTTTTTGGAAAGAGTTTGATTTTAGAAGTATTCTAGAAACTGATACTTGATCCTCTGTACATACTTTTACAAAGCTATAAACTTGATTCCTTCTCTAGGTCCAGATCAAGCTTTGCTAGGACCATTCCCCAGGGGGTCCTGGACTCTCCTACTTCCACCGCCAAAATGTAGTTAACTCTGGTAATCCAACTATATAGCTAAGGGTACTGCAGCAGTGATCTATGATGAATATGGAACAGCTGTGTAAGTAAAACTTACCATAACAGTAAATGTTTACATGATCACTGCTACAGTAGTCTGTCCTTCCAACCATTCCCCTTGTTTTTTGGTGTGTGTGTTTTATGCCAGTGTGAGGACAATTAATTTTTATTGTTCCCATCCTTGTCCTTTCAGGGCTCTGCCTCCCTCTGTCTGCTAGCAGGAAAGCTCTGAATGACTTGGCACCCAAACTTATTTTAAGTCAGCTCAGTTTGAGCTGCCTGACAGTCTGGGTGAGTGGAAGCTGCTCCGAAGCTTTGGAAACTGTCAGGCTGTTATATCCTTGGCAGAATATAACCCATATAGCTAAGGCTACTGTAGCAGTGATCATTCAAACATCCACCATTATGCTAAGTTTGACTTACACAGCTGTACTTTATCTTACCTGGATCTGCACTTTTTAAAGGTTTTTCAATGAGTGACAGCTGTTATATCTTCCTGTAAAAGGTTTGCTGTGGTTGTCCTTCATTTCATTTACTTATTAATATTTTTTCTTGGATGATTTTCTTCCTGGCTTGCCTTATCTGTACTTTTTTTTTCATTTTGCTAGGTTCTAATCTATTGCATATACTTTTGATAGCAGTTTTGAGCTTATTATGACTGTTTTAAAGACTACCTCAGTTTGCTTCGAGGACAATGATAACTTAAAGCAGGCAGTGGTAACTGAAATTTAAGTAGCATAAGCTAGAATTATGTTATTTTTGCATACCACAGTGGTAAGAAAAATCCTTCTGTGTTGCTTAACTTATAAGCCATGGCATGGCATCTAAGTCCAGAGAGGTCATCATAACACTGTACTCAGTCCTCATCAGACCAGTCATAGAGTATAATGTCCTCTCCAGTATGTACCTGACCAGTCTCATGCAGTAACTGGAGAATCCATAAAAAGTCCTTACAAAAAGAATACAGGTAGTAAGCACAATGCCCAACGCTGACCACTTCAAAGCCCTGTCTCGTTACTTAATATCATACAGACGTCTGAGAGGTGATCTTAGCCTGGCCAATACAAGCCATCCCTGGATCTGTTTTGATGAACCTTTAGCACATCTGTAAAACAAACAACTAGATTAAAGGACCTAAATTTTGCTTGCGACATAAATAAGACATGTTAGCGAGACAGTTACCCATTCGTGTGAAGTAGAGTTCCTCTCTATAAGTACAACCTGGAGCAATGGATGGATAATCAGAAATTCATGCCTGCTGTGGCAACTATTTCTCTGATGGACAGAGGCAGACAGTAAATTATTCCTATATAAATCAAATTTGTGGGTCACATTTGGGTTGTACAACTAGACTTATAAAGGAAAATAAAAGATATAGTAAGTCCTATATTACATCCTATTTTAAATACATTCCTATTATTTGGCAGAGTACTATGTACTTGGAAATTATCTCATGTGGTCCTATACAGAAAAAGGACAATAAATGCAATATTAAAAACTACAAACCACTTATACTTTCTTTATTGGGAAATCCTAATAGAGATGTATCCTACATCTTCTGGAAAAAATACTAACATCGATATTAGTATTTCGGATATTGAACAACATGGATTTGTGAAAGGCAGATTGACTTTAATTTGATTATTTTTAAAGATCAAATTTAATTGGCTTTAGAGCTAGAGTTAACATCAGGAATAATTTATTTAGATCTAGCTAAAACTTTTGACTCACTGCTTCAGTTTGTTTTTCTTATTAAACAGTCGCCTGGTTCAATTTAAGGTCAATCCATTCTTAATAAGGTGGATCATATTCTGGTTAACTGAAATAACTCCGAGTGTCATCATTCAAGGAACCCAGTCAGAATATTGATTGGTGTGCCCTTACTAGGATCGGGTCTATATCACTTCAGCGAAAACCCCTTTATGCGAATATGAATACGTCGAACCGTATCACGTGAAGTACTTAAACCTCGAATGTCCAAAACCGCAAATTCTGAAATGTCGATTTGTTTTGGTTGGCCCATCTGCGGTATAGCTCCGTAAGGTAAGTGTGCGATAGATAGGACTTTAGGGTTAGAATTTGGGTCAAGGTAAGTGCATAGATAGGTAATGTATGTAAGCTTTAGTGTAGTGTTAGATGTAGGGTTTTTTTTAGTGTATGTATGTGTGTTATTTATTTTGTTTGGGTGTATGTCTGTAGGGGACGTGTGCGGTAGTTGCAGACCTTAGGGTTAGGGAGGGGTTAAGGATAGTGCATAGATAGTTGTGTATGTGGGGTTTAGAGTAGTGTTGGAAATGGGGTTTTGTTAAATGTATGTATGTGGATTATTTCTTTTGTTTGGGTGTATGTCTGTAGGGTTTGGTTAGTGTATGTATGTGGTTTATTTATTTTGTTTGGGTAGGTACTAAGTGGCAGGTGGTGGCATTGGCCGACTATGGCAATTCGATATTTTTTTTTAGGTTTAGTGCGTTCAGGATTTTTGTGGTTCGAGGTATTGGGGTCGATGTATGGGTGATAGGGTAAAGGGGTTTTCGCTGAAGTGATATAGACCCCTAGGAACAATACTTTCAAATTCAGCATCCACAAATATTCCCAGGAATAAAAAACTTTGTGATTCTTAAGTCTGCAGATGACTGTACAACTACATTTGTGATACAGAATGAATCTGATATTGATAAGTTGAATAACTATATAAAATAAGTTGGGACATGGGCCCAAAATATCAGTATTACATTTAGTTTAGAAAAAAGTTATTTTATCTCTTTGAGAAATCACTTTATAAAGAAAAAAATGTATGTCTGTTCCCTCAACCATTAAAGGAGGTTTGGCAGTATAAAACTCTAGCTATTATGATTTCTTGTTCTTTATCTTTTAGCAAACATGGCAGAATGGTGAGCACTTGAGCAATGCAACAGATTGGGTTAATCTGCTAGAGATGTGATATGTTTCATGTCTTTATATAAATCCTAGATTAGACCCATAGTAGAGTAGAGTATAATAATATAATTTGCATATAAACAATTGGTTAGTTATGCTAATCTCCAAGTACACACCCCTCCCTTCACTGTCTTTTCAGTTATTTCTCTGCATCCTGATCCAGTTTATACTCTTATCGATATGCTCAAGGTACCTTATCTTACGACAGGACCTACCAGTTTAATAACCTCACCTGTGATCACTCAGTGATATATTTCATTATAATAAACTTGGCATATTGACATGTGCAGATAGAATAAGAAAGAAGCCTACAGAAATTTGAAGAATGGTTCTAGTTTAGGTAAAGTGAATGCTGCTAAAATATAGGACAGCAATTGATGGCCAGCAATGTTTTTTTGCTAAGCTACTAAGAAAATTCTTGTGATTTCAATACAGGATGCAGGCTAAATGAAAGGGAGGGTCTCCTTTCTTCAAGCAGTTTTGCAAAAAGGCAGTTGGGAGGCTAAAAGCTGTCTTTCTGCAGTAACATCACACGAAGCTGATAGTTATTCCACAGGATTTCTGAAATGAGGAAAGAGGTTTGCCGGTAGAGGCAAGCATGCAACTAATCTTGTAGATATGACTGGAAGTATTCTGCTGTGGGCAACTGTTGGAAAATTATTCTTCTGTTTCTAAGTTGACAGTTTTTCTCTTCTTCCCATGCTTTTCTCGATGCATGCTCCTGCTGTGGTAATCATGCATCAGTCTAGGACAATAGCTCATGTACTGCAGTTGTTTTTCTGCTCATACAATTCTGGTCTTGAGACAAATATTCATCTTTGGAAATGTCCATCATTTGATACTTATGAAGCTGGAATTTTCCAAGTGTTCCTGCAGTCACCAGATCATAAGCCAAGATCCAAGTCAGCATGGTCTCAGATGATCGGAAGAAGATACCCAGCACCAAGTACTGCTAACAGATGAAAAGAAGAAGGAGGAAATGAGATCGATGTCAGTTCTCTGAAGGTGGCACTGACTGAAGACCCCCACCGCAGAGAAAGGCAGCAAGGTTTCTCCTGCTATTTCTGGGCAGTCCTGGAATACATGAGGATAAGGCAATTTGATGGCAGATACTGTCCACATCCTTCAACTGTCAAGTCTAAACATGACACAGTCTTATAGTCCTCCCATGCTAGAACATCCCCATTGACTAATAGTAGATCCATCTCAAACTGCTGGACAATGATAAGAAGGTCATAAAACGGTCAGGCCTTGCAATCCCCTTGGAGATACGTCTCTGGTTATTCACACTCTATGCTTCACAATCCAGCATCCGAACTGTACCCACTTATGCTTTTCCTATTTTGCTTATATGAAATGGTCCCTAAAGTTCCCAGTATATGTTCTGCGGTTGTAGAGGGGGCCATGAGGTATTCTGCCTGGAATCCGAGTCCAACAAGAATCATAAGAGAGAAAGAGATTCAAGAAAGCTCTTTTTTTAAAACACCTTCATTATTTTATTTAGTCTATTTTGTTTTATTTTAAATTTGTTAACAGGGGTAGAGCACAGATCCCACTGGACCTATTTCAATCTCAGGCCAGGGGTAAACACAACAGATGTATGGCACAGAATGAATGACAAACTGCAATATATATACTTATGTACTATATACAGTGTGAGTATCAGAGCTGGCTTGAGAATATAAAGGCAATAGATACATGACAATGACAAAAACACACAATAATTATTCCTTAAACACAAAGTGAATATCAAAGCTTGTTGCGTGTTGAAAAAAAATCACAAAGAGAAGCAGAGTCAGAGCAAGATATGTAGAGGCAAAAGGGTACGAAGAACTTAACTTACATGACCAGAGAGATAGCAGTTGCATTTTCCTAGAGTCTTGTAACACGATTTTATTTTTGATTGCAAAATGGAGTATGAAGAGTGATCTTTAGGATAAGAAGGGAGAGATTCCAGCAGTTTAGGAACAAAGAATGATAAAGTTTGGTCTATGCAATGGTGCCTAGTATATGAGGTTTGGAGGAGAGGACATGAGTGGTTAAGGTTTCTAAGGTGGTATGTTGGTGCAGCTCTGAATAGTATGGAGGCCATACCTCTCAACTGTACAGATTTTCATAGAATGTCCAGATTTTTGCCTCATATTTTTTGGTCTGTTTTTCATAAAATTGTGTTTTTCTGGCAAATTAGTGGCAAATCAGAGCATTTGTTTCAATTGTGACTTCTGTATCCCTTTCTCTTTGTTTATACTCTGACAGCAATCCCTAGTTGGACAGTTTCTAACTTCCAGTCCAAACTTCCTATTGGCCTAATCCTACTTTATTATCTTTGCCTATATAGTGATTTGTCCCCAATACCTTGGTTCTTTTGCCAGTTTTCCCCAGTAAATTCCAGCCCCCTCTTGCCTATTTTCTGTAACCCTGCTTGCAATCATCCTTATTGGCAAAATCTCCTCTCTCCATTCCTGTGTTGGCTTATTTCTTACAATACTTTCTGCATTGTTATGGCTATAATATATATTCTGTATAGTTGTTATTATTCTCCTTAAAGATCTGCATCCAAAATCCCACTCCCTCCTTATTTCTTGAACTCCCCCACTTCATCATCCCTTTCCATTTTGAATTATAACCTATTGCTTGCATTATGTACATAATACATAACCACATAGCTGTAAAATATCCCTTCAAATCAGGTAATTCTAAACAACCTTGTTCTATTGGGAGAATCAGCTTATCTCACTTAACTCTTGCCCTCTTCCCCTCCAAGATAAATTCCTTCAACTATTAATTATTGTCCACAGTTTCTCCTCTGGTTGATAAAACTATACCTGACTTGTATCTAAAACTAAAGGACTGAAAACATTTTCACTTCTTTTATCTTTCTCTTCATATCCATAAACAAGAGCTTCCAGTTTTTCAATGTTTGTATAATCTTTATTTAGTCTCTTCCTACATATCCTTGGCTGCCATACCAGAAGCCTTTTTAATCCATAATCCTGAATACTTTGTCTTATCTTGTCCCCATAAATATGGGTACTGCTGAACCAAGTTATGAGTGAGTACATAATTTACAGCTATAGCCTTTGTTTTATCTAATTTGGTTTTATATCCTGAAGAGACATGAAAGTGTCTCAAAATGTTTCACAACATTGAGATGTCCTTTTCTGGATTTATGAAGTACAAACTAATATTATCTGCAAATAAAGCCAGCTTTTCTTGATTATTACATCCATTGTATCATTGAATTTCTATGTCTGGTATTTTCTCTGCTAATGACTCTAGATATAAAGCAAGAGTGACAAGAAATCTCTTGTGAATATTCTCACCCCTGCAAAGCCTGAGTGCAATCCAATATGGTGGTTACTCATTAAATGTTTGATAAGCTGTAGGATCTTTCCTCTTTAATATGGGAATACATCCTTAGGGAATTTAGTCTGAAGCCAACACCAAGTACTGCTCTGGGGTCTACTATCCCAGTGCCACCTCTTGAGGGAATCTTACCAGTTATAGCAAGATGCCCTTATCGTAGATACAGGTGAAAACAACATTCCCTCGCTTTCCTATAGCTCTTTTCTGAAGGATCTCTCCTTTTGGGCAGTCTCACAGGCTGATAAAGTCCTCCATAAACTGGACTTTCACATTGTGGCTACCAAGAAGGCAGCTGCCCTCTTTAAGCCATTTGTTGAGTGGAGTGTAGTCCAGAATATTGGATGTCTTCAGTAGACGTAGGTCATCAGGACCTATTCATCTTTTCATCTAACAATCTGACAATGAATCCAAAGTTTTGTTGAGGTTTAGGAAATAGGGTGTTTTCCTCTTCCATACTGGGATATAGGTCCCTTAGCTTTTTGTGTTACCTGTCCAGATTCCATTTTTAAATACTGGATTGAGCTCTAGAAATCTACAGAATGTATTGACTCTGAGATTAAAGAGGATTGTTAAGTATGAGTTGTACAGCAGACATCCAAATGGCCTGCTGAAATGTTCACTATATTGATGCCATAACTCAAGCAGCAGGCTCAAGTATGTCCTGTGCAGGATGGCATGGATCAATCTGTTCTCCTTCAAGGCTGGACTCAAGGAGGCTATCCCTGCTTTCCACTTCCAGGGACAGGGTTTGTTTGTGTAGGCCTCCCAAGTTCTTAGTGAGTATTTACAAAAAGAAAAACGTGTTTGGTCTGCTGTAGATGGCACACCTGGCTTCTTCTGTTTATTCCAGACCACCCCAATTTTCTAAGAAGAAGTCTGATTGTAGAATAATTATGACCCTACATACCAGGAAGTGCTACCTCTCCTAGATGTTGCAAACTAATACCCAAGGTGATTTAACTCCCCATGGTCCAGTAGTCAAAATCATAACTATCATCTTAAACTCTTTATGGGGAAGTTAAGTTTTCAAATTTGCTATGGCATTTGGAGCCATCACAAAGACTGCTGGATTTCAGTGTGGTCATAGGAGGCACATTTTAGCACTTTCACCCAATTAAAGACTTCACTGAATGACCCAGCCACTACTACAGAGATTGTACTCCTTCAAGGGCCTATAGAGGTTGTACTTCCTTCACAGAAAAGCCAACAGTTTTACTTCTGTCTCTTCCTGGTTCCTTAGGGACAGAAGACTTCTGCCTATTCTTGGAACACTGTCTGGATGATGCCTTTCCATAAAGTCCACATATAAGATTCCTTTGGTTTGCATTGAAAGTATATCACTTTAGTGCAAAATGATGCCATTTGGCCTTTCCCCTACAGACATGTTTTTACCATTATAGTAGATGTTGCAGCAGAGGCTTTATGACTGCCTTCTGCTGATCCCATCAAAGGTCTTCTTAGTAACATCACTGGTTTGGGTATTTGGGTATTCCTCTGGTTATAAACCTCTGAGGTCTCCATAAACTGGATCCATCTCTGCCTTACTTGTTGATTGCCTTTATTGGGAGGAAGTTGGACAATCTTCAGTTCTGTTGATGCAGCTACAGGTTAAGGCTCAGACCTTTCAGAATCTCTTGGGCCTGATGACAGCTACAGCCTTCACAGTTCTATTCATGTACCTAAGGATGTGGGTGTTGCACTCTGTGGTCAAGTGTAACTAACTCCACAATCAACATTCACACACTTGACCGTTCTTTGGTTTATATCTCCCACACATTATGGTGTTACATTCCTGCAGCAGAACCCGCTGCAAGTTTTGACAATGGATGTTTTACTAGCATTCTAAAAATAGCCCCTCATTTCATTCATGGTCCACTGCAACTGAATACTTAACGGGGAGGAGGCAACACATCAACAAGCTGCAGTATTTTTTAACTGAAACCTCTGGAAAGGGGGGCAATAATTTTACCCCTTCCTGCTATGGTCAGAAAAATATTCATGGGTGCGATATATAAAAAAACGGGTGCCATGATTTTGAACCATCTGTAAAAATGACAATGCATGTCTAGTAGTGGGTCTTAAACAGTGACATCAGCCCTACAAGTATTCACATCCCAAGAAAAGTGAATGTGGTGGTGAATTCCCTGAGTCACAGCTCCAGGCTTATTCTTGTACTAAGGATTCATTAATTCTTTCTGATAAAGTTAAGCATTGGAGATCAACCTGTTCACTAAATAGGAGAATATTGTCCATATCCTTTTTTTCTTCTTAGTCCTATAAGACAAGGGGAAGTCAATGGTGGTTGTGTTCTCCTTCCTATAGGCCTTTTTACCATTTGTCCAAGAATATGTGGCCAGCTACAGCAATTACTGCACTAGTTAACAACTACTTTAATCCTCAATAACAGTATTCTGCATAGTAAGGATATGGGACTTCTTGTGAACTATACTAGAGCACACAATGCAACAATCAGTCCTGAAAAAACTCCTCTCTACCTTTACTTACCTCCAGGTCCATGTGAGTAGTTGTATGGTTGCTCATCCAGATGCTTTCTTTTGTCACACACACACATATGTGTGTGTGTGTGTGTGTGTGTGTGTGTGTGTGTGTGTGTGTGTGTGTGTGTGTGTGTGTGTGTGTGTGTGTATATGTGTATATGTGTATGTGTGTGTATATATATATATATATATATATATATATATATATATATATATATATATATATATATATATACATGTATATATATATAGATCTATATATATATATATATATATATATATATATATATATATATATACACATACATACATGCTGCCAGCTTTTCCCATTATAAATCCTGGATTCTGATAGGTTTTCTTATTAGGTCTGTACAATGTTTCCGGTTTAAAAAAAAACAGCTCCATAATAATCACTTTTTTATATAGATGTGTAAGCACATTCAAGGCTTGTTTTTTTTCATGAGGTGATTTAAGAGAAAAGATATTGACTCCAAAGCAGGTAGTGCATTGTCTGACCTTCACAGTCAACAGTTAACTTGTCTAAAGCCAAAAAGTAAAATTTGTGACCTTATATTTGTATGTTATATGCCAACTGTAAATAAGCTGTATAATATCAACAGTGTCTATAACTTTGATTTTACTAATATCATTTTATTGTATTACTGGATGTCTTTACTGTATTGTACTCAATCTGGTGAATGTCATTACTGTATTATACTTAATTTAGAAACGGTATTGTCTTTGAAACTTTAGACTGGGTCATGACTGAAAAGGGTCCCTGGACTAGCTCACTAAAATAAATAAATAAATAAACTTGTCATTTGGATGAACCCTTCACTTATTATTCAGCTTCAGTCTTATCTGCCTATTGGTAACATCAGCAAACAGATTGTTATATTTCAAGGATTGGTAGACAGACAGATAGCAGAGTGGAATTGACAGTGTTCATTAATCATCCTGGGTGTGACCTATGCTTTATTGACCCCGCCTCCATGACTAATAGCATCATACTCATGAAAACATCCAGGTAACATTGTCAGACTCATGGTGCTCTCTCTGCACATGTGCAGAACCACTACACAATAATATATTGCCTGGTTGCTGGTCTGATGCTGTTTAAATTACTAAGCATGGGTTGCTCTCCCCTCTGTGCTTGTGGACTGGAACCAAGAGGGCATTTTTGCACCAAAATTTGCACTAATGTGATCCATTAGAATAAACAGGAAGAAGACTAATGTAAAACTTAATGACAGTGCTTGTCCAGCACTTGGACTGTGAATATAGGAGAAGAACTATCCATTTATCAGGAACACTACTGAATTCCTTATGTTTAGAGAAAAAACTGCCAGCTTCATCAAAATAAGTATGGACTATGGACAGCAAACGCAGAGCTCTTACTTGCATTACTTGTCATTCCTTGTTGGATCCAGTGAAGTCTTAACATGGAGACTAAAAATATTGAAGCACTCATGGTCAGATGATTGCTGACTTGTGCTTAAATGTTTGTAGTTTTCTAAAAGTAATAGATGCTTGTCTATGTTAATTGTTAATGATGAAACTAAATGGTTGATCTGGGTTATACATATTGGGTGTTATTCCCAGTCATTATGCAGATGTGATAAGGCTATCAGAGCAGTCCATGAATGTCCGCAGTTAAGCAATGATTCACATAAGCCATTTATGCTAATGCACAATGGTTGCAAATAAGCATAAGCAAATGAACTCATAATGAGATATAAATGAGGAATAATGTAACCCAGCTTATGTTAATCAAGCATTCTCTCACCTGTTTGTGATTCATGGTGGAATTCTATCACTTTTCCATGCCATCCACAGATATGTTATATAAACAAGAGTCTCACCAATCCTATCTACTTTGCAATCCACAAAAATGCTGTCACTTGCTGCTAGCCTTCTTATTTCTAGATATGAGTACCTTGTCTTGGCTGAGTCAAAACCGCTTGCACCAAATGGTGTTCTCCAGCCAAGAAGGCAGAGATATAGGCAAGAGGATAACTCACTATAACTTTGATAATCAGCAGATACTTGATAGGTTCAGAGTGGACAGGGCATTATAAGGGTCTTAGTGAGTATGTATGACTCCACAGGGGTACTGAAGGAATGCATAGACTTCCTATCTGTGTGAATACTAAGGTATGTATAGCCCTCACTATAATTGCCATTTGGACCTTCCAGAGACAGACTGGGGGCACACTGGTTCTCTCACAGGCTTCTACCTCAAGGATACTGCAGCAGTTTCTGTATGTACACTTGGCATGAGTGTCTCAGTACATCTATTTCCCGGTGTCACCTCAGGACCGAACCCAGGCTATGTGTGTCTTATATGGGTTGGTACATTTAGGCATTGCCCCTATACTGTGCCATGTCCATGTGGTGTTGGAAAGCCTCATAAATATCCTGGAGGACTCTGACCATTTCCATGTGACTTTCTGTGGCAGTGCTCTAAGCCATCACAGGGTCACAGTACATTAGCTGCTGGGGTGCCAGTGTTTTGTATGTTTCCTAGGGAAGCGCCTGGCTTTCCTTTGTAAAAGTGTCGTTGTGGACATTGTTATCTGTGAATGTTTGCCATCACCATGAAAGTGCTCATCTAGGTTTGGAGATACTGGTTTAGAAGAGCATGGATTTACTTCCTGTGCAAATTTGAATGTAATGTCAGTCTGTGCTTGACCTTGTGATGCTCTGCCACTTCCTAACATATTGTGGGTATGACATCATGCCATTAAACTTGGGGAATGCATGCCACTTTCCTCAGGATGCTTCAAAAATATAACTATGGTATCATTATCATCATATTCAACAGCTGTTCTGCTGCTGATATCCTCCAAATGTTTTGATATAGTGTAAAGAAATATAATACACTACTGTATGCTTATTAAGGAGGTGTGGGGGACACTTACCATACACACTGTCTTCACTGTCATTCTGTGCAGATGTAGAAGGGTCCCTTATTAATAGTAATTGTCATGTGCGTAATGTAATCATTCTTTGTCAGCATTCAGTTTTCTATATAAAGATATGATATTGTTTTTAAACCAACATTCTTGAGCAAATGAGTGTTGTTGCTGCAGGTGCTGCAGACATTGCTAATAGCCAGTGTTCACACTGGGTCTATATAATTTCAGAGAAAACTTATACTCAAATTGCTATTCATTGAACCCACATTGTCAAAACTTCTCTTCACCCCCCCCCACACCTCCCTAACTAAATGTACCAACTCCGAGATTGCACTGCAGTGGGGGAAAAGAACAAATTCCCGATGATGGCCAACTGTTGTTTTTCCCTGAAAAAAAAAATAGATTAAATGCCCATTCAATGGACTGAGGTTTTGACAAAGTGTGTTCAATGAATAGTTATTCGACGATTAGTTTTTTTGCTGAAATGATATAGACCCATCCACACCACCACTGATTATTCCATGGCCATCATCTTCTGTGTCATATTCATCCCCACGGATGGAGAGGAGGCATTCCTTATCTGGTGTCAATGGGATAATTGTTGGAACCCTCCCCCAAGTACTGGTATAGGCAATTGCATTATGCCTTACCTTGGCTCTAGCATGACTTACCATATAATTTGCTCTCTTCTTGCACTGTTAATGTGCATTTTCTGCATTAATGTCCAGGACAACTCGATTCCAGGCTTTTGTCCTCTCAACTTTTTTGCCCCTCCCTTTACCAAAACCAATGTTTTCCATATGTTCTAAAATTTGCCATGAGGATGCAATTTTCCTCATGGCTGAAGATGTCCATTCTCTAACTTTATTCCTTATTTTGCATCCTTACTGCACATGAATAAAGGCCACAGTTACATACAAATAATTTCTGATGTAATCATTAGTCAAATGACACAATGGCCATGCCTTAAATCATCCTAAAAAAGTTAACACAAACACCATAATTATATACACATGCAAAGTCTCAGACTAATAAAGTAAAGTTGTGCTATACTAATATCCGTTACCTTACAAATACATTCACAACAGTAAAGCAATCACTTTGTTAACACACTCATCCTTCTCTTAGCTACTACCATTTTTATGTTTTCATAATGCTGTCTATTTTTATTCTTCAGTGATAGAAATCTTCAGGTAAGGACACATATATATTCAGTCAACAGCACATCCTTACTATATTGGTACTTCACAATTAAAACAATATGTATGCACAATCACTAAATGATACCAAAGAAAATGATTTTCTCAATGATCACTAATCATTTCCCACTATGGCTGTAATGACTTACCACTTAGAAATGACAACTTTACGCTGTTTGCTAAAGCTATGATAATATGCCCATCATATTAGTAAAATAAGCATTTCTTTAAGGTAACTCACTCATTTTATATCCTTTTGAAGTGTTTCATATTAAGTTTTAATATTTTATTATTTTCCTTACTTTAAACTTTTCTAAGACATTTTTTTGCCTGACTCAAGTAATTGCAACTTAATATGGTGGTATTTGACTATTTCATGTAAATTTAAACCCAATTACATGTTTTGCATGCAAATTAGGCCTTTTTTCATTTATCTCTGTGAATCACAAGAATAAGAGAATATGTACGGCCAATTATTGAAAGTAAGTTGTTTTCGGCTGTTGTGAACATGGCCTGTGGTTCACGTGAACATGCTGTGGACAGTGGCAGAATCCACAGCATTCCTCAGCAGTCCACAGCACGCTGTGGGAATATGCGTATAGATTCAGATATGCCCAAAGCTGAATATATGTATAAAAACAAAACTGAGCCATATGTATGAGAGTTTATGCAACCATAAAGTATCATCTCTGCCCATTTAACAGTATCTGGCACATCTGGCACATCTTCTCACCTCAAACCACTCAACATTTAATAAAAGTTGCTAATCACACACATATGAGTATTTATTTCTTCACCCCCAAAAATAAATAAATAAATAAATACTGCATGAATAACTGACAATCTGTTCCCAGCTAACATCATCTGGCATACCTTCTCAACTCAAGACATTCACCACTTCATAAAAGATGGTAATCACACACATAGGAATATGTACGTCTGTACCCCCAAAAAATGTATTACTGCTGCTCTATTGCAAGAATAAATGATATTCAGGTATAATATTTTAGAAAAGGTAGCAATTGTAAATAATACAAAGAAAAATGCTGATTGCATACTGCTTTTATGCACCATATAAATGAAATGTGAATGTATTCCTTTCCATTTGTCTAAATCTTTGATTTTGTTTAATGCTGCTATACCTCGATGTGTTGCTAGAACTTTTTCACTGTTATGGACACTACTAGTTATAGCACACAAAACCATTACTACAAATTGGAAAAGTGAGACTTTACCCACCTTTAAAGAATACAGAAACATTGTATTGAATGTATCACAAATGGAAATGAAAACCATTAGAAAGAGAACAGAAAGAACCACATCTTATTACAACTCATGGAAGAAAGTGAATGAAATAATGGATAGAGATGACTGTAATACCTCAGGAAATGAAGTTTGAAATGTAAAAATGTGTAATATTGTTTAAACTTAGACACCTTTGTAAATAGTTTGTTTAGATTTTATAGTTGTTGACTGTATATAGTTGATAAATGGATGAAAACTGATGAAAAAAATACCGGCTTGCTGGATTTCGGCAATGAAGGTTCCACAGATCCTCTGATATTCACCACTACTATTTATTTCACGACAACACTGCACACAGGTCTACATGCAACGAATCAACATCACCATAAAACAAAAAAATGGACTCGAATCGACTGTATATAGTTGTTAACCTGTGTAAATTTTGTTTTATATTGCAAAATTATGAAATTAAATTTTTTGTAAAATCAATAAAAACATTTAAGCAAAACAAAAAAAAAAACAAACATGCATGTGACAAAGCATTTTTGTGTAAACCAGTAATAATAGCACCTGGTGTAATACCTGTGATGATTATCTGGGTTTGGTTAAGGTAGTGACATACCCCAGAGGGAGTTGTTCTAAACCTGTAACCACAGCCCTGGTCATATTTTCTTCACTCTGGTTCTGACACTTTAAATCATGGCAGCACCTGTGAAGACATAAGGCAGCACTGCAAGCTGGTCAGACAAGGAATCCCTGATAATGGTTCACATTCTTAAGGAGTCATATCTGGATAAAATCCAGGCATGCACAAGAGTACATGAATGGAAAAAGATTGACATCTGGCAGGAACTGGCTGAGTACCTGTCATCCCTGACAAGGATTGCACCTTCCAGCCAGCAGTATACCACAGGCACAATGACCTACAGATGTGTAGGCCTAGCCAACTGGCTGAGTGTATTAACTAGGAAGTGGTGAGTAAGCCAAAGTTCCATAGTAAATATTATTTTGGGGGGACGTGTTGATTAATGTCATTAAATGGGCATGGGTATTTGCCAGTAATAAGTGGGTTGAGGTTAGCTGGTGAAGAAAATTTGAGGCAGGCAGAAAGAAGGCAAGAAGAAGCAAAGGCACCCAGCAAAGAGGTGGATGGATTGTGTGAGAGAAAACCTGTGACAGTCAGGCATGAGTGTCGAAGAAGGCAGGAGAGTAGCACTGAACAGAGAGAGATGGTGACAGTTGACATAGCACCCTGACCTCGTGTAGGAAATAAATGGGGAAAAAGGGGGTTAATGATGATGATGATGAAGTGGTTTGAGGACCCAACCTACTCCAACCTATGCCAGAGACCTATGCTAAGAATAGAAGGCGTGTATGTCCCCTACTGGCCAGTGTGTGCCTGCCATAAAGCCCATCAGCCCTGGGTCGATAAGCTACTGGCCAGCCAGTGTCCAGTTGGCCAGCTTGAGTTACCTGGGATAGCTCTGTTGAGCCAAAGCTGGATGTAAACCAATCAAGCTGCAAAACGTGAATTAAGAATTGTTACACTCAATGTAGGTTTACTGACAGCATGCAGCTTGAAAGTAGATGACAAGATGATAAAGAGGAGGCTAGGAATCCTATGTATCCAGGAGACAAGATGGAAGAGTAGTGCAGCAAAGCCACTTGGCTTGGGATCCAGAGTTTACTACTCAGGAGGAGGACAGGCTAGAAATGGTTTGGGAATTGTGATGAGCAAGAAGCTTCAGAAGATAGTGAAGGATGTCATTAGGCTTAGTGATCGACTCATGGCAATCAGACTCCAGCCTAATGGTAGGTCAGTATTCATAATCTCAGCCTGTGCCCTATACCATGTGATAATGTGGAAAAGAGGCCATTCAAATGGCAGTTGCAGGACCTACTAAATAAAGCCAGAAAACAAAAATTGGTGTTAATAACAAGTGACTCAAATGTACATATTGGAACAGACAGAGCAGGATATGAGGACTGGCAGAGTCCACATGGGTGGGAAAACTTGAACAAAGAAGGAGATGCCATTTCATACTTCTGTCTGGCAAATGGCTTGATGGTGGCCAACACATGGTTTAGAAAGAAAGAGGGTCACAAGATTACATACAAGAATAACCAACACGCAACTCAGATAGACTTTTTCCAAGTAAGGAAAGGGTGCTGGGGTAGAATCAGTGATTGCAAAGTCATTCCCAGTGAAACAGTCAGCCCACAGCATAAACCAGTGGTTGCCACAATCATCTGCAAGCAGTGATCAGGGAAGGCTCTAAGATCACAGAGACCAGTTTGAAGACCTAGCAGCTGACTGGAAAGAAAATACTCAGGCCTCTAGAACTTCAGAAAGGAGAGAAAATTAGTAAAGTTGAAGAAGAATGGGAGAACCTCAAAATAGAATGTGTGAGGACCACAGACCAGATATGCGGCTGAGCCAAGTATGGAAGTAAGGTACATAAAGAAAACTGGTGGTGGAATGCAGAAGTCCAGGAAGTCATCAAAAGAAAGGGGTGCAGGAAAAATTGGAAGATAGAAAATATGGACTAGGCTAGGAAGGAATACTGGTTGGTTAACAAAGAGGCTAGGAGAGCAGTTGCAATAGCAAAGAACAAGGCATCAAAGAAACTATGCCAACTTCTGAAAAGTGACTCAGTAGATGGCACAAAGAAACTTTATCAGGTCGCAACAACAGAAAAATAAATAAGATAGTCAGACACCCTTCATAAGAAATGCCAGCAACAGGACCACAGGACATCAAAGGCAGATGGAGGGAATACTACCAGCAGCTTCTAAATGACAAAAAACCCACAGAAGCTGTACTGTCCCAGACACGGCTTATGATGAGAGAAGAGGAGGAGCCCACCCTAGAATACGTAAGAGCAACAATAAGGAAAATGAAGTCAGGGAAATCATCAGGCTCAGCTGAGGTCACAGCAGATATGATAAAGATGTTGCTTGAAATAGGGGAGAAAGACTCGTTAGGATACTCAGAGATACAAAGTGAAAGGCATATCCCAGATGAATGGAGAATAAGCATACTAGTGCTTGTGGTCAAGACATTCACAACTGTGGGCAGGAGACATTCGCAACTGTGGGCAGTACAGAGGTATCAAACTACTGTCACATTGCATGAAAGTTCTGGAGAGGTTGGTTGGTAAATGAATATTCAAATTAGTAGAAAATAAGATGGAAAAAGAGCAGTTCAGATTCGGATCAGGATATAGCACAAATGACCCGATGTTTGCAGTGAGACAGATAGTTGAGAAGAAGTTAGAGATGAGGAAGAGTCCAAATGGACATTCCTAGACTTGGAAAAAGCATATGACAAGGTCCCAGGAAAGCTTATTTGGGCAGTCCTGCAGAGGTTTGAAGTCTCAGAAACATTGGCAGATTTAGTGTAGGCTATGTACAAGGATCCAATGACTCAAGTATGAACAGTGTTTGGTCTCACAGAAGAATTCCTAGTCAGAGTGGATGTGCACCAGGGTTCAGCTCTGAGCCCACAGCTGTTCATACTGGTGATGGACTACATTAGCAAACAGGTCAGATGAGACAGATCAACAAAGTTGTGTGCAGATGATGTGGCAGTACAGGTTGACTCTCAGCAAGAATGCCAGCAAACTTGAGGGGAATGGAATGCAAAATAGAAGGCACATGGGATGAAAATGAGTACAGATAAGACCATTGTAATGGCAGCAAATGGTGAAGTTCAGAATAAGCTGACAATTGAGATAGAAGGGAAAATCTTGGAACAGGTTAACAGTTTCAAGTATCTGGAAGGGGTGGTTGTGGACAAGGGATGCCTGAGGAAGTCTAAGACAGAATCTCTGGGGATGCAGCCAAGTGGCACCGAGTTCCAGGTGTAGTATTTGGCAGAAGAATACCAAAGAAGCTGAAAAGTAAGGTATACAAAACTGGTGCAACCAGCATTACTGTATGGTACAGAAATCTGGGCAGTAAAGGCAGAGCATTAGAGGAAGCTAGTGGTGATGGACATGAAATGTCTGAAACAGGTGGTAGGGTGCACACTGTGAGACAAATAAATGAGGACATAAGTACAGAAGCCAAAGTTGCTCCAATTGCAGAAAAGGTCAAAGAGAACAGATTATGGTGGTTTGGGCACATATACAGAAAAACAGAAGACAATCTGGTGAAGAAGATTTGGAACAGACAGGCATCTGTTTGAGGCCACTAATCCTCTTAGTGAGGTATTTCTGTGGCCTTTCCAATTGTTGTAGGTGTCTTGTGAGATACATGCCAAATGGGGCATTGTACTCTATAATGGGTCTGATGAGGGATGAGTAGAGAGGAACAATGACTTCCTTTTTTCTAGAGGAGAACCCTTTAATGATGAGATGTAGAAGGATTTCCTGACTACTGTGGTGATGTGGTTATCAACGGAGAGACTACTGTCCACCTCTGTCCTCAGGTCTCATCACATTTTCAGTGTTTAGTGAGCTAACGCCTATGTGGTAGTTCATGGGTACAGAGTATTTTCCCAAAGAGGATGACAATGCACTTCTTGGCATTGAGCTTGAGGCCGTGACTTTGACACCAAGCATCTGTCTCTGTGAGGCCCTTTTGTAGAATTTCTACATCATTAGGTGATTCTATTATGGTTCCCAGTTTGCAGTCATCTGCAAACTTTGCTAGCCAAAGACCTTCTGTGTTGGCCTGCACTTCAGAGAAGTAGATGCAGAACAGGAGAGGACCCAGGACCGAACACTGTGGTACTCCACTCGTCACTGGTCTGAAGTCGGACTTGGAGTCGGCTACTTTTACTGTGTGGGTTCTGTCAGTAAGAAAGTTGGCCACCCATCTTGTGATACAGGGATTTATGCCCAGTTTAGTGAGTTTATCTATAATTCCAGAGTGAGGGATGGTATTGAAAGCCTTGGCAAGGTCAGGATAGGCTGCATGCACTACCTTGCCCTCGTCTATGGCTCTAGTGACTTCTGCAAAGAAGTCAATCAGGTTTAGTAGACATGATCTAGCTTTTACAAACCCAAACTGAGTGGGTTCCAGGGTATGGAGGTTATCTATTTCTTTGTTTATAAGCTCCAAGATGATACATTCCATGGCCTTGCAGACCAGGCTCATCAAGCTAATGGGGTGGGAGTTTCCATGGTCCGTGGTGGCACCCCCTTTGTGGAGTGGGATAACTCATCACTGTGCGTCATTCAGTAGGCACATAGCCTGAGGTGAGGCTATGACTGAACTTGGTACTTAGGTGGGGTGCCAGTTCATTATGCAGTTCGTGCAGTACGCAGGCTGGGATGTTGTCTGGTCCCATGGATGCTGTGTTCTTGGCTTTGTAGAGTGTGGTCTTTACTTGTTCATCCATGATTACAGTGGCTTTGCATTCTTCCGGTATTAAGATGGGCACTTTGGAGGGTGAGAGGGAGGTAAAGTTAGCACCGAACCTATCTGCCAGGAAGTTGGCAATATCGGTTGGTTCTGTGTATTTAGTGCCATTGTACTGTAGCTCAGAGCAGATCTTAGTGCTGCCATTGAGATTCTTGACATAGCTGTAGAATGCTTTGTGGTTGTCTTTGGAATCAGTGGTTATTTTATTTTCATAATTGGCTTTGAAGGATTTTATGAGGGATTTCAGCTTCTTGCTGAGGCTGACCAGGGAGTTCCTCCAGTCTTGGGATTTTACTCTTTTTTTGCAACAGCTTCTTCCTTCTGTTGTAAAGTTTGTTTATGGCAGGGGACCACCAGATTGACTTCCTTTTTTTGGAGGATAGCGTCTTGGTTCTGTTGGGGATGGCATGATCCATGCACTTGTGTATGTGCTTATAAAGTGTATTTGTGTAAGATTCAGCAGTCATACCTCTATTTTCCATCTGCATGGGTGTCGTGACGTTTGCCACTTCTGTCTTAAGAAGCATGAAGTTGGCTTTGGAGTAGTTTTTGATGGTGGTTTCCTTATTGGGGGTGGGGGTGGGATATGGATGTCTAGGGTGATTAGCTTGTGGTCAGATCTGACCAGCAAGGAGTTGACCTCTGGCATGGAACACCAGTTACCCATATTGGCAATGACCAGGTCCAGGATATTGCTGCCCGTGTTGGGGGTGTGGACAAGCTGATCCAAGGCATTTGAATTTATGAATTTCAGAAAACACTGAGCGAATGAGTTGGTACATGAGTAGTTTTCCCACTTGATGGTAAGGTAGTTGAAATCGCCCGTAATTAAGGTATTGGGTTGTACCTTAATATTTTCCAGTATCTTAAGAAATGAAGAGTGGGAATCCTGGGGCATGGTGGGGGAATCTGTAACAAGCTACAACCTGGATTGCAGTCTCACCAGTGTTAGTTGCACTTGGATAATTTCAGATGCATTATGTTGAGTAACTAGCCTGGATGTGTGGATATCCTTAATGAATATGTACACGCCTCCGCCTTTAGTGTTTTGGTCCAGGTTAGATGGCTGACAGGTGTGGTATGAATAATTGTGCTACGTGATTACCAAGTGCTCAGTCACCTCTTAATACGGAAAAATGGATCAGTCAATTAGAAACAGCTTCACCTTCAATACGAACAGCTCCACACCGTCACAAAAACAATTCCACAAGCTCCAAGTTGAAAAAGATACTTTATTGCCAAAAATGTCCAAGGCCAACGCCACTGCATAAAATCGGTTATGCACTTTCACCCATGTAATATGGGCTTCATCAGAACATCATAACTAATCGAAAGATGCCTTATAAAACTTTTTTGGCACCAAAAACTTCCAATTCAAATACTTGCATTGATATGCGTTAAAGCAATATTACCTTACTAAATGTTTCGCCCTACCTGTAATACAGCGTATGCACAATCCTAAAAATGCATATATAACACTAATTACTAATAAAACCTGATTAAAAAAATATCTAAAAAAGTAATCTAAAAAATAATGGAACTATTACATAATATTTAATTGAAATACGTGTCATTGTTAAGTATACTCTACTGTCATTGCAATATTTCCTTCTAATTAAAACTCTACAATAACTATTACTAAAAAACTTCATAACATTCTGCTCTTTTCAAAATTTTTAAAAAAACCTTAATTGATTTAAAACAAAGACATTGTGATGCTGTTGTAACCTTGCTTATGTGGGGTTAAAATCAATAAATGTGTTTGTTCACACATAACAGTATAAGTTTGTGAGAAGACTTATAGCATATATAAGGGTCTGCTGATCATTGATCTCAATGTAGCAGATGTTTACATATTTTATTGATTGTTTACTACTAACTTGATTAATGTCAAACAAAACTAAAATAAACATAAACATAAACATTTACCCATAATATATGTTTGTATACTTTCATACAATGAATGAACCCCCCCCCCCCCAACGTTTCCTAGTTTTTTTCCTCAACTACTGAAAGGCTACCTTTCTTGAAAAACCAATGTTAATAAAATAATATGTGTATGTACAACTGTATGTATGTTTGTGTATGTATGTGTAAATATATATAACCTGTATAACCTATTCATCTCCACGTAAAGGGAAATTAAAATGATCACTAGGTAGGAACATAAATAATCACTAGATAGGAACATAAATAATATAAATAGAAATGAAATTGCTGTGAATTAGTTGGTACTAATTCATTTCCAAAATGGGCTTACAAGATATGTAATCATTAATTATAACCTGGTAATGCAGGGGTGCTCTCTGGAGCCTTAAACCAGGTCTCTGTCACTACACAGATGTCGATGTTCTCCATTTTAAGGAGTCCCTCGAGTGAGTGCATTTTGAGGTTTAGACATCTAGCATTGAGTAGCATTACCCTCAGAATTTGCTTGCTTGTACCTGTTACAGTGGTAAATTTAGCATTTGAATCTTGCCTAAAAAAGGCACTATAGGGGTGGCAACAGCCTTAGCCAGTATCCGGAATCCCAGGGGCAACAGGTGCAGGCCATCTCTGGCAAAGCATTGTGTTCTGTCGACCATGTCATCCCAGGCAGACAAATACTGGATCCCCTAATAATGACGCCAGAAGCTTAGCCAGTTGTTGAAGTCACTCATTTTGTCCTTGTACTGTGGTATCATTCTGGGTGATATTTGTGTAGCAGACTGCAACATGTACACCTTACCAGCACTGAATAGCAAACACCATCCTGCCAAGTAAACATAAATACTTCCCACACAATTTCATCCAAAAAGTCTGCATAAACACTTACTATAATACTTTTTTTTACTTCAATAAAGATTTATAAAATGAAAATGCTTTAAAGTAAGAAATTGAATGCTGTGTAACATGAAGTAAGAATTTATTGTGTGTATTTTCTCTTTTTGTCTCCCCCATCCCCCTATTTTTCTCAATTTTTCTTATTTTAGTTATGCATTTCTTTGTCTTTCATTAGTTTCTTTCTCTCCCATGTATGTTCATATTTTCACAGATCCAAAATCCTCTGAAGTATCCTAGGCATGTACCTACTTAAATTAATGTATAGGTTACTAAGTTTCCATGTTAATTACACTAACAGTAGCTTCTTATTTATTGGAAAGATGTTCTCAACTAGGCAGTCCAGGTGTAACACCTCACATTGAAAATGAACACATGAGATGCTGCAGCCATGAAATCACAATGTAAGTAAGAAGCTGCTATATAACGCTTCACAATGTATGCAATGTATGCAAATACTACCAAAATTTCATTTTTGGGTGCAGGTATTTTGGAAAGAAAAAACAACGAACTGTAAAACTAAAAAAAAATCAAACAGCATATTATAAACTTCATTTTTTGCAAGACCAGTTGTGACATTAACATGAGGAATGTAACAGGAAATGAAATTAATTGTAAAGCAAATATCCTTCCAAAAGTAACCAATGAACTTTAACCAAGTAAATCATCTAACAAGAACCTCTTCTTAGGGGTGATGCAGAAGCACTGTCTAACTAAGTGATTTGGTCAGAGTTACAAAGGAAGCAAATGGAATTGAACCAAAGACTACAAATAAAGCTCAGTAGCAGCTCAAATCCTTAACCCTCTACACTAAGCTGGCATGAAAGCCTTCTTTCATCAGCCATGTGTTGCCTTTGTTTTTACGCTGTTTAGTTAATGACTTTGCAGCCCTGTTTGTCATTGGCCTGAGACCTGGCTGAAAAAGGTCAGTTTGAATCATCTATTCATCTGCTGAGCAAATAAATCAATGGTCAGAGTCATATTCTACGTCAGTGCAAAGCAGTGTACAACACTGTATTTATGAAGTATAAAATCCATGAAGTATGATATGTGATTAGATGTGAGGTCATGGTATTTCAAAATCCGGAAGAAGAGGTTTATGTCTCTGATGATGTTAAAGCAGCAGGACCAATAAAATGTTGGTAGCGTCACCAGAAGCAAGCAAAATTTATAATTTCACTATTTGTCATTAATAGGCCGACTCTTTCAGCACAGTGTACAGTTCTTGACATTCTGTCTTTTTAAAGACATAAACAAAACAGAGAAGAGTTAAAGAAGGCAACAAATGGCAGTGCATTATAGTCCACTACAAGGCACAATGAAAAAAAATACATTCCCTGGAGGACAGAGCAGAGAAAATGAATGTGATAAAGAAATGCAGGCATTTTATTTGTAAAGCCTGTGTGCAGAAATGCACTTTTATATGCCAAGCTGTTTTTATGGCCAAAGAACTAGGAAAAAATTGTGTTAGGTAGCTGGTGTGATCGTGACAGTGCAAACCTAATATTATGTTATCACCAATGAGATTTGCATATGACATCATTTTCTGTATCCTCATAACTTGGCTTATTACTACACTTAGGAGTAATGGGTGCTATTGTTTTGTTTCAGCCTCTGTGTTGTATTGTCTCCCTAGCCTGTCATCAGTTGCCAGAAACGAATGTGTAGTGTTGTTCAGAGAAAGTGAGAGAATTTGTTTTGTAGAGAACGTGTGACAATATGGGGTATTACCAGATGTACCAGGAAAAGTGGGACAGTGCATGTGTGGCATATGCCAGCATGGCTGTTTGAAGTTTTGTAAATAATCTTATGTCATTTGACTGTCACATCGATTTGTACAGATGCTTGTATTAAAAATATATTTGTAAAACTTTTTTATGTTAAAAATGCTGCAACAGAATCTTAACAGAGTTCTGAATGTGAATTGCACCAGAGTCAGGTGACTAGATGTGATGTAATTCTATAACCAGTTGAAGGACAGAACTCTGGCAGCAGCAGGTCAATTATCACAGTTTGGTTGTTCACTTGTTAGTTGTACAGTTCATTTAGTGTGTAGTATCTCATTTTGCCTTGTGGAAGTGAGCATCTCAGCAGTACATCTTGCCTTGCAACACTAAGTGGGTTAACTGGGGACAGTTTTTCTTTGGTTCAGTTAGGAATAATCCAATGATATTAGTTGAGTATTATTTTCTTTTTTTTCTGCATCTGTGAGATTCTATCCAACTGTAAAACTTTTATATTCCCTGTGACTGAAAATTCCAATATTTATTGTAACTAAATATTAAGTATTCTCCTGATTTCTATTTTATTATCCATTATTAAATATTTGTATACTTTATTTATTGTGGCATGTCTTTTAACAATACTTTTAACATTTTGAGAGTATTTGTGCTTATTTTAGTGACACTGTGGCCACTCTAATAAACCTTACTGCTTCAGTCATGCTCTACCATTTATATCAGTATTAATTTGACACAGTATAATTGGTTAGCCTTTGTAAGAGCCTTAGAGTATTTGACTGGTGGCAGCAATCTACCTCATAGTCTGGAGAGAGCGGACACAGCTGGTGAATATATATCAGTCTTTCCCAGGTGTGTGTGTGTGTGTGTGTGTGTGTGTGTGTGTGTGTGTGTGTGTGTGTGTGTGTGTGTGTGTGTGTGTGTGTGTGTGTGAAAAATCAGATATTCAAGTGTGTGTGAGTCTTGTTTGGGATCTGGAAAAACAGAGGGTCCATTCACAGGTCTGGAGCAGGTTCCCTGTGTGTGCTCTTGAGGGAAACTGTGCTTGATGCAGAGAGCTGCATTTGAAATACTGTGTAAATCCATTCCTGTTTTTATTGACTATCTTTCACTGTTGCCAGTGGTGAGGATTGAGCCTCCTTGATTACTGGCCCAAGGTAAAGAGGGGCTGTCACAACATGAACAAGCAAAATACTTTGTTAGAGAATGCTGCAAAAGATGAAACAGTAGTGTTTTTTTTTTCCATTTTTATTTATTTAGTGACATTTGTTTACCTGGAAAGTCCATCTGGGCTCAGGTACCCTTTTTCATTGAAGGTTCAGGGAGAAAAGCTCCAAGGTAACAAATTCAATGCAATCAAAAGTCACAACAACAAACTTCATAATGCAGTTTAAATGAATACATAGCATAGTAGTTAGTATAATAAAATTTGTATTGATATTCACAAACATTAATGTACAGCACTGTATTCAGAATTTGCAGATAGAAGGGTGATGTAAAAGATAGGTAGAAGTAAATTAATAAATACAGTAGAGTGAGGTGTTAGAGGGGATAAGCAAGTTTGAGTGTTAGAGAAGCAGTGATGGAATAGTAACTTGGTTGCGCTAATTAGAAGTAGGTATAGCAGTACTACAGTAAAGTGATGCATTGGAAAGGAATAAGCAGGTTAAGTGATTTAGTGCATTAAAGGGAGGTATGAGTAGGTAATGAAGGATGTCAGGAGAAGCTCTGCCCCACATGAGGAGGGAGAAAGCCAGGAGGCAGAGAAAAAGTATTTTAGTTATGGTTTGAAAAGATTGATATAGGAATTTTATTCCAAGTTCTAGATGTGTTATTGGGCTACAGACTGACCCCAGCAGCCCTTTGTGGTTTGTAAATGGCAAGCTGTTGTTTATCATTTGACTAAAGGGGTCAGTTTGATAGATAAAATTAGAGTGTGGAGTTAATTGCTGGGCAGACAAATGGGGTATAGATGATTTTGTGGGTTAAGATAAGCTGTGTGTAAAATAGGTTTTGAGGTTCGAGACAGTTATTTTTAGTGGTAAATAGTGTTGGGTCTGGTAAGTTTTTTTTTTCAAGGAAATCTGGCAACTTTGTTGTAGTATTGTACAAGTTTAGAACTAAGTGAGGCTTGTAGGTTGGTCATGACAGAGGTTCTATATAAGAGAGAGACAGTAAGAGATAAGTAGTAGTTAGAGTTACCGTGGCAGAGTCTGTAAGGAGTTTCTTTACTCTATATAGGGTGCCCAGTTTTTGATCAGTTTACCTGATGCTGTTGTAGATATGTAGATAAAATTTAAAATTGTCTTAGATTGTCATGCCAAGTAGTTTTATATGTGAGGTAACGTCAATCATGGTATTCTTTAAGTAAGAAATTTTAAAGTATTTTTTACATGGAAATGGGATTTTGGAAAAAAGAGAAGTAATTTAGTATTTTTGGGAATTAGTAGCAGGTGATTATCCTGTAGCCAACTTTCAACAGAGTTAAAGGTGCTTCTTGAGTAATTCTATGAAGGTGTATGAGGTAATCTGAAGTACATATTAGGGAAGAATCATCAGCATTTTGTATGAGGGAAGCTTGCCGAGCAGATTTACGTTAACTGTTAGTGAATACACTGAAGAGCAGAAGGACAAGAATAGAGCCCTGTGACACACCAGGATTGACAGCAAGGAAGGAAGGAAGGAGAAAAAGAAGAGAGACATTTAACAGACTGGAATCTATTGGTTAAGTAGTTGTTAAACCATAGTAGTGTGGATTGTGATAGCCCTAGGGAAGAAAGTTGACAGAGGAGTATTTTGTGAGAGACTAGATCAAAGACTTTTAGAGAGTTTAAGGAATACAGAGGAAATTAGTTTACCTTTGTCTCTGGCTTTGTTAATGGTCATCTCATGCAAAATGGGAAAAAACCTAATAGTCTCTACCAGCTGTGTTGGATTAGAGGGATAAAAAGTCTGCACTATGGCTCAGCTAGCCTGAGTTCAAATAGCAGCTGAGGTATCTGCTGGATTGGATGAAGTGGGAAAGATAGGCATGCCTATCCTCAGGTGGAAGGGAATGGTTTGGTTCCAGCCTATGCCACAATCCCTTTGGAGGTAGACATAAATAATGACTAAGGGGTAGGTTTATGGCCACTGAGTCATGAATGTAGTAGCCCTCAGTGAGAGTATGCAGGACCATGTACTCACACTAGGAGGAAATATTGACCCCAAGGTGATTCAAGTTGCTTGCATACACTCTACCTAAGGGAAGGGTTAATGTCATAATAAATACTGTTGCATTCCTGGTATGTCAGTGATCAGCAAAAAACACAGTGGAAGCTACCTGTATTATGGCTTCCCCTCATCAGTTTTTGCCCTCCCTTGGGATTATCCAGGATGGGGGAATGAATGCATGTGGCTAATATGTCACAGCATTGATGGCTCAAAGGTTCATAGGAGTGTACTAATCTAATGACTACTAGGGCCCTTCAAAGACTAGTTGTGCAAACAGAAAGTGACCCACAAATTTGATTTATAAGGGTGATTTACTGACTGCTCCTGTCCTTCAGAGACATATGAGCCAGACCAGAGTGAATTTCTGATCACCCATCCACTGGTCCAAGTTGTGCTTAAATAGGGATAGGGAGGAACTCTGCTTCACATGGATGGGAAGCCTCTTCCACAGAATGGGAATTCTCTGAGAAACATATCTGCCTCTCCAATCTGTCCTATTTATGTTGCAAGCAAAATTTAGTTTTTTTTTTAATCAAGTAGCTCTAATGCTGTTTGTTTTGCAGATGTGCAAAATATTCATCAAAACAGGGTCCAGGGATGTTTTGTATGCCAGGCAAAGATCACCTTTCAGAAGTTTGTATGATACTTAGTAAAGTGACAGGGCTATGAGGCAATCAGCATCAGACATTTTGTTTACTCCCTGTATTCTTTTTGTAAGGAACCTTTGTGGACATTCCAGTTGCTGCATGTGTCTGGTCAGGTACATACTGAAGGGGCATTATACTCTTTAATGGGTCTGATGAGGCCTGAGTACAGTTTTGCAATGATCTCTCTGGACCTACATGCCATGCCCTTACTTGTACATTGAGCAACATAGAAGGATTTTCTTACTAACTTGGACATATGTTGGTCAAAAGCTAAGTTACTATCTACATGAGTTCCCAGATCCCTGCTAGTGAATCAGCTTTTATTGATGATGTAGTCACCCAGGGTGGCAGACTTCCCAAAAGGTATTATAATGCATTTCTTGGTATTGAGTTTTAAGACATGGTTTTGGCACCAAGTGTTTCTCTGTATTAGACCTTCTTGAATGGTGTTCTCATCTTGGGGGGGATTCAATGACTGCTCCCAGTTTGCAATCATCTGCAAACTTGGTTAGCCAGAGGCCTTTAACATTGGCTTTGATATCTGAGAAGTAGATGCCAAAGATAAGTGGGCCTAGCACAGAGCCCTGGGGGACTCCACTGGTGACTAGCCTCTTTGTGGAGGTGACCTCTCCAGTTTTAACCTCCTGGGTCCCATCAGTGAGCCAGATAGCTATGCAGTGTGTTAAAAAGGGGTTCATACCAAGTTCTGTAACTTTGTTGACAATGCCTGATTGGGGTATTATATCAATTTGCTTAGCCAGATCCAGGCAGGCAATATGCACCATTTTACCCTCATCCATTGCCTTAGAGACCTGCTCAAAGAAGTCCACCAGATTCAGTAAACATGATCTTCCTTTGACAAAGCCAAACTGGGATGGATCCAGTGTCTGGAGGTCTCCTATGTCCTTGTTGATAATTTCCATGATATTTCTTTCCATGACTTGGCAAATAAGACTAGTCAAACTAATCAGTCTATAACTTCCAGGATCTGTTGAAGGTCTTCACTTATAAAGGGGCATGGCCATCACAGTCCTCTGTTCATGTGGCACAAAGCCTGTTTTAAGACTGTAGTTAAATAATGAATCCAGGGGTCCTGATAAGTCATATTTTAGATTATTCAGGAGGCATCCTGGGATGTTATTGGGGTCCACTGAGGCTGTATTCTTGGCTTTAGTGAGAGCAACCAGTACATGCTCCCTAGTTATACTTGGAAGGGTTATGTTTGAGGGTATTACTATCTTCTCTCCACTCTCCTATATGCCTCACCTATATTTTCAAATCTCTCCAAAGCTAACCTCTGCAAACTATCTTCCCGTTACTACCATATAGCTAGATTCACCACTGGTCTGGCATACAGGACACACCACTGTAAAAACCTAACTGAATTCGACTGGCTGGAATTTCCTTCCATACTTAAGCTTAACCAGCTCACAGTAGCTCACAAAATACTTAACCATCCGGATAAAACCCCAAGCCTTAAGAGTATTATTAGCCCATATAATGTTATTAGGCCACTTAAATCATCCAAATAGCTATCAGTCTAAACTCTAAAATCCAGTAATACAGCTGGGGATTCCCTGCAGGCTAACTCAGTGGGTAAAACTTGGAACCTTCTTCCTGCAAACCTTACCCAAGAACTATCTCTTCCACTATTTAAAAAAGCCTAAAAAATACTTAAGGGCTAACTGACTCTGTCCATGCCTAAACCTTGATTAACTCATTTTAACATTTATGGTCTTTATTTAGCTAGTAGACCACCAGTAAGCTGATACTCCACCTATCTGATGTGTTATACCTTAATGTACAGTTATGCCTGCTGAGTCTAAAATTTCTCTATACAGTTGTTGCCCTAATGTACTCTAAATTTGTGTACTAATCCCATTTCTTCTCTCACTTTATTAACTTTCTGTATACATATTAATGTTCCTACTGTGATGAACTATCTGACATATTGTATATATCTCTATCTCCTTTACATTGCATCTATCTCCTTTGCTCTCTTTGAATATTATTGTAATGTTACTACTATTATTAATTGTATTATTGTGGAGCTTTTCTCCCCGGGCCTCCACTGAAAATGGACATGTATCCAGTCCGACTATCCCGGTCAACAAATGTAAAATAAAATAAAATAAATAAATATTATTGGGGGGATGGTTGGAGTGGTGGGTAAAATTGGAATTTAATTTGTCATTAATAGGTTCACTATATCACCAGCCTCAGTAAATGTGGCACCATTAACAACCAGTTCAGCACATTGCTGTGTGCTGTCCTTGGGGTTTCTGGCATAACTGTTAAAGGCCTTATGGTTATCTTTCACCTGGGAGGATAACTTAACCTCAAAGTTGGCTTTGCTGACCAAATTATCCCCTTAATTGCCTATTTACTTTGATAAGAAAGTTGTTATTTTAATGGGACTTACCCTTCTTGATTTTCACCATATTTGTTCCCTTTTGTCATATATCCTCTTTAATTTGTGATGCCACCAGGGTGATTTGTTTCTGGGACTAGTTCTGGGATTACAGCTAGTTAGTACAGTTGCCCCTATGCAGCCATTGGCATGGTTGTACAGAGTTTCTGAGAACAATTCAGCATAGTCTGGTCTGCTCCCAGTGTTTTGAGGGACATTGAATTTTGACAAACCATCACTTAGTAACAGCTAATTTGCCTTGGAATAGTTCCTAACTGTTACTGATTTTAATGGGATTACAGAGTTGATTTTGATTTTGAAGGAGACAGCTTTACAGTTAGCCTTTACTAGGGAGGATGAGACACCGGGGGTGCTGCAGCATTCTCCCATATTTGTGAGCACTAGATCCAGTATGTTAGAGCCTTTAGTGAGCATATTCACTATTTGGTCAAGGGTGTTTATATTTACAAAGTCCAGGAATCTTTGTGCCTGTAGATATGAAGCTGTGTAGGATTTCCAGTCTACAGAGTAATAATTAATGTCTCCTACGAGTTGGGTGTTACGTTGGATGATAAGTGTCTCCAATAGATCCAAATATGCATTGTGAGTTTTTTGGGACATTGAAGGTACCCTATAACTGGCTAGGATATGCTATGGGATTTTGTCTATGGTGATTTGTACATGGAGTAACGCCAGTACCTCATCTTGTTTGACCACCCTAGAAGTATGCTTGTTATCAATGTATATTGAAACACCTCCATCTTTAACCCTTATCTGTGCAGCTTCTGATCTAAAAGTGTGGAAGGCACTGAAACTTTACACTGTTGGGGTACTCTCTACTGCTTCAAACTATGTCTTAGTATCTGAACAGATATCTATATTCTCAAGTCTGAGGAGGGTGTGATGAGAGTGTAGTTTGTTTTTTTACTTAGGCTCCTAGCATTGAGCCGTAACACCTTGAGGTTCTGTTGAGTGATTTTGTTATGCCAGTAGGTTTTTCGATTTGGTATTACCTAAAAAGGCACTATGTGGACAGGCAAAACCCTAGCCAGTATTTGAAAGCCTAGAAGGAAAAGGTGCACACTATCCTTGGCAAACCAGTGTGGCCTGTTGACCATGTCCTCCTAAGATGACAAATACTGGACCCCCGTAGAATGACACCACAAAGACAGCCAGTTGTTGAAATCAGTCATTCTTTTGCTCATACTGTGGCATCATTCTAGAGATCTGAAGAAGTTTTAAATATTACAACAAAAGTGCTAATTATGTTTCAGTGTATTTTTTGTTATTTTCTACACTGTGGAGTGGAACTTTAGTAGGAGTCTTTGTGGTGAATGCACTTTCTTGTTTATTCTATGGGAATATGTTGCTCAGTGCCAGGCTCATACCAGCCTGACACACATAATCTAAAAGCTCCAGACTGTTTCTCTTCATATAGTCCAGGCTGGTACTTCTCAGGTCATTTACACCTACGTGGACTATGATGGAATCATGTTGGTACCTGTGGTGTAATGACTTGAGTGCATGCATGATTTGGTGGACCCTGGCTCCACATAAGCAAATAACTGTTATCACCTCCTTGTTCAGCCTGGCTAGAGGGTCATTAGTATATAATGGAGTGCCCTATGATGAGAGTCCTGGGAATGTGTTTACTTACTCTAGGGCCTGTGTGTTTGGGGCTCCACTGAGTGTGGTGTTAGGTGTTGCTTTTTCTGAGTTCCTTTGGCTTGCTGAGACATAACTTTGACAGTGGATGGTCTAGGTGATGTTTGTTGTTTAGAAAGATTGCTTTTTTAAGTCCCTCAGCATATGTTGGTTTATGTGTGTGTTGTGTGATATGTGAGGTGGGTGTTGTGAAATGCACACATAAAAGCAGGAAACAAAAGTGATCACTCAAACTAACTTGTGTGCTTTAGCAATCAAAGGTACTTAAGTTTGCCTGGATGGCACTTTATGCAAGTAAACCCTTCTGGAATACAGGCTATGACTATACGCTTTACTGAGCTCCACGAAAATGAGAAGAGACAGTATGTATTAAAGGAGGTTTACTCAAGAACAATACTGGTTTGCTGGGTGGGCACTCAGGATCACGGGTCAATGGAAATCAATGAGTGGGAAAAGTACGTAAATAGCTTATAACAACAGTCAATAGTAACAAAAGATAGGTGGGACTTTGGAAATCACATGATCAAAGGGGTGAAGGGCAGAGAAATAGCCTTATAAAACAACAATAGCAGAAGGGTGAGAGAAATGGGAATTTTTTGAGGAACAAACAGGCTAGCTACAGAAGCTAGCAATCAAATAAAAGCACTATTGAATTCATTTCAGAAACTTTAGCTTAATGTGTTAGTTGGGATGAGGAAGACACAGAGTGCCAGCCAATAAAAGATAATCAGAATATAAAAGCACTGAAACACAAACTGGAGCAGAGACAATTCTCTCACTATTGAACTTCTACTACAGTTTAGGGAACCAGACTATGCAGAAATGTACCAATAACATTGTTTAAACTATAGGACTTGGTTCAGCAGAGTTTAAAATACAAACAGATAGCTTTTACAAGTAATTCTATTTGATGATGTAGTAACACAATTTACCACAGCTAATTAAAATACAAGACTAAGGTCCCAGAACAAATTAAAAAAATGCAAACAGATGGAACAGAGCAGAGCAGGAAAGTACAAAGTAGTAAGACCACAAAGGTCAATATAAGTGCATTTAAATATTTAAGCAGAATTAAAATAATTAAAATAATTGAATTTTCTGTCCTTTTTATGAAAAGCTAGTTATTCACAGTTCCACACCTCTTTAAGTCTTGGCTAAAGGACAATGGATGGAGGTATTTCTTTGCTAAAAATAGGCTAACTAAAGAGGCATCCAATTAAATAAAGGCAATATTGGAGGCCTTTAATAAACTTTACCTTGATGTGTTAGTGGGGGATGGGTTAGACAGACAGGTAATTGATAAACAGACTACAAAATCACTGAAATAGCAACTGGAACAGATACAGTTCTCTCATATTGAACATTTACTACAGTTTAAGGTACCAGACTATGCAGAAATTTACCAGTAACACTGTTTATGGAAAATTGTGATAAATGATTAAGGCATAAATCTGTTAATAGTGCTCAGTTCCTGCCACAACCGTGAATTAAACTCCAATACTTTGGCCAACAGGGTTTAAAGTGCAAAGAGATAGCTTTTACAAGTAATTCTCCTTGTGGAAATAGGTTCAGAATAATGCAAGTAACACAATCTTCCCACACCTGCTAATTAATACAAAATTAAGGTCCCAGAGAAAAGTAAAAAGTAGTATCACCATACAGGTCAGTTTAAGTGCGCATAAATATATAAGCAGAATCGAAGTAATTAAAATGATTTAATTCTCTTTCCTTTTGATGAAACTTTTGTTACTCACAGTTCCACATCTCTCCAAATCTTGTCTAAAGGCAGGCATGGTGTCAAAAAGCATATGCAAAAGCATGATAGCATACAAGGGCTTTATGATTTCCAGATGCAAATCCTCATCATAAACAGCAAGTATATCTTCAGAAAATGTAGATGCAGTGTTTCATCAGCATACCTCCTTTTGCTGTGCATAGTATTTCAGAGATGGACAAGGGGAAGCAGATTGATACAAAGATTTTGTAAAAGTGAATCATGAAAAATTCATCACAAAACTCAGAAAAGGAGCATAGCTTGTTATTGCTTAGATATAAGAGTTTCTTACAAACTAAATGTAACAAATTAAATTAAATGGAAAACATGTATTTTTTACAATATGAAGAGAATAATGCCTCAGGTTTGGCACCATTCTCCATTTTTTTCTATACCCCATCATGTATCCTTTTTTAAATAGATTTGGTGGTAACCAAATGCACTGATGCAAAAATACTATATCTGTTCTGCCTCCCCTGGCTGTGCATAGCAAGTGTAATCTCTTAATCTGTAGCAAGATGTATTGAGAAGTTTACTCACCACCACAGATAGTGTTAGCAGACAGTGACTCAATTGAAATGACACCTGTGGAGACCATTAAATAGCTTGATTTCCAAACTGTGCAGATCTTAATACAAGATTGCATTCAAAGGTCAAATAATGATGCTTTGACAAACTCCAGCAATAGACATGTGGCTGCAATGGAGACTAACACACAACTGAAGAAAATGGGGGAGAAGGAAGGAGTAACTAACAGAGCTAGGTTACAGGAAAATGGCTAGGACAAAATACAAGAAAGGCAATTTCTTAGCTGAACAGCAAATACATAAACATGTGTAACATGACACTCCCCACCTGTAATCTTTAGATTTCACCAAACAACAATAACAATAAACATTAAGTCCATGATACATTTGGAACCTCTTACCTACTGGAACCTGAAAAACAAGAGGGAGGGGAGAACAAGAGGATAAATGCAAACATCATAATGAATTTTTGCTGTTGCCGACACCTCTAAAGACCTGGGCAAGCAGGAATGGGAACAGATCAAAGTTCAGGTAGTAGAATCTGAAGATGCGTTTTCATGCTTGGAAAGAAGTAACACCAGATTGATGACAGGTCTGAAGAAAAATGCTGAACCATCCTTAATTATCTTGACCTCTACCTTCCAAATCATAACATCATTACTGGGCATAGTTTGGGTAATGAGTCCCATGGGACAGTGGTTACGATGAGCATCTTTGTCTTTGAGAAGAACCATATCACCTACTCTTATATTCGGCTTACTGACTTGCCATTTACTGCGACCTTGAAGAGTGGAAAGGTATTCCTTCTTCCAACAACTCCAGAACACAGTAGCAAGTTGTTGAACTTGTTTACATTGCCTATGAACATTAGAGCAGTCAAGGTCCCCAGGAAGGGGTAGGCGCTACTGTGGTTTTCTGAGTAAGCAGAGTAGCTGGAGTGAGCAGCAATGGAGATTCTGGATCCGCAGACACTAGGACTAGTAGTCTGGCATTGATTATGGCAGAGACCTCTGCCAGAAGAGTAGTTAATATCTCATGAGTGAGTTGGGAAGATGTGAGACTGAGTAGTATAGAATCTAGGATCCTTCGAGTGATCCCAATCATGCTTTCCCAAGAACCTCCCATGTGAGATGAATGAGGAGGATTGAAATTTCAGTCACTCCCTTTGCTAATTAAGAATTTCCTTACTTCCAAATCATTGTTTTCCCCTGTGAAGTTAGTTTCACAGTCCGATCTTAGGAGCTTTACTGGTCTCCTATAGAGAGAAATCTTCTGAAGGCATTAACAAAACATGAAGTCCCCATTGATTCTATGACTTAATTTGCACAGCATTAATGCTGAGACAAGTAACAGTATGGCCTAGCATTTGTTGTTAGCAACTCTGTGATGAGCTCTACAAGTTGCTACAGACCAGGGGCCAAAAACATCCATGCCAGTGGTTCTGTGCTTAGTCTGTCAGGTAGGAGATTTGCCATCTGTTGTTGCTAGTGTCTCCCTCTCAGTTTTTGACATTTGACACATTTGTGAAGTATGGAGGATATGTGTCTTCTAGTGCCAACAATCCACAAACCTGCGGATCGAATAGCACCTTCAGTAAAATGGCGAACTTGGTGCTGAACTTGCTAATGGTAATGTCTTACCAGTAATGTTGCAATGTAATGTTGGCATGGAACAATGACAGGATATTGTTCTATATTGTTGAGATCAGCCTTTCTCAAGTGAGCTCCAACTTGAGAGCATCCTGGTTGTCGATTATTGGATTTAGTTTATAAAGAGAGCTACCTTTAGAAAGATTGACCCCCTTTGAAATGCTGTGGATTTCCTGAGAGTACACCTCATGTTGAACACTATGGATAATTGTTTGATCTGCTTAAGATACTTCATTAACAGAGGGATGATCTTTACATATGTGCCACCCATGACAAGCTTTAGGATTGTTGTTTTTGTTTACAAATAAGTGAACAACATGAATAAGTTGTGCAATGGCACATACAGCAGATGACCACCTGGAGAAATGTTGAAAATGATGAGAACTCAGTCCCACTCTAGATTTCACACAAGTGGTGAGTGTAATGGTGGTAGGTCTGATTTCTTTGTCGGAATCAGGGTTTATCAGTTCAAAGTTGGAATCAACATGATTTGTAATAACCTCTTGGAGAAGGAATCCTGGGGGAGATGTCCAAGAAATTTCCTGAAAGGCATATGCAGATACAGTACTGGTCCCACGATCAGCAGGGTTGATGTCGGTAGGAATGTAATGCCATTGGTTGGGAGCAGAAAATTTCCTAATACTTTCCACCCTATTACTGACATACACATAGAACTGTCTTGCTTGGTTGTGTATGTATCCAAGGACTATTTTACTGTCTGTGTAGAAGTCAAAGGAATGAATTTTCATGTCCAATTCAAGATCTATAAGCTCAGCAATTTCAATGGCTAACACTGCCGCACAAAGATTGAGCCTTGGCATGGTATGAGCAGGTTTTGGAGTGAGTTTTGCCTTACCAAGGACAAAACCAACAGTTACCTTTCCATCTAATCCTATAACTCTGAGACAGGCCACAGCACCTATAGCTTCAATGGAAGCATCAGACAAGATGTGAATCTCTCTTTTGATAGCATTGATACTTCCTGTGGGGGTGTAGCAGCATGGTATTTGAAGTTTCTCTAAGGCATTCATGGAATCCTTCTATGTTTCCCATCTCCATTGTTTTTCTCTGGGGAGAGGAGTATCCTAGTCTACATGTTCAGATGTGAGCTGTCTTGATAGTATCTTGCCCTGAATGGTAAAGGGTGCTATGAAGCCCAGTGGATCATAGATGCTGTTTACTACAGACAAAACTCCATGTTTGGTGAAGATCTTGTCACAAGCTGACATTTGAAATATGAATGAGTCCTGCTTGACATTCCAAGGCAGCCTGAGGCTGGGTTGCATGAAGGTAATATTAGACCCTAGTTCAAAGTTCTTCAGACTGTCAGCATGGTCCTCAGAATGAAAGGTTCCATTTACCTTGACACTGTTGGAGACTATCTTGTGAAGTCGAGTTCTGGCAAGAAGACTGATTGTTTCTTCCTCTATGGAAAAGGATTTAAGCCCATCACCTACATAAAAGTTTCTTTCAAAAAACTGATGTGCATTAGACCCAAATTCCCTTTCACCTTCTTGGGCAGTTCTTCTCAACCAGTATATTGCAACCACAGGAGATGGGCTGTTACCGAACACATGTACCTTCATCCAATAGTCTATGACCTTGTCGTTGACATCATTATTGTGGTACCAGTTTCTGTTGTTCTCACGAACAATAAAACAACGGAACATTTGTTGGATGTCAGCCATTACCGCAATCGATTCTTGTGTGAAACGGATCAAGACCCCAGTTAGGTTATTGTTCAGATTAGGCTCAGGGAAGAGAAGGTCATTAAGAGAAACACCTTCATGGCGAGCACTTGAGTCAAAGACCACTGATTTGGTCTGTCTTGCGAGGGTGATACACACCAAAACATGGAAAGCACCAACATTTTTCCCTTTCTTTTAGGGGAGGAGCAGCATGATCGCTATCAAACACCTTCTGCATGAAGTCAACAAAGTGCTTTTTCATTGCAGATTTCCTGTTTAGGGTGCATTCCAGTAAAATAAACTGGGACTGTGCAAGCTGCTTATTGTTTGGCAATTTCATTCTTGGGGTACGGAATGGTAAGGGTACCACCCAGCTGTTGGAGTTGTCCTGACAGAATTCTTCACTCATAATTTTCAAGAATTCCTTATCTTCTCTTGTGGCTACCAACTGATTGTCTTCACTAGTGGTATCAAATACCCTAATGCCAAGATTATCATCCCAGGAGTCTAAGCCATAGTTGTAGCCTTGGATGACTTGCTGTGGCTTACCATTATGGCATAACCTTTCTTTTACACAGTAGTGATAAAGACAGGGTTCATAACAAGTATCGCATCCATTTGGAAGAACATGTGTCTTGAAGGAAGTAACCCTGTTAGGTCTCCTGACCTTATCTAAACAGACATTGCCTATGACAACCCAACCTAGGTCCAAGTGTTGGACGCATGGAGCATTGTTTGGGCCATTGATATATTCACGTACCTTGTGTACCCTCAGTATGTCTCTACCAAGTATTATCAGGATTTCAGCGTCTTTATCAAGGGGTAGTATTTGGCCAGCTATGACCTTCAAGTGAGGGTGATGAGAGGCAGCTTCTGAGGTAGGGATCTCTTGCCTGCTGGTTGGAATCTGGTTGCACTCGATAAGAGTGGGCAGTTGAATTTCTAGGTTGCCATTGAGAGGAGCTACTATAAGACCACTAGCTCTCCTTCCAGAGACTTCTATAATGCCAGCACAAGTGCCCAGAGTGTATCGCAGGGCATCCCCTGTTATGTTGAGCATGTCAAAGAACTCTGATCTTCCAAGAGATTGATTACTTTCTTCATCAAGAATAGTGTACAGTCTTACGGCTCTTTCAGGATGACCCATGGGGTATACATGGACCAATCATAATTTTGCACAAGATTTGTCACTGAGTCCTTCTCCACAGACTTCAGTACATGTGCTGGCAAATGGAGTAGGAGCCACTGTTTGTTCTACATTCTCCCCACTTTGCTTTGCCTCGGGAGGGTTAACTGTGGATGGGGTAGAAGTAGGTAGATATGGATGAAATACTTGTACATGATCATCACTGTCACATTGCATGCACTTGATAATGGCTTTACAGTCCTTAGCAACATGCCCAGTAGAAGCACAGCATTTAAAACATACCCCAAATTTCTTAAGAAGTTCCTTGCATTCTTGCAGGGTTTTTTTTTTCTGAAGCCAATACATTTTCTGAGTGGGTGAGGTTTGTTATGTATGGGGCATTGGCATTTGGGTTTTGATTTTCTTGCTTTGGTCACCCTTGTTGGGACCTGTAGGAGGTGTAGGTAAGACATCAGTCTGTTTAACTGAGAGTGGACCTCTGTGGTCTCTGTATGAGCTGCTCAAGTTTGTAGGCTTAGAAGAGGGTGGACCTGGATTGTGGAACTCTCCAAAGGAGAAACTTGAGTCATTCTTTGTCTCTGCAATTTTCCTAATGAATTCGCAAAAGAAGGAAAATGGGGGAAAGGAGACTCTGTTTCTGTGTACTTTGATGCAACTGTTGTCCATTTTCTTTGGATATCATATGGGAGCTTTGAAACTATCAGGTTAAACCCACGAGCAGTGTCCAGGTAATTGAGGCCTGGAAGGTGTGTGTCTTCCTTGGCTAGCTGAAGTTCAGAAAGAAGGTCACTAAGCTCTTGAAACTTTAGATTGTCCTTGCTAGATATCTTCGGGAAACTTTGCAGCCTCTTGAATAAAGCATCCTCAATGACTTCAGGGCTGCCAAAGATACATTCTAGTCTGTCCCAGACAACATTAAGACTCACAGCCACGTTAGCAATATGAACTGCCTTGAGACGCTTAATACTTTCAGAGGAACTGGGACCAAGCCACCTGATGAGCAGATCTAGTTCTTCGGTAGCTGTAATTTTCAGATCACCAACTGCAGACTTAAAGGTGGATTTCCAGCTCCTGTAGTTCTCAGGTCTGTCGTCAAACTATGTGAGACCAGTTTTGATAAGATCTTTGTGAAGCATGCACTTTACAACCTGTGACACTTCTGTGTCTTCAGACTTTAAGTGAGGAGCTGTTGGTTGAACAGTGTTGGTCACATTAACAGTGGGACCATTGCTGATCGACATTGGGATGTACGGTAGTGCAAGGGCATTAAGCTGAGGAACTGGCTGAGAGCTCATAAGTGCAGGAGCTTGCAATGATGTAGAGGCTTGGTTGACCAAAGGTTGGTGACTACCTTCATAATATGGTAGGTTAGCTTGAGTAGGGCTAGGTGTTTCGTACTGACCTTGGTTGAGAGGTACTGCAGCAGCAGCAGTCACTGGGAGTAATAGTTCTGAGGAGGTGTCTCTGGCTTCGGGAGCATCAGATAAAATGTAATGCTTGTTGCTTTGGTTGAACTCATAGTATGTAGTGCGTTTAAGCTAACTTTCTGTGTCCACTGGACCTATGCTTTCTCTGTCACTCCCACTAGCAGCCTGCTCTAGAACCCTTAACCTTGCCATAGCTGTGGCATGTTCACACTGTTTTTCTAAGGCCTGTATTTCAGCCCTTTGGCGGATGGCTTCAGCCTACCTTTCTGCTTTTTTGTGAGCAGCATCTACCTCTAACTGCGCCTTCCTTTCCATGAAGGCTGCCTGAATCTTAGCAGCTTTGGTATCAGCACGGGCTTTGATAAGTTGTTCACTGAGCATGGAAGATCTAGACTGTAAAGACCTACTAGATCTGGTGGAGTGTATGGTAGATGCAGAACGATGGGATCTGGATTCATGGAGTTGTGTAATTCTGACTTCAGCCTTAGCCTTTGTTCGTAATGCAAAGCTGTCCCTGTCAAGATTAAGCTGATCAAACCCCTTTATCTCTTCTTGTGCTTCCTTAGTGTTATATCTCTGTAATAAATTGACATGTTTTATGCATAGTTTCTGATAGCTTTGATAGGTAGCAATAAATTGCTTGAGTGCACCCTCTAACTGCAGTGCATCATACGCGGGTTGAGAAAGGGCAGACATGCAGTTAACATTCTTAGTCCACAAGTCAGCAGGATTGGATAACAATTATTTCCTGTCAGTCTCATAATTCTGTTTTGCTTTCTATGTAAGCTTAGAGATGCATTTTGCTGTTACACTTGGGTCAGGGATTTGATCTTGGTCTGCAAGAAGTTCTGCATCTTGCTGTGTATCAGCCTCTGCTGAAAGTGTAGTGCTTTGGTTAGACATTGTGCTGGTAATAAAACAGTTAATGCTAAAGTCTTTTCCAAGACAAAGTATCAAAAATGTATTAATTCTAAGGTAGCTGGGTTTGCAGGGCATTGGTTTGCAAGAAGCTAGGCAGTGCAGAAAATGTCACTTTCAGTTTCACAATGCTGCAAGCATGGCTCAGGGAAGAATAAAACAGTTTCTCTGAAGATCTATGCAGTGCCCACAACAAATATATACACACACACACACACGTGTGTGTGTGTGTGTGTGTGTGTGTGTGTGTGTGTGTGTGTGTGTGTGTGTGTGTGTGTGTGTGTGTGTGTGTGTGTGTGTATAAACACAATCCTTGCAAATAATCACTGCTGAATGAATTATGGTGTGCAGAGAGTATCTTGCTGGCATGTACAGGCCCAAAAGACAAACAAATCCTTAGGAGGCAGGCCTACTCTCTAAACTTGAGAGGCATTAGAAAATCTTTCAATAGCTGCCCTGTGCTCTGAGACTGTTCTGAAACTTCCATAATCTGCCAAACATATCCACACTTTAAATTTATGATTAAGCAAGCTCTTTATGCAACAAAGAACTGTAGAGGTACAGGATGAAAATTTATTCTTAAAATGCACTTTCCAAGTCCATGTACAGCACCCCACTGAATATTCCAAAATGCTCAATATATTATTTGACTGTTCTGTCTCCCCTAGCTGTGCATAGCAAGTGTAATCTCCTAATCTGTAGCAAAATGTATTAAGAGGTTTACTCACACCACATATAGTGTTATCAGACAGTGACTCAATTGAAATGACACCTGTGGTGACCGTTAAATAGTTTAATTTCCAGACTGTGCAGATCTTAATATAAGATGGCATTTGAAGGTCAAATAATGATGCTTTGACACTCCAGCAATGGACATGTGGCTGCTAACACACAATTTAAGAAAATGGGGGAGGAGTAACTAACAGAGCTAGGCTAGAGGAGAAAAACTAGGACAAAATACAAGAAAGGCAATTTCTTAGCTGAACAGCAAATACACAAGCATACCCCATATAGTTACAAAATGGTAATGTGGTGATAACATTTTCCTTAATAAATTAAAGAGCTGGTGATATGAAAATTAATTATCTATAGCAATGGACAAGCTCAGACTAATAAAGTTTAGAAAAAAAAAAACAACTCTGATTATTTTATAAACTGTCAACAAGTCAGGCCAATAGAAGAGAACATGAATTTAGGTATGTTGATCAAAACAGATTTTTATTTCTCTAAATATATACATAACATGTAAGAAAGCCTGAAAGCTATCAGCCTTTATTCTGAGACATGTGATTTCAAGGGGAGCAGACACATGATGCAGTTACTTAATAGTTTGTTTAGATCAAAACTAGAGCCTAAATAGATTAAAGTAGATGCTGGAAAATGAAGAAATTAAGGAAAAGTAGAATTTTTTGATTACATCTAGTTCTCTAGTTCTCAAACAGAAATATTACATCAAATACACTGAGCAGATACAAAGTATATTTACTAAAAACAAGGGTTTGAAACATTTGACATAGAATGACAAACTGCCAAAGAATATGTACAGTACAGGGCAGCATATAGAACAATAAATATGTATGTATAAGGCGGCAGCATACAGAAGGCTATCTTGTTACAAAATAGTGGTGTACAAAGCATTTATGCTTAAGTACTTAAATGAGAAATTCTGAAGATTAAAGAAAGCACATTAATTTATAGGTGTTTGATAACATACTTTTTTCTATGTTATTAACTTAATGAAATCTACCACACCAGCTATATCAGTTTCAATATTCGGTTCATCACCCACAATTGTTTTTATGAGTTCCCTAATTTGACGTATAATAATAGTGTATTTTTGGCCCAATTTTAATTCATATCTCAGTTCTCGTATCAATTTCTCCTTGGTACGAATCTTAAGGAAGACCAAAAGCTTAGAGCTATAGAATCCACTATTAAATTTTCCCCTTTCAAAAAACTAATATACACACAACTAATGATAAATAATAACTCTTATTTCACCCCCTGCAAATTAAATAAACTTAATCCTAATGCCTCCCCTGCATGTTCCTGCTGCTCCTTCCCTCAAGCTGACCTATTACATATCCTATAGTCATGTAATCATACGTATAAACTCTGGTGCTCTCTCAAAGTTAGGTTAGGAAAAATGGTGTATAAAAAGTCAACTCTTACTTGGGAACTAGCAGTTTTACATATTACAGATATTAGATTATCCAAGCTGAAATTTCATGTGCTCATTACCCTTTGTCTACTAATTAAATTTTATATAACCAAAAATTGTTTGGATCGCACCATATTATCTTGGAAGGGCTTCAGGAATCTAGCAACAAAATATATATCATCACAAAAATTATTTATAAATGACCTTAATAAACAATTGTATTATCAAAAATTTTGGAAACTGATTTTTGACCTTATTCAGACTGATTGAACTATTACATAATTAACTTTATAGTTTCATAGTTTCATAGTTTAGTACTAGGCTATCTGCCCTGGGGCATTTGTAAGCCTAGCCATAGTGATGTGGCTTTTGCCACCCCATAAAATGATACAAAATGCACAGAATAGATTTAGAATACTGTGCCTCTGTCTAGTAGTGACACAGTGAAGGTCCCCTTATATAATAGAATTAGTTTACTGTGCCCCTGTCTAGTAGTGACACAGATGTGACCCCGGTAAACTTACGATCTCCCATCCACTCATCAAGATTTCTCTTGAAAAGAGTCAGTGAGGGGCTCTGCCTAACATGAACTGGGATCCTGTTCCAGAGCATGGGAAGCCTCTGGGTTATGAATCTATCCCTCCAGCATGTCCTATTCATACTTGTGCCGTGGTTTAAGTCTTTAACTCTCGTGGTTCTGATGGATTTGGATTTTTTGAGGTTTAGCATGTCCATCAGTTCCTGATTGGACATGGCCTTGTACGTCAGGCAGAGATCACCTCTGAGCAGGCAGTATGCTACTGAATAGAGCTGGAGTTTCTTTAGTCTGGCAGAATAAGACATATGTTGGAGACCCTTGATCCTCTTGGTGAGGTACTTTTGTGGTCTCTCCAGCTGTTGCAAATGCCGGGTGAGGTACATATCAAATGGAGCATTATACTCAATCATGGGTCTGATGAGGGAGGAGTATAGGGGTACAATGACATCCTTGGATCCGGATGTGAATCCCTTCATGATAAGGTGTGCAAGGTAGAATGTTTTTCTAACCACTTTGGCAACGTGGGTGTCAAATGAGAGGTCGCTATCGACTTGGGTCCCTAGGTCTCTGATTACTTTTCCGTACTCAGTGGGTTGCTGTCTATGTGATAATTTGTGGGTTCTTTGTTTTTCCCAAAGGGGATGACTATACATTTTTTGGCATTTAGTTTAAGGCCATGACTCCGGCAACAGTTGTCCGTTTCTGTGAGGCCTTTTTGTAGGATGTATGTGTCCGCTGGTGTATCGACTATGGCGCCTAGTTTGCAGTCATCTGCGAACTTTGTCAGCCACAACCCTCCCATGTTTGCTTTAACATCTGAGAAATAAATGCCGGACAAGAGGGGTCCCAGGACAGATCCATGTGGGACACCACTTGTGACTGGCTTTGTGTCTGACATTGCTCCAGCGATTTTAACTTTATGGGTTCTGTCCTTTAGCCAGTTTGCAACCCATCTAGTGACATAAGGGTTTACATTTAAGCTGTTGAGCTTATCTATGATGCCTGAGTGGGGTATTGTGTCGAAGGCCTTAGCCAAGTCCAGGTAGGCTGTATGGACTGCTTTGCCCTCATCAATGGCTCTAATGACTGTTTTGAAAAAGTCAACCAGGTTCAAAAGGCAGGATCTGCCCTTTACAAAGCCGAGCTGGGTGGGGTCAAGTGTCTGTAGGTCCCCAATGTCTCTGTTTATGAGTTCCATAATGATTCTTTCCATAGCTTTGCAGACCAGGCTGGTTAAGTTTATGGAGCGGTAGTTCCCAGGGTCTGTAGAGGTACCCCCTTTGTGGAGTGGGACCACTGTTGCTGTATGCCAGTGTTCAGGTACATATCCTGTAGTAAGGCTAAGGTTAAATAGCATTTTTATGTGCGGGTTTAGCTCCTCTTGGAGTTCACGTAGCACGCAACCCGGGATACCGTCGGGTCCCATTGATGTTGTGTTTTTAGCTTTGCTGAGGGCGGCTCTCACCTGGACATCTGAGATGACAGGGAGATTACATTCAGCTGGGATAAGTATTTCTTCTTTTGGGGGTGAGGGAGGGGAGGAATTTGCACTGAACCTGTCAGCCAGAATGTTGGCAATATCTGTGGGTTCAGTGTATTTTTTGTTGTTGTGAACTAACTCTGAGCATATCTGAGGGTTTCCACCCAGGTTTCTAACATAGCTGAAGAAGTTTTCTGCTAGTGTTGATCAGAGATGTCTTCCCTTTATGGGATTTTGCTCTGTCGTGTAGTAGCTTCCTTCTTTTGTTATACAATTTGTTAATGGCTGAGGTCCACCAGACAGGATGCTTGCCTTTGCTGGAGAGAGACTTGGATTTATTTGGGATTGCATGAAACATGCATTCTTGGAGATGTCCATAGAAAGCATTTGTGAAGGATTCAGCATTGTGGGATGTGGTATCCATTGGCCCAGTGGGCTTAAAGGATACCATCTCAGTCTTAAGAACAGTGAAGTCTGCTTTTGAGAAGTTTTTCACTGTGGTCTTTTGTGCTGGGGGTGGAGGTGGGATATGTATATCCAGGGTGATTAGTTTGTGGTCAGATCTCACTAGTGAGGGGTATACCACTGGTGTGGAGCATTTTTTCCCCATGTTTGTGATGATCAGGTCTAGTATATTATCTCCCCTAGTGGGAGAGGTGACTAGTTGTTCCAGTGCATTTGAATTTATGAATTCCAGGAACCTTTGGGTTAGGGTGTTAGGGCTAGAATAATGTACCCAATCTATGTTAGGGTAGTTGACGTCTCCCAGTATGATGGATACATTCATATCCTCCAATGTCTTCAGGAAGGCTGAGTGGGTTTCCTGAGATTGGGAGGGTGGTCTGTAACATGCTACCAGTTGTATAGCCATTTTTCCTATGGTTAGTTGCACCTGTATGGTCTCCGATGCTTCATGTGTTGCTACTAACCTGGAGGTGTGGGTGTCCTTGATGAATATGGACACTCCCCCTCCCTTTGTGGTTCGGCCCGGGTTTTGGGGCCGAAAAGCATGATACGAGGTATAGCCTGGTAGTGCTGGGGTGCTCTCAGGAGCCTTGAACCAGGTTTCAGTTACTGCACAGACGTCGATGTTCTCCATACTGAGGAGTGCATCGAGTGCCTGCATCTTGAGATTTAGACTTCTGGCGTTGAGCAGCATTGCCCTTAGTTTTTTTCCATTTTTGTTTTCTATGGAGGTGGGTTTGTCTTTTGAGCCTTGCCTAAAAAAGGCACTATGGGGGTGGCAAGAGCCTTACCCAATATCCTGAAGCCCAGGGGTGACAGGTGCAAGCCGTCCCTTGTGAAGCAGTGTGGCTTGTCCAACATGTCATCCCAGGCAGACAGACATTGGATCCCCTTAGAATGACACCAGTACTTGTGCCAATTATTAAAGCTGATCATCTTGTCTTTGTATTGTGGCATCATTCTTGGTGAGGGCAAGATGCTGCTCAGGGTCAGGGTCATACCAGCCTGGGCTACATAATCAGAGAGCTCCTCTATGTCTCTTTTCATGTCTTGTGACTGTGTGCTAATTTATTTTTTTTCTCTTTTTGAATCTGATGTGCTCTCTCATTTGGGTTTTAGGTATACAGACTGGTAATTAAGTGATCTGGCTCCTTTTCTTTAACATTATTAATAGCATCATACGTATGTATATATGTTTATATTTGTTTGTAGGTATAGAGTTATCCCCTGGATAGTTTATATGCCTAATTATGACTTTCATAGTTTGTCATTAATGTGTTTGTACTCTTTCTAATTTTATGCATTTACTGTTTGTAATCTCCATTGCCAAACAATAAAATATTACTGGAGAGAAAAAAAAAGAAAGCACATTAAATATCTCATTTTTTTGGTAAACTATCAGATTAACAAGATCACAATTCATAACCATGTTAAGAAAACATTGCTATAAAGGAAGTCTTGTCCAAACATAGAGCAGTATTCTCAATGAAATTAAAAATTCTGGTCAGTATTCATAATGTTGGCATGCAGTGGGTCAGGGTTGGTACATAATCGAAGGCCTGTCACTTCAGAAATATCACTGCACAATGGAGAAGGTAAAAATACACAGTCTTGGCTGACTGTGTAAGCATAGAACTCCATTAATAAAATATATCTGCAAATCACTCCCTCCCAGTCATACACTTTTCAAAGTGCTAGCACTGTTGGAGTACTGTGTGGTCTCCATGGGGTAACAAAGTGCCAGTACCATTAGGGTACTGTCTGGACTCCATGGGGTAACCTACAGGACAGCAGATGCATAATATGAATGGAATTGTACCCCCCCCCCCAGTGAAGTGGTCGTGCTCCCCTGCTAGCACTCTGCTAAACATACTGTGTTAAGCAACATACCAGCACAGTAAAACAAAATAAATATTGTCACATACAACTGTTGAATCTGTAATCACTATACTTCAAATACTGTTTCTACTCACAAAGTATCTGTTACAATCTCTTTGTAATTTTTTTCTCACTAAGTATCTTTTCTGGAGCTTTTCTCCCCAGGCGTCCACTGGAGAAGGGTCTTGCATGATTCATTTGGACCTTCCCTGTAAGCAAATGCAAGTAAATAAATAAGTACATACAGCCATACATCCACACATACATACATATGTACATAAGTTATATAAATAAACATTAAAAATAACAACAATAACTCTGTTACATAGCAGGCAAATCCCTGCCAGCAATGAATCACTAAAGTGCAGTTGAACTTGTTACAACACCATACCATAGTTCAAAAAGCACCAGATCCCCTGGTTAACAGACTACAGTCCAGTCCCCTGGTCTATCCTAATGACTAATGACTCCGATTTCCTTATGGCTCTCTGTCAAGCATGATGGCAGACCAGAGTGCTGTGTTGTAAGTTTATTTAGAGTGTGGTGTGACTTAGTAAGGATCGGCACATAGTAACTTGGTAAGACAGACTCCACTGTATCTAACCACCACCCATCATCGCGTCTCTGCACAGCACTGCTTTGCAGCCCAATCACGTAAGTGTCAACTACATAATGCGATATTAGGTGCTTGTGCATACCGCTCAGTAAAACAGAAAAGCTGTTGTACTTTACTTGGGACTACTGTGATTCATAAAATGACCGAACTGCATTGTGTACAGAGGTAACACCAGACACCAAAATCTTCAACACAGAAAATGTATTCAAATGAAAACAGGCAAAGAAATGGATCATAAAAATAGTTGATAATTAAGCTCTTTCATCCAGCACACTTTCTCTTGATCCAACAATGTCACAGAATGAGTGAACAGAGCCAGTATCTTATAGGCAGTAATTTTATACAGCTGCGTACTTGAAGAGATGGTCTGATAAATAATTTTCCAAAAAAAACCCCATAATCTTTAAATAATACCATTTTTGAATTGGGTCTATATTATAACATCAAAGTCTTACAACTTCAAATGTTATAATATTGAACCCAGTAGAGCGAACCCTGGAAATAGCAAAGCTGCAGAACACCGAATACTTTCCTAGGGAAAGTATTCGGTGTGCCGTTTCTGCAGCTTCGCTATTTCTTCGACTGTGGAGTGAAGGTTACTGACCAGGTTAAGGTAAGTGTGCGAACGAAGGTGAGTGTGCGATTGGGTGCGGGTTAGGTGAGTTAGGGTTAGGGAGCGGGTACGGTGAGTGTGCGATAGTGACGGACCTTAGGGTTAGGGTTGGGTTAAGGTAAGTGGATAGCTAGAGGTGTATGTATGGTTTAGTGTAGGGTTTTGTGAAGTGTGTGTGTGTGGATTATTTATTTTGGTGTGCATGTGTTGTGTGTATGTTTGTCGGAACAGCAAATTTTTTCCCTGGGAAAAAATTTGCTATTCTGACTGTTCAATTTTCTGGTGTTTCGCTCTACGGGGTTCGATATTATAACATTTGAAGTTGTAAGACTTCAATGTCATAATATAGACCCTTTTGAATCAATGATTAATGCATTTGTGCTGCAAAAGTTGAGGAGAAAATTTTATGGCAGGAATTTTGTTACAGAATGTTATGTTATAAACACTATAGAAATACTGGCTACATAAAGTGCATAGCTTAAATTGACCTAAATTAAGCATATATTAACCTCTACTGTGGCAGAAAATTGAAAATAACAAGTAAGCAATTTAGGTAGCACTGGTGATTTAGACCTCTAAAATGCTGAAAGATATATTTAGTCCTTAGTTCTATGTCAGTGGGATAGGACTGCTATAGAGATTTAGTAAAATGCACATAAACACACACATACAACACTACATGCAGGAGTTCCCCAAAGGAAAACAAAAGCAGTAACATTAACATATCATGCCCTAATTCCCACGTGGACTGCTAGGTGAAAATCCACTTTTATACTGATTCGGTTCCAGACTACCCCACCTGGGCAGGGAAGATATTATGGAATACTGTATATTTATCACCCCCTAGCTTCTCTTCAACAGATGACATTTGGCCGAGGGACACCAAGCGCATAGTGCAATGTTAGTTCTGGCCTTTAATTTGTCATTTCTCAATTTTTTGATAAATGCTGTCACCTATTTCATTCTGTGTCAGCACACAATTTGTACAGTATATTATTCATAATTAATAATGCCAATGATTAATTAATCAAATTTCATTAAAACACCATATCAATTTTTTTATGCTAATACTACACAGTGTTTATAAGAGTTATACTGGTGTACTACACACTATATATATATATATATATATATATATATATATATATAAAACGAATCCAAAAACCAAGCACAGTGGAAGGAAAGGCAGCGAAACTCGAGCAGATAAACCCAATAAAGTTTGCAATGCTGGCAATCCAATGAAACAGGTCGTGAAGTAAAAGTATAAAAACACAGTTTTATTGCATAAAAACGTAAGCGCTTTCGCGGTATATACCGCTTCTTCAGACGTAACAAAAATAATAAGAACAAATGACAGTTATATACACATTTAAAATACATCACTTCCTGTCATGACTCATGCCAGTGAAAGTTAATCAATTGTAGAGCAAATCAATCTAAGTAAAATAAATCAAATATAGATAAATAAACAATTAATTATAAAATCAATTAATTAAAAATTCATCATATATACAAAGCACTTGATTAAATGGTACTTGAATAAATAATATTATTTAAGGGGTCTACTCTTTAACACAGGTTTTAAAGGTACGTTCTCATTTAAGCCATAGCCACGGTGGGCTTGAAGCCTAAGTATCCATTTGGTCTCAGCGGATTCTGTCAAGTTAGTTAAGTCCCCACCTCTCAAATTAGTAGGCTGCACAAATAGAACCTGAAACAGAAAATAATGTTGCTCATGCATGAGCATATGTTTGGCTATGGCACTACATTTATCTTGCCTTCCAAAACAATACATATGGTCCCTTATACGCTCCCTAAGGGACCTATTGGATTTCCCAACATAAAATTTAAAACATATCTGACAGCTGGCGACATAGACAATGTTTCGCGTTTGACAGTCAGATCTACATCTCAATTCCCATAGCTTTCCATCATTAGAATTACGGAAAAATCTGGAAGTGTCAATGTGGGCACATTGAGCACAAGATTGACATTTCTTGGTCCCATAATCATTCCCATTTGACAGATTCACAGTATCACTTGAAAGTCTAGGAAAGCATAATAGTTGTTTCAAATTCCGAGAATTGTTATATACATAGCGAGGACAATTGCCTACAATTCTTTGAGTGTCAACATCTGTTAAAAGTATGTTCCAATTTTTTAAGAGAGCATTCTGTATTTGGTTCACATTTGATACGTATGGAAGTATAACCGGTAATTGCTGCAGACCATTGACTGAATGACTTACAGTATTAGGTGCTTGCAATGAAAAGTAGGGTTTACCCTTAGTTGATCTAGATTTAATAGCAGCATTACAACCAGCCTTCACTTGATCAGAGTGATAGCCCCTATTGCCAAAACTAGTTTCTAATCTTCGTAATTCTGAATGGAAAACATGTTCATTAGAGCATAAACGTGACGTTCTAAGGGCCTGTCCTTTTATGATATTATTGAACACTCTCGGATGATGCATACTACCACAGTGTAAGTATGATGGTATATAACAAGATTTCCTATAAAGTTTAGAATGAAGAGTGTCAGCTACTTTATAAATCGTAACATCAAGATAATCTATATATATATATATACACACACACACACACACACACACACACACACACACACACACACACACACACACACACACACACACACAGACACACACACACACACACACACACACATATATATATATATATATATATATATATATATATATATACATATATATATATATATATGTGTGTGTGTGTGTGTGTGTGTGTATGTACATATAACTTATTTACACACACACACACACACACACACACACACACACACACACACACACACACACGCATAGATAATATGGGTGGTGCAGTGGCGCAGCAGATAGCATTGTCACCTCACAGCAAGAGGTTCCTTGGTTCAATTATAGGCTGGGATGCCGTCTGCGCAGAATTTACATGATCTCCATGTGTTTGTGTAGGTTTCATGCAGGTGCTCTAGCTTCCTCCCACATTCCAAAGGCATGCTGTAGGTGGACTGAATACTATAAATTGGCCATAGGTGTGAGTGTGTGCAAGTGTGTGGTGTGGCAGCATTACCAAGGCAAGGCTAGCCACCTGCCTGTGTAAACCTTGGATCTAGATGATTATCCCCCAGCTCCATATGCAAAAATTGGAAAAAAGAGTTGTGGATGAAAAAAAAAAAAACTATATATATATATATATATATATATATATATATATATATATATACACATACTGTTCCTGCACAAAAAATACAAAAATAAAATGTTTAGCACAGAAATCACAACTTCACAATAACTGTGAGAATTTCTTAACTTTACTGAAAAATCGTTCCTATAGAAAACAGCATTTGAGAATTCAGTGACTTTTCACATTTTAGAATGACATATATCAGCACCAAATTATGAAATATAAAATGCAAGGGGCAGAAATTAAGGAGAATCTAAGGTCAAGAGAATAGGCCAACAGACCTCTGGGAAAAAAAAAAAAACATTGGGACATCATAAGCTTAACTGGCAAGCAAGGAGGGTCAGAGTCCTTCATTTTATGACAACACATGCAATCAAAAATGTATATGATTCACAGCAGACAAGTCCCAAGGACACCATAACAGTAAAAGCTGATGACGACCTGGAGTGCATGTGTGTGTGTGTGTGTGTGTGTGTGTGTGTGTGTGTGTGTGTGTGTGTGTGTGTGTGTGAGAGAGAGAGAGAGAGAGAGAGAGAGAGAGCCGGAAGAGAAAATATCTGGATAACAACAAATAGTGATGCATTTTCCTTCCAGAGATAATTCAACACAATTCAAATACAATCACACATTGTTTTTCATGACAGTATTTGTTTTCCTGAAACGGCTCCCCCCTGGGCATGTTTACCATGGTGACTTGATATTTTATTTCACTGAAACCAACAACAGTTGCAATATTTCTGTATATCATATTGTGTCAACAGGAAAGCCATTTGATAACATATGCTTATGTGATGGCTGGGTTTAGTCGAAGATTTGTTTTGTATAGTATAGCATTATAATAATGAAGAGACTGTCATTTCTGCTGTTTCACTAAGGAGCATTGCACATGAGCCTTCTGAAACCGAGTTTGCTTCAAGTATTGCTGAAAATGATTACAGCTGCAAAAGAAATGATACAAACAAATGACTGAAATACGACATCACAATCCCCATCCTAATGTAATATACTAACCCTAAGGCATCTCTGGGTAGGTCATGTGACTGTGCTTGTTTTTCCAGTTATAAAGGGGCTGCTGTTTTCAATAAAAGTAGACTGACCTGTTGGGGCCATGTTATTGGTGAATGTATTTTCTGACCATACCTCTGAGCTGTCCCTCATTTTCATGGACATCTCTGATTCGGACTCAAATTTTAGTTCTGTCCCTCAGTCCCTCCTAAAACTGGTGACTTTTGCAGGAAAGGTGGTGAATTACACTGGATACTGACACTAATTAAAGTTATAGACTTCTTTTACTTCAGGAAATGTATATTAATTCTCATTCACTTAATCTGTCAATGTCTCAACTTAATAGTACTAATATTTTAAAAGTGTCCCTGATTGTCCCTGATTATTTCTGGATTTGTCCCTGATTCTGTTGAGATTTGTCCCTAATTGGTTGAGTGCTATGCATGCTACTGGCCATTCTGTTTTTATTAATCATCAGCTTTGAAGAGGTCTGCCTTCAACACATATGTTTACCTATTTCCATATATTCTTCAATAATTATACCACTCAGATAACTAATTCTTTTACTGGAGATCAGTTGGTGATTTGATATAAAATAAATTGAGCCATGCATTATTGAAGTGCCATTTGTAAGAACTATAACATAGTTTTGCTATGTGTTTACCACTTTCTACACATGATAGGAAATTATGCATTTTGTTAATTATAAAATTCCATACAGCTATGTTTGTCCTGTGAATGATAAAAGTAAATATTAATAAAAAAATGAAACAATGAGTACTGACCAAACCACACAGTATTCAGTCCCTGTTGATTACTGCAGCAATAAAACTGAAATGTCTGCAGATTATGGCAACAGAATCTACTTAGATGAAAAACATTTTAAAAAGCTTTTCTACTTATGCTGCACCCACTTATATCATACGTGGTTAATCAGATCAGTTGTCAAAAAGTAAAAGCAGCAAGTCAATGTTTATGTTAAGTAATTGTACTATTTCCTATTTGCATAAAAGCACACAGACCATTCATTTATGCTTGAAGCTATCAAGACTGTGGTTATTCCTTCAGTGCATAAATTTGCAAGTATGTATGATAATAAAGAGAAGAGATAATTACTGCAAGATAACAATAAAATGTATGGTGCCATAAAGAGATTATAGGTTAAGAGTTAAATATCTTTATATTTGCACAGGGACTGTGTCTAACCTGAACTTAATGGAGATTAGTTAGTTCTGTAGAACAGTATTTCTAAATCACTATCTAGTCCAACTTTACTTTTTCCAGCAAAAGTAGTGCACCTTTAGATATGTAAATGACAACTTTTACTAATGAACAATTTTTATTACTATAAAAATATCTTGGACTAAAAAACAGATTGACCATCACATATATATATATATATATATATATATATATATATATATATATATATATATATATATATATCTACAAAAGATAAATGATTTTGTTGTTTATAAAACGGACAAAGTGCCATCCTTATATACTTTAGTTATTTAAATGTGCTGGCTGTCCCTAAACCTGATGAGATATTTAAACTGGTTAGGGGCAGCAACGTATTTATTTATTTTATTTTATATTGGTTTTCCGGGAGTGTCTGACTGGGCAGATACTCATTTTCAGTGGAGGCCTGGGGAGAAAAGCTGCACAAAGATTCATGCAGAAAGACAATACCTTACACAATACACAATACAAAAGCTGTTAAAATATAGTACAGAAGACATTTAAGATCTGTGACAATGTACTGATGTGCTACTGTAACATAAGCAAATAATAATTACACAATGTAGAATAACTATGTGAGAAAATATACAATACAGTTGGGTGGCATTACAATCGGTTATTTGGATACATTCCTACAATGATTAAAATAAAACACTATGAGATACTTGAGAACGGTATCTATATGGGTTCTGATTATAGGCCTGCACAGAAGATTAGCCTGGGGATCTATCCAGGGACAGAACAATTGCATATCCAAGACTTGTTTAAATGGGTCCGGAGTAGTTTTTGGAATTGATTTTTGTTTTCGTTGGACCTAATATCTAGCAGAATTGAGTTCCACACTTTTGCAATAGTAGAAGAGTAGTGGCAGTCACCAGAGCTATTTCTGCTTTTGGATACGTCAACCAATGCTTTGTTGGTGGATCATATTAGGCGGTTGTTGGAATAGCTTTTCAGTAGGGTTTACAATCAAAATTTTGAGTAAACATTCATCGAGTCAGAATGTGAAATGTCCAAACTCTGAACACTGCAATTGCAAATACAGATGTCAAATCTTGCCCCCTCTCAACTCATGGTAGCGCTTGTGTCTAGATCAAAAACCAGAAGTGAATGTCGACGTTCAGTGTTTTTTTCAGAGATATGGAATTTCGGCATACCAGTTTTCACAGATTTCATTCAATGAGATGAGTGAACGGTGATGTTCACTCGAAATCTTGATAGTAAACCTTTCAGTATGTCATGTAATGATGGAATTTTATTTGGATCAATAAATGATTTGATGGGCTAGTAAAAGCTGATTGTAGGTGAGCACACTGGATAATTGTTTGATAGCTTGGCAGTGATGTGTACTATGGGAGGAGTCAGTTGCAAACTTAGCTATTTTATTTTAGCAAGTGTCAAGTTTCCTTAAGTCTGTTTTATCTAGGTTGATGAATATCGGTGAGGCACAGAGTAGTGTGGAGATTAGGTGGGTTCTTGCAATGGTAGCTTTACTGTTGTTGGTGAGGTATTTTCTACATCTGTATAGTGTTCTAAGTTTTTTGTGGACTTTTTTTATTGCCATGTGCAATATGGATATCAAATTTCATATTGTGATCTATGATAACTCCTAGTAGTTTAGTGTTATCAACTTATGTGTTAGGGATGTTATTAGCTGAATATATTGTGAATGATGGTATGGGGTCTGGGGTTTGTATGGGATGGACTATCATTAGTTGTTTTTTTTTTTTTTCTTTTTGTGCAAGCAAGTCAGATTTTTCTACAGTTAGATGCAGCTATAACTCATAAGCAAAATACATATGGTACTTTTGCTTGTATACTTACAAAACCCTTGACTGGGACCATGTGATAATGGACAGTTGTGCAAAATCTACCAGTAGATGTCCTTCTCTTCACTGTTCCAGTATTCCTCACATTAGGGATCTCCTACCAAGAACAGCCCAACGTTTGGCTAGTGAAGGACATTTGCAAGCATACCCTATGTACACAATGTACACGATAATATGCCAAGGGGGCAGCAAAACTAGTGAGAAAAAATGGGGACAACTTTGTCCAGTCTTGAAAGGCTGATTGCTAGCTCCAGGCAATCATTCATTATGTAATTGCTTAAGAAAATACTGCAGGTATCTGTCACACCTCGTAGAGGCACTTAGACCAGCAATCAACACTTTCATTACAAAAATCCTTAGGTGTTAAAATTCCTTACCAGCACCTCATATGTCATGGTAAGTGCTTTGATTAGTTGGGGAAGAGGGACTAACTGACACTGACTGCCTTAATTTGGTTATTGTTTGTATCTGTAAGTGGTGTCCCCCCTTCAGTATATGACCTCCCTTTTACAGCTCCATAATATTGGTATGCTTTTTGGCTTCTGCCCCTTTCAGCAAAAAAATGCATACTGATGGTATGGAACAGGAAATCCAACACCGAACATTACAGAAATGGGGATCAGTGCTATGAGTTTTGTTCTTTTTTTTTGCTCTTCTGCACTCAGGTTGAATGTCTGTTGAGTTAGTGTTTATTTATTTATTTTTGTCTTTTCTCTGTCTCTTTTCTTTTAAATCCAAATGATTTTGCTTGACTTTATAATGCTGGAAGATCACCTTATCAGCTTCTCATTTTAGGGATGTCAGGAATATCAAATGTCTTTTGCCACTGGCACTGGGACTTAACTTTAGTGAAATCTTTAAGTAATGGGATGATACTATATGTAATAGTTTGATTTTTATTCTAGTTAGTTGTCTGGATGCATTATATGAAACAAGTATTTGTTTAGTATATATTGTTTTTGGCTTTGACTTCAATGAATGTTTCTGTCAGTGTCTGCTTGACTGCCCATCTGGTTGACCATACAAGTTTGGCTTTATAATGAGGTTTTACATTGATTTGCACTTATAAATCCTGTTACCATTTGACAATGTAACTTGCAAAATTAAATCACCTTTTACATCGGCTTTGCTTATGGCTTGATTTTTTTTTCTGTAAATGATGGCACCTGAGCTACTTTTAAAAAGTTTTTACTGTGTCTTAATATTGAGCATTGTTTTCCACGTCTGCTGTCCGACCTGAACACCTTTATACCTATCAGGTTGCCATATTAGATTATCCTAGTCAGATGGATACACTCTGTTCAATTAAGGCTTGTTTTTGTATAGAACTGGTTCTGGCTGCCTGTTTTTCTAAACGTGAGTGTTTTGTACTTTTGTGAAATATGACGCTACAACTTAGCATTTAGATGGATCATCACATCTTGGTATCTTGTCATGCTTTTCAGCATCTCTTCTATATCATTTCTGGATGTTTTAACATGAATTTAATGATCCAAGCTCTGTCATGTCTCTCATTCACATTTCAGCATCTCATTTCTGCTATCTTGTACTTTATTGCTTATGACTAGTACTGCGATTACCATTATATTGCTTTATATTTCCTTATTTCTGCATCATAAGCAATGTTGTTGCTTTTATCTTATTTTATTTTATTGCTTGTTTCTATTCTTTGGTTTAATTACTGTATGTTCTTAATATTAATTTATTTTATGCTTAGAGTTAAGAATATTATTTAAACTTGATTGACTTACTGATTGATACAAAAATACAGAGCTTACCTCATGTGCCCCTCTGTGATGGATATAGGTTCATAGGTGTGTTCTAGGCTAATGTCCCTGGAGTCTTTACAAGCCTAGCCCATACAATTACCCTGGCATCATGCCACCCGACCTTAGTTTCCAGTGCCTATGTTGAGTAAAGCCAGTGGTGTGATCCTCGCGGTGAATTTTCTATTTCCCCATCCACTCATCAAGAATTCTCTTGAACAGGGCCAGTGAGGTGCTCTGATTCATATGTATGGGAAGCCTATGCCATAGCATGGGCAGTCTCTGGGTTATAACCCTGTCCCTCCAGCATGTTTTGCCGATTGTGGTAATGAGGCTGAGGTCTCTGGAGCATGTCGTGCGGCAGGATTGGGATTTCTTTAGATGTAGCATTTCTAACAGAGAGTTAGGTCAAGCAGAGATTGCCTCTAAGTAGGTGATATGAGACAGAGAATAGTTGGAGTTTTTTAAGTCTGTCCATATAGGACAAATGTTTATGTATAAGCATAGAACTCCATTAATAAAGTATATCTGCAAATCATTCCCTTCCAGTCATACACTTTTAGAAGTGCCAGCACTATTGGAGCACTGTGTGGTCTCCATGGGGAAACAAACTGCCAGTACCACTGGAGTACTGTCTGGTCTCAATGGGGTAACCTACACAACAGCAGATGCATAATATGAATGGAATTGTACCCTCCAATGCAGTGGTTGTGCTCCCCTGCTAGCACTCTGCTAAACGTATTGTGCTAAGCAACATACCAGCACAGTAAAACAAAATAAATATTGTCACATACAACTGTTGAATCTGTAATCACTATACTTCAAATACTGTTTCTACTCACAAAGTATCTGTTACAATCTCTTTGTAATTTTTTTCTCACTAAGTATCTTTTCTGGAGCTTTTCTCCCCAGGCGTCCACTGGAAAAGGGTCTTGCATGATTCATTTGGACCTTCCCTGTAAGCAAATGCAAGTAAATAAATAAGTACATACAGCCATACATCCACACATACATACATATGTACATAAGTTATATAAATAAACATTAAAAATAACAACAATAACTCTGTTACATAGCAGGCAAATATCTGCCAGCAATGAATCACTAAAGTGCAGTTGAACTTGTTACAACACCATACCATAGTTCAAAAAGCACCAGATCCCCTGGTTAACAGACTACAGTCCAGTCCCCTGGTCTATCCTAATGACTAATGACTCCGATTTCCTTATGGCTCTCTGTCAAGCATGATGGCAGATCAGAGTGCTGTGTTGTAAGTTTATTTAGAGTGCGGTGTGTCTTAGTAAGGATCGGCACATAGTTACTTGGTAAGGCAGACTCCACTGTACCTAACCACCACCCATCATCGCCAGTCTGCTCAGCACAGCTTTGCAGTCCAATCACGTGTCGACTACACAATGCGGTACTAGGTGCTTGTGCATACCGCTCAGTAAAACAGAAAAGCTGTTGTACTTTACTTGGGACTACTGTGATTCATAAAACCACCGAAGTGCATTCTGTATAGAGGTAACACCAGACACCAAAATCTCAACACAGAAAATGCATTCAAATGAAAACAGGCAAAGAAATGGATCATAAAAATAGATGATAATTAAGTTCTTTCATCCAGCACACCTTCTCTTGATCTAACAATCTCACATTATGAGGGAACAGAGCCAGTATCGTATAGGGAGTAATTTTATATAGCTGTGTATATGAACAGATGGTCTAATAAACTATTTTCCAGCAAAACCATGATCTTTAAATACTACCATTTTTGAATCAATGATTAATGCATTTGTTCTGCAAAATTTGAGGAGAAAATTTGATGGCAGGAATTTTGTTAACAGAATGTTATGTTATCAACACTATAGAAATACTGGCTACATAAAGTGCATAATTTAAATTGACCTAAATTAAGCATGTATTAACCTCCACTGTGGCAGAAAAGTGAAAATAACAAGTAAGCAATTTAAGTAGCACTGGTGATCTAGATCTGTAAAATGCTGACAGATATATTTAGTCCTGAGTACTGTGTCAGTGGGATAGGACTGCTATAGAGATCTAGTAAATTGCACAACAAATTCACACACATACAACTATACATGCAGGAGTTCCCCAAAGAAAAACCTAAGCAGTAACATTAACATATCATGACCTCATTCCCATGTGGACTGCTAGGTGAAAGTCCACTTTTATACTGATTCAGTTCCAGAGCATCCCACCTGGGCAGGGAAGATATTATGGAATACTGTATATTTATCACCCCCTAGCTTCTCTTCAACAGATGACATTTGGCCGAGGGACACCAAGCGCATAGTGCAATGTTCTGTCCTTTAATATGTCACTTCTCAATTGTGTAATAAATACTGTCACCTATTTCATTCTGTGTCAGCACACAATTTATACATTATATTATTCTGAATGAATAATGCCAATGACTAATTAATCAGATTTCATTAAAACACCATATAAAATTTTTTATGTTAATACTACACAGTGTTTATAAGTGTTATAATGGTATACTATACACTATATATATATATATATATATATATATATATATATATATATATATATATCTATATATATATATATATATATATAAAGTGCGTGTATGTGTGTGTGTGTGTGTGTGTTTGTGCGCATGCGCGCGCACACACACACACACACACACACACGCACACACACGCATAGATAATATGGGTGGTGCAGTGGCGCAGCAGATAGCATTGTCACCTCACAGCAAGAGGTTCCTTGGTTCAATTATAGGCTGGGATGCCTTCTGCGCAGAATTTACATGATCTCCATGTGTTTGTGTAGGTTTCATGCAGGTGCTCTAGCTTCCTCCCACATTCCAAAGGCATGCTGTAGGTGGACTGAATACTATAAATTGGCCATAGGTGTGAGTGTGTGCAAGTGTGTGGTGTGGCAGCATTACCAAGGCAAGGCTAGCCACCTGCCTGTGTAAACCTTGGATCTAGATGATTATCCCCCGGCTCCATATGCAAAAATGGGAAAAAAGAGTTGTGGATGAAAAAAAAATATATATATCTATATTTATATATATACATATATATATATATATATATATATATATATATATATATATATATATATATATATACATATATATATATGTGTGTATATATATATATATATATATATATATATATATATATATATATACATATAAGCCTTAAAATAAACACTGTTCCTGTACAAAAATACAAAAATAAAATGTTTAGCACAGAAATCACACATTCACAATAACTGTGAGAATTTCTTAACATTACTGAAAAATTGTTCCTATGGAAAACAGCCTTTGAGAATTCAATGACTTTTCGCATTTTAGAATGACAGATATCGGCACCAAATTATGAAATATAAAATACAAGGGGCAGAAATTAAGGAGAATCTAAGGTCAGGAGAATAGTCCAATAGACCTCTGGGGGAAAAAAAAAAACACTGGGACATCATAAACTTAACTGGCAAGCAAGGAGGGTCAGAATCCTTAATTTTATGACAACACATGCAATCAAAAATGTATATGATTCACAGCAGACAAGTCCCAAGGACACCATAACAGTAAAAGCTGATGACGACCTGGAGTGCATGTGTGTGTGTGTGTGTGTGTGTGTGTGTGTGTGTGTGTGTGTGTGTGTGTGAGAGAGAGAGAGAGCCGGAAGAGAAAATATCTGGATAACAACAAATAGTGACGCCTTTTCCTTCCAGAGAAAATTCAACACAATTTAAATACAATCACACATTGTTTTTCATGACAGTATTTGTTTTCCTGAAATGGCTGCCCTCTGGGCACGTTTACCATGGTGACTTGATATTTTATTTCACTGAAACCAACAACAGTTGCACTATTCTTGTATATCATATTGTGTCATCGGGAAAGCCATTTGACAACATATGCTTATGTGATGGCTGTGTTTAGTCGAAGATTTATTTTGTATAGTATAGCATTATAATAATGAAGAGACTGTCATTTCTGCTGTTTCACTAAGGAGCATTGCACATGAGCCTTCTGAAACCGAGTTTGCTTCAAGTATTGCTGAAAATGATTACAGCTGCAAAAGAAATGATACAAACAAATGACTGAAATACGACATCACAATCCCCATCCTAATGTAATATACTAACCCTAAGGCACCTCTGGGTAGGTCATGTGACTGTGCTTGTTTTCCCAGTTATAAAGGGGCTGCTGTTTTCAATAAAAGTAGACTGACCTGTTGGGGCCATGTTATTGGTGAATGTATTTTCTGACCATACCTCTGAGCTGTCCCTCATTTTCATGGACATCTCTGATTCGGACTCAAATTTTAGTTCTGTCCCTCAGTCCCTCCTAAAACTGGTGACTTTTGCAGGAAAGGTGGTGAATTACACTGGATACTGACACTAATTAAAGTTATAGACTTCTTTTACTTCAGGAAATGTATATTAATTCTCATTCACTTAATCTGTCAATGTCTCAACTTAATAGTACTAATATTTTAAAAGTGTCCCTGATTGTCCCTGATTATTTCTGGATTTGTCCCTGATTCTGTTGAGATTTGTCCCTAATTGGTTGAGTGCTATGCATGCTACTGGCCATTCTGTTTTTATGAATCATCAGCTTTGAAGAGGTCTGCCTTCAACACATATGTTTACCTATTTCCATATATTCCTCAATAATTATACCACTCAGATAACTAATTCTTTTTACTGGAGATCAGTTGGTGATTTGATATAAAATAAATTGAGCCATGCATTATTGAAGTGCCATTTGTAAGAACTATAACATAGTTTTGCTATGTGTTTACCACTTTCTACACATGATAGGAAATTATGCATTTTTGTTAATTATAAAATTCCATACAGCTATGTTTGTCCTGTGAATGATAAAAGTAAATATTAATAAAAGAATGAAACGAGTATTGACCAAACCACACAGTATTCAGTCCCTGTTGATTACTGCAGCAATAAAACTGAAATGTCCGCAGATTATGGCAACAAAATCTACTTAGATGAAAAAAAGCTTTTCTACTTATGCTGCACCCACTTATATCATAAGTGGTTAATCAGATCAGTTGTCAAAAGGTAAAAGCAGCAAGTCAATGTTTATGTTAAGTAATTGTACTTTTTCCTATTTCCATAAAAGCACACAGACAATTCATTTATGCTTGAAGCTATCAAGACTGTGGTTATTCCTTCAGTGTATAAATTTGCAGGTACATATGATAATAAAGAGAAGAGATAATTGCTACACGATAACCATAAAATGTATGGTGCCATAAAGAGATTACAGGTTAAGAGTTAAACATTAAACATATATTTGCACAGGGACTGTCTAACCTGAACTTAATGGAGATGAATTAGTTCTGTAGAGCAGTATTTCTAAATCAATATCTAGTCCAGCTTTAATTTTTCCAGCAAAAATAGTGCACCTTTAGATATGTAAAAGACAACTTTTACTACTGAACAATTTCTATTGCTAAAAAATATATACTTGGACTAAAAAGCAGATTGACCATCATATATATATATATATATATATATATATATATATATATATATATATATATATATATATATATCTACAAATGATAAATGTTTTTGTTGTTTATAAAACGGACAAACAATCATTATATACTTTTGTTATTTAAATGTGCTGGCTGTCCCTAAACCTGATGAGATATTTAAACTGGTTAGAGGCAGCAATGTACTTATTTATTTTATATTTGTTTACCGGGAGTGTTCGACTGGGCAGATACCCATTTTCAGTGGAGGCCCGAGGAGAAAAGCTGCACAAAGATTCATGCAGAAAGACAATACCTTACACAATACACAATACACAAGCTGTTAAAATATAGTGCAGAAGACATTTAAGATCTGTGACAATGTATTGATGTGCTACTGTAACATAAGCAAATAATAATTACACAATGTAGAATAACAATGTGAGAAAATATACAATACACTTTGGTGGCATTACAATCGGTTATTTGGATACATTCCTACAATGATTAAAATAATACACTATGAGATATCTGAGAACGGTATCTGCATGGGTTCTGATTATAGGCCTGCACAGAAGATTAACCTGGGGATCGATCTATCCAGGGACAGAACAACTACATATCCAAGACTTGTTTAAATGGGTCCGGAGTAGTTTTTGAAAGTGATTTTTGTTTCCGTTGGACCTAATATCTAGCACAATGGAGTTCCACACTTTTGCAGTAATAGAAGTGTAGTAGCAGTCACCAGAGCTATTTCTGCTTTTGGATACGTCAATCAATGCTTTGTTGGTGGATCATAGTAGGCGGTTGTTAGAACAGCTTTTCAGTAGGGTTTACAATCAAAATTTTGAGTAAATATTCACAGAGTCTGAATGTGAAATGTCCGAACTCCGACACTCAACCCATGGTAGCACTTGTGTCTAGGTCTAAAACCAGAAGTGAATGTCGAAGTACGGTGTTTTTTTGGAGATATGGAATTTCGGCAATCCGGTTTTCACAGATTTCATTCAATGACATGAGTGAATGGTGATGTTCACTCAAAATTTTGATAATAAACCTTTCAGTATGCCATGTAATTATGGAATTTTATTTGGATCATAAATGATTTGATGGGCCATTAAAATCGTGCTCCCTCTCTAAGTTCGGTGTTTTTTCAGAAATATGGAATTTCATAAGTCCAGTTTTCATGGATTTCATTCAATGACATGAGTGAACGGTGATGTTCACTCGAAATTTTGATAGTAAACCTTTCAGTATGCCATGTAATGATGGAATTTTATTTAGATCATAAATGATTTGATGGGCTATTAAAAGCTGATTGTGGGTGAGCAGACTGGGTAATTCTAGCCAGGATAATTGTTTGATAGCTTGGCAGTGATGTGTACTATAGGGGGAGTAAGTTGCAAAATTAGCTATTTTATTTTAGCAAGTGTCAAGTTTCCTTAAGTCTGTTTTATCTAGGTTGATGAATATCGGTGAGACATAGAGAAGTGTGGAGATTAGGTGGGTTCTTGCAATGGTTGCTTTGCTGTTGTTGGTGAGGTATTTTCTACATCTGTATAGTGTTCCAAGTTTTTTGGGGACTTTTTTATTGTCTGTACAATATGGATATCAAATTTCATATTGTGATCTATGATAACTCCTAGTAGTTTAGTGTTATCAACTGGTGTGTTAGGGATGTTATTAGCTGAATATATTGTGAATGATGGTATGGGGTCTGGGGTTTGTATGGGATGGAATATCATTAGTTGTTTTTTTTTTTTTCTTTTTGTGCAAGCAAGTCAGATTTTTCTACAGTTAGATGCAGCTATAACGCATAAGCAAAATACATATGGTACTTTTGCTTGTATACTTACAAAACCCTTGACTGGAACCATGTGATAATGGACAGTTGTGCAGAATCTACCAGTAGATGTCCTTCTCTTCACTGTTCCAGTATTCCTCACATTAGGGATCTCCTACCAAGAACAGCCCAACGTTTGGCTAGTGAAGGACATTTGCAAGCATACTCTATGTAGACAATGTACACGATAATATGCCAAGGGGGCAGCAAAACTAGTGAGAAAAAATGGGGACAACTTTGTCCAGTCTTGAAAGGCTGATTGCTAGCTCCAGGCAATCATTCATTATGTAATTGCTTAAGAAAATACTGCAGGTATCTGTCACACCTCGTAGAGGCACTTAGACCAGCAATCAACACTTTCATTACAAAAATCCTTAGGTGTTAAAATTCCTTACCAGCACCTCATATGTCATGGTAAGTGCTTTGATTAGTTGGGGAAGAGGGACTAACTGACACTGACTGCCTTAATTTGGTTATTGTTTGTATCTGTAAGTGGTGTCCCCCCCTTCAGTATATGACCTCCCTTTTACAGCTCCAAAATATTGGTATGCTTTTTGGCTTCTGCCCCTTGCAGCAAAAACATGCATACTGATGGTATGGAACAGGAAATCCAACACCGAACATTGCAGAAATGGGGATCAGTACTATGAGTTTTGTTTTTTTTTTTTTTTTTTGCTCTTCTGCACTCAGGTTGAATGTCTGTTGAGTTAGTGTTATTTATTTTTGTCTTTTCTCTGTCTCTTTTCTTTTAAATCCAAATGATTTTGCTTGACTTTATAATGCTGGAAGATCACCTTATCAGCTTTTCATTTTAGGGATGTCTGGAATATCAAATGTCTTTTGCCACTGGCACTGGGACTTAACCTAGTGAAATCTTTAAGTAATGGGATGATACTATATGTAATAGTTTGATTTTTATTATATGAAACAATTATTTGTTTAGTATATATTGTTTCTGGCTTTGACTTCAATGAATGTTTCTGTCAGTGTCTGCTTGACTGCCCATCTGGTTGACCATACAAGTTTGGCTTTATAATGAGGTTTTACATTGATTTGTACTTATAAATCCTGTTACCATTTGACAATGTAACTTGCAAAATTAAATCACCTTTTACATCGGCTTTGCTTATGGCTTGATTTTTTTTCTGTAAATGATGCACCTGAGCTACTTTTAAAAAGTTTTTACTGTGTCTTAATATTGAGCATTGTTTTCCACGTCTGCTGTCCGACCTGAACACCTTTATACCTATCAGGTTGCCATATTAGATTATCCTAGTCAGATGGATACACTCTGTTCAATTAAGGCTTGTTTTTGTATAGAACTGGTTCTGGCTGCCTGTTTTTCTAAACATGAGTGTTTTGTACTTCTCAGCATCTCTTCTATATAATTTCTGGATGTTTTAACATGAATTTAATGATCCAAGCTCTATCATGTCTCTCATTCACATTTCAGCATCTCATTTCTGCTATCTTGCACTTTATTGCTTATGACTAGTACTGCGATTACCATTATATTGCTTTAGATTTCCTTATTTCTGCATCATAAGCAATGTTGTTGCTTTTATCTTATTTTATTGTATTGCTTTTTTCTATTCTTTGGTTTAATTACTGTATGCTCTTAATATTAATTTATGCTATGCTTAGAGTTAAGAATATTATTTAAACTTGATTGACTTACTGATTGATACAAAAATACAGAGCTTACCTCATGTGCCCCTCAGTGATGGATATAGATTTATAGGTTCATAGATGTGTACTAGGCTAATGTTCCTGGAGCCTTTACAAGCCTAGCCCATAGGATTACCCTAGCATCATGCCACCCGACCTTAGTTCCCAGTGCATCTGTTGAGTAAAGCCACTGGAGTGATCCCTGGGGTGAATTTTCTATTTCCCATCCACTCATCAATGTTTCTCTTGAAGAGGGCCAATGAGGTGCTCTGATTCACATGTATGGGAAGTCTATTTCATAGCATGGGCAGTCTCTGGGTTATGACCCTGTCCCTCCAGCATGTTTTGTTGATTGTGGTAATAAGGTTGAGGTCTTTGGAGTGTGTGGTGTGGAGGGATTGGGATTTCTTTAGATGTAGCATTTCAAACAGAGCTGGGTCAAACATGGCTTTGTAAGTCAAGCAGAGATCGCCTCTAAGTAGGCGATATGAGACAGAGAATAGTTGGAGTTTTTGAAGTCTGTCCATATAGGACAAATGTTTAAGGCCTAGGATCCTCTTTGTGAGGTACTTTTATGGCCTCTCCAATTATTGCAGGTGATTAGAGAAAGTACATGCCAAATGGGGCATTGTACTCAATGACTGACATAATGAGGGAAGAGTACAGGGAGACAATGACCTCTTACTTCCTAGATGCAAAACCCTTAGTAATGAGATGTGCCACATAGAAAGACTTTCTGACCACAGTGGCAATGTGGCTGTCAAAAGAGAGGTTGCTGTCAACCTGTGTTCCCAGATCTCTTATGACGCCTTCTGTGTTCAGCGGACTACCATCAATGTGGTAATTCATGGGAACCGAGTTTTTCCCAAACGGGATGATGACACATTTTTTGGCATTGAGATTAAGGCCATATTAAGCATATTGTACTGTCTTTGCCCTTAGTTAATCATTTTACTTAATTCAACATAATAAAACTACAGTAATTTCTTAAAATACTTAAACTTTGTACTTATCTTTGCTGTATTTCTTGCAGGATATGTTTCAGGTAGGTGTATACACCACTGTGGTTCATACCATTTCTATTAGTTGCACACCCATCTCATTTTTTTTTTATACTATTGTGTGATGTCTCATACCACTATATTTGCCAACAAAAGTGGGAGGGTACAGCTATACCAAGTATGTAACAAAGAAAAACCACAGAAATCACTCTGTTTCTTCTCGTAGATAAATGCACCAGCACTCCGACAATATACTTATCAATCTCAGACTTCTTTTTTAACCTTTAACTTTTTTATTAAATGCAATTTAAAACCATTCGGTTAAGCGCTTTCATCGATTCAGACTTCTTCAGAACAATGCTAAGTGGTTAAAACAATTCATATATACTTTCTTACGTAGTCACATGATACTTTCCATTATTGCCTTAAAGTGCTAGTGCTTTCCTTAATAAATTACACTACATTGCTTAATAAATATTCCTTTCCATCCTATAATCTATCCTTAAAATACATTAAAAACACAAATACTAACAGGGATAGTATGAATTTAAATACATTGTTAAAAAATTTATGTTTAAAAACTTATAATAAAACTTGTAGCAAAAACTTGTAATAAGATAAAATAAAAACTTGTTTAAAAACTTTTTTACTACATTCATATACTAGCTTCCAAAACAGGTTTAATTGACAGATATTCATTGATTCCAGGGGGAACAGAGGCATTTAATTTAATCTGCCAAATAATTTCTTTTTCCCCCACTTTTTTCTTAATGTTTCCTCCCCTGGGGTTGACTTTAACCAATTCTATTATTCCAAACTGAAATTCAGAACACTCTTTGTTTTCACATAAATGTCTCCACAATGCATTCTTGTCATCCTTCTTTTTTATACTATACAGATGTTCATAAATTCTGTTTCTCAAACATCTGGTAGTCATCCCTACATAAAATACTGGACATTTTGTACACTTAGCTAGGTACACCAGTTGCCTCGATCTACAGTTGCCTTTTTGAAACCAAACTTTGGTTCTGTTAATGTCATTTAATACTATGTAGGGGACTGTTATAATGTGTTGACATTGCCTACAGGTACCACATTTTTGGGTACCTTTTGTAGTGACATTTTTGGGTTTAATCTTCCTTTCTAATAATTTTTTCATATGATTTCCGTTCTTATATACACACAGTGGTTTCTCTCCTAACATTTTTGAAATCCCTCCATCTATTTTGGTAATGTTCCAGTGCTTGTCTAATATTTTCTTAATTTCTCCACTATGTTTACTATATTGTAATATACAAGCTCTGCTGTATTCTTCTCCTATATTCCTTGTGTCTAAAATCTCATCTGTTTCCACCATTTGACTGATTTGATTTACTTGTAGGTCGTCATTTCCTAATAGAGGCTTGTATTTTTTTCCCCATTCACTTAACACATAATTTCTTGCATCATTCACCAGTTCATTAGGGTATCCCCTATCTAAAAAGAAATCACCTATCTTCTTTAATTCATTCACTAAATCCTTCCTTAATGATGTCATCCTGGCCGCTCTAATACATTGGCCCTTAACTATATTTCTTTTCTGTATAAAAGGGTGACTACTTTGATAATCCAAATAGGAATTACTAAATGTTAATTTCCTATAAATGTTGGATTTAAATCTCCCATCATCAAGTGTTATCATAGTGTCCAAGAAGGGTAATGAAGTTTGGTCTTGGCTAAATGTAAATTTTATAACTTCACTACAAGTGTTCAAATAAGTCTTGAATTTTTCTAGTTCCAATTGGTTACCATTCCAGGTGATAAAAATATCATCCAAGAAACGGAAATAACACCCTAAAAAGGAAGACCACTCAGAGTTCAAGATAAATTCTTCTTCCCAACTTGTCAAAAAAAGGTTTGCGAACATGGGGGCACAAGCCGCCCCCATTGCTACCCCTTTCTTTTGTCTATAGTACTCCCCTTCAAACATTATGTAATTATGGGATAATACTATTTCCATGAACTCCATAAGTAATAAAGTTCTTTCCCAAGAAATGTCAGTTTTCTTCATAATACTGTCCTGAAACCTTAACATCCCTTCTTCTTTTGGAATGCTTGAAAAAAGGTCTACTACGTCTATAGTAACCAACCATTGTTGTTTCTGAGCTATTTCTGGTTTTAACCTTTTCAAAAAATCCCATGAATCTATTATTATTTGTGGAATATTCTTATAAATAGCCTTAAGCCATTTATCTATCACTTTTCCAAAAGGGAAAGTTTTGGAATTACTTCCGGATATTATAGGCCTAAAGGGGGGGGGGTTCATAAGGTCTTTGTGAACCTTTGGTATCCCTATAATAATACCTATTATTGGATATTCTACTTTCAGAAACTTGTATAGTTCCCCATCAATTCTGTCTTCTAAAAGAAGATCTTCCAACATCAGATCAACTTTATAGTATCCAATATTAACTTCATTTAATGAAATAGCTTCATAATTACCAGAATTGGTTAATATGTCATGCATTTTACCTACATATTGTACCTTTTCATAAAGCACTGCTCCCCCTCCCTTGTCAGGTTTCATTATTCTCAATGAATCATCAGCTTGCATTTCATATAATGTGACTGCTTCTTCGTTAATCAAGTTCCAACCTGATTTCTTAGAACTCCTTTTTCGTCCATATTCATAAATTTCCTCCACTATCATTTTCTCATATGTAGCTAATAAATTGTTCAAAGGAGGTGTAAAAGAACTCTTTGTTCTAAATTCATGGGGCTTTGTATAAAACTTGTCCTTAAAAAATAATTGTAGATTTAGTTTCCTAACAAACTTTTTAACTTCCACAATATAATCTACTATATTAAACTTGTCATCTGGAATAAACTTCATTCCTTTTGATAATAGGGAAAAATGTTGTTTTTTCAATTCTATACTTGTGTAGTTATAAATGTGAAAGTCATTTCTTTTACTGACTATTTCATTAATTTTTACAAATTTTTACTATACCATCCCCTGTGTTATTCTCTGTATTAATTCCTATCTTTTCCTGTTGTAGTTCACTTTTTCCCATCTGTCTCCTGTCCCTTTCGGATCTATTCTGTCCCATTCCCATTCTTCCCCTAAAAAATTGTTATTACTAGGTACTCGTCCTTCATATGTGCCTTTAACATTACTTCTATAATGACCTTCTTCTCTAGACCCATATTTGTCCCTAAATGTTGGATACCGTGCATTATTATTGTTTTTCCTATATGCACCACTTGTTTTATTATTGTTAATTTTTTTCTCCCATCGATAGGCATAACCATTTTTGTATTGGTCCAGGTCCCTTTCCATTTTTTTACACTTACGTTCATGTTGTTTGACTATCTGTGTTTCTACCCATGTGTATTGTGATTCCAAAATTAATTCACATTCATCATACATTAAATCACTTTGAATAATGTCATTTAACTCTTCCAGTTCAACCAATAACGAACAGATTTTTTTGTCATTACATTTTATAATAAATTTCATAAATGTAAAGCCAAACTGGTCAAACATTTCAGCACATTCAGTTTGTACACTGTCATCAATAACAATTCCCATGGGTATCTTAAAAAATCTTAAACCCACTGGGACTATACCCTCATCCATACATTTCTTCAAGTAACCATTGTCAAGCTGAACACTTTTTAACTGTTTTAATTTCTTTCCAAAATCAAATATTTTGTCCCTTAAAGTTTTATCTTCTAATTTTTCAGTTGCTTGATGGTTCCGTTTAACATTATTAGTAGTATAGTCCCCCTCAAAATTAAAATTAGTGGCATCAGAAATAAATGCATTTAAATTATAGCGTTCTTTTCTGTTTGGCTTATTAGGAACTCTTTTTATCATACCTGTTGTTAATTCATTTGTCGCTATGGCATAAGTCTTCTTAGGGACTGTTCTCCTCGGTTTAGCCCCTGATATATTATAGTCCATAGGAGAGTCAGTCACATTTGTACCTAATTCACGTTGCGCTACTTCAATATCCTTTTTGCAACACTTCCCGTGTATACTGCCAGATGTAAAAGCTTCTTTTTGCACACTTTCGCCATTCCCCTCATTTCCTACACTCCGATTGAGTGTACGGGTTGAAGTCATCACGTCTTTCCTCACGGCTCCAGTGTTCAGTTGTGACATCATCTCCAACAGCCTCGTTAACTCACCACGCATTATGGCCATCTCGGACTGTAATCCCCGTATCTCGTCCTGTCTTGGGGAGAAAATAGACGGAAGCTCGTCTAAGGAATCCATCAAATGTCTACCAAATAATATGAAATGCAGAAACAGTCCAACAAAGAAAAAACACAGAAATCACTCTGTTTCTTCTCGTAGATAAATGCACCAGCACTCCGACAATATACTTATCAATCTCAGACTTCTTTTTTAACCTTTAACTTTTTTATTAAATGCAATTTAAAACCATTCGGTTAAGCGCTTTCATCGATTCAGACTTCTTCAGAACAATGCTAAGTGGTTAAAACAATTCATATATACTTTCTTACGTAGTCACATGATACTTTCCATTATTGCCTTAAAGTGCTAGTGCTTTCCTTAATAAATTACACTACATTGCTTAATAAATATTCCTTTCCATCCTATAATCTATCCTTAAAATACATTAAAAACACATATACTAACAGGGATAGTATGAATTTAAATACATTGTTAAAAAATTTATGTTTAAAAACTTATAATAAAACTTGTAGCAAAAACTTGTAATAAGATAAAATAAAAACTTGTTTAAAAACTTTTTTACTACATTCATATACTAGCTTCCAAAACAGGTTTAATTGACAGATATTCATTGATTCCAGGGGGAACAGAGGCATTTAATTTAATCTGCCAAATAATTTCTTTTTCCCCCACTTTTTTCTTAATGTTTCCTCCCCTGGGGTTGACTTTAACCAATTCTATTATTCCAAACTGAAATTCAGAACACTCTTTGTTTTCACATAAATGTCTCCACAATGCATTCTTGTCATCCTTCTTTTTTATACTATACAGATGTTCATAAATTCTGTTTCTCAAACATCTGGTAGTCATCCCTACATAAAATACTGGACATTTTGTACACTTAGCTAGGTACACCAGTTGCCTCGATCTACAGTTGCCTTTTTGAAACCAAACTTTGGTTCTGTTAATGTCATTTAATACTATGTAGGGGACTGTTATAATGTGTTGACATTGCCTACAGGTACCACATTTTTGGGTACCTTTTGTAGTGACATTTTTGGGTTTAATCTTCCTTTCTAATAATATTTTCATATTATTTCCGTTCTTATATACACACAGTGGTTTCTCTCCTAACATTTTTGAAATCCCTCCATCTATTTTGGTAATGTTCCAGTGCTTGTCTAATATTTTCTTAATTTCTCCACTATGTTTACTATATTGTAATATACAAGCTCTGCTGTATTCTTCTCCTATATTCCTTGTGTCTAAAATCTCATCTGTTTCCACCATTTGACTGATTTGATTTACTTGTAGGTCGTCATTTCCTAATAGAGGCTTGTATTTTTTTCCCCATTCACTTAACACATAATTTCTTGCATCATTCACCAGTTCATTAGGGTATCCCCTATCTAAAAAGAAATCACCTATCTTCTTTAATTCATTCACTAAATCCTTCCTTAATGATGTCATCCTGGCCGTTCTAATACATTGGCCCTTAACTATATTTCTTTTCTGTATAAAAGGGTGACTACTTTGATAATCCAAATAGGAATTACTAAATGTTAATTTCCTATAAATGTTGGATTTAAATCTCCCATCATCAAGTGTTATCATAGTGTCCAAGAAGGGTAATGAAGTTTGGTCTTGGCTAAATGTAAATTTTATAACTTCACTACAAGTGTTCACATAAGTCTTGAATTTTTCTAGTTCCAATTGGTTACCATTCCAGGTGATAAAAATATCATCCAAGAAACGGAAATAACACCCTAAAAAGGAAGACCACTCAGAGTTCAAGATAAATTCTTCTTCCCAACTTGTCAAAAAAATTGCATTTAATAAAAAAGTTAAAGGTTAAAAAAGAAGTCTGAGATTGATAAGTATATTGTCGGAGTGCTGGTGCATTTATCTACGAGAAGAAACAGAGTGATTTCTGTGTTTTTTCTTTGTTGGACTGTTTCTGCATTTCATATTATCAAGTATGTAACAAATTCTTAATGATGATACAGATCTCACTATGGCAACATGCATGTATATCTTGGGCATATACTTTGCTGTTAAATGTTTCACATATATGTTCCATTTATGTACAATGCCTTTAAAGTATTGGAAATGGAGTCACTCCTTGCAAAGTACATTTTCTGAATGTGCACTTTCTGCAGGACATGTTGACATGTTATATCTCTGTAACATGTGAGCAACATGTCACTGTTCGTATAGATAAAAGCTATGCTAAATGCTGTTGCTTCATGTTTTCCATGCACTCTGACAGCTATCTACACTCAAGGTTTGCATAACAGTCAGTGGTCACCATAAGTGTGTTTACATACATGTACTTCTACTCACATCTCTAACATGGATATTTTTGTACTCAGTCAATGAGACAAGGTTGATAAAAGAGTTTGCAATATTATGCCTTGCATGATGGTGCAATGGGGTACAAATGCATGTGTACAACTGTAAGTGTGTGTGTGTGTGTGTGTGTGTGTGTGTGTGTGTGTGTGTGTGGGTGTGTGTGTGTGTGTTTGTGGGTCCGCATGCATGTACACATGCATGTGTGCTCAAGGGTGTATCTGTGTGTATATTTCTTTTCATGTGAGCTGCTGCACAGATATGTCAGGTTTCTGTGCTTGTGTCTTTCTCATTGGCCACCAAATATATGGCAAAAGGAGGAACAAGACACATGGCAGGAGATAGTGTCCAACAAGTGGCAGGTTATAGAAGCCACAGCAGAGAGGATCATCCATCTACTGTGAGGTCAGGTGGCCATGCCACAGCAGCAGACATAATGAATAAACATTTTGCTGGCAATTCAGCTGAGAACCTATAGAATATTGACACAACCATACAATGGACAGTGGTGAATGCACATGCTCTTCTTGGAGGTCTTGGTGGTACACAATGGTTTCTAGTTGGTAGTATCCTCTATTTATAAATGACGTAAAATATCTTTGCCCAAAATACCTTGGACAGTAGTGCTGTTATATCATGTGTACAGCCTCTGGAACCTGTGCCAGCATACGCTATACATTTTCTGATCCTATCCTTTGCACAGCCTCAGTTAAGCCTGGAAGATATGTCCACTGTGCTATCCTTAGCATGTGCCCTACAGCAGTGTCACTTATGTCGACTGTGCTATCATTAGCGTTTGCCCTACAGCAGTGTCACTTAAGTCCACTGTGCTATCCTCAGCATGTACCTGCAGCAGTGTCACTGAAACAATCCTCTCCGACATTTGTTGGACAGTATGGACAAGCTACAAGATGATGATGTTTTGCACACACTAGCTTTAATTGTCAATCTAATAGTTGTTCTAGTCACTCTTCCTCTAGCTTTTATCTCAGGAAAGAACTGACAGATGCAAATGTGGAGTGGACTGTATAGTCATACTTAGAAACCTGAATAATGGCTCGGTCTGATAGAGTAGATGCACACACATATTTTTGCCACTTTCTTGTCGTGCATAATTGTCCCATGCAGCCAGATGGATTGATAAAGTAAGAATATTGTCCCTTAACAACTAAAATATAGCTTTTTGATTTTAGTTACAGTCCCCCATTATATTAGTATTTAATAGCCCCCCACATCAGAACCTTATGCTTAACATCATCTACTGCTCATGCACACAGTACAACTTCCATGTTCAGCAGCTGGTTACCCGCAATAAACTTTCCAGCTCCTCTTATCTCACTGCAGCCAGACATAACCTAGTTGGAAATACTTATTTATGGAAGTCCTCTTTCCTTAAAAAAATTCCACACACCTTAATAGTGAGCTTTCCAGCTAGAGCTGCTTTTATCACCCTCATCCCAGAGCTGCTCGGAATTGTCATCTCAATCAAGGATGAATGGCACTTCCCAAGTAAATGTGAGCATAGTCAATATAATTCAGATACAGAACACACAGAATACTGAGGTGCTTACACAAAAAATGTATTCTGTCCTACTCAGACAAAAGGACTGACATACTTTTGAATCAGTACTTGCATTTTGCACTCTCATTGGTATGTATCAGTAGTCAAATGTACATATAATTGAACTCCTTGGGAGATATGAATAGCCAGATGCAGTGAAACAACAATGCACATATGCCATTATATAACACCATGTGAAGTGCTAATGCTACCTGCAAACAAGGAACCACAGTCACAACCACTAGCACAGCAAGTGCAAAAATCCATCTAGATATACAAATTGAAAAGTAAATGCGTTTAAGCAAAATGAAAAGAACAGTAAACCTGCATGTATACGTGCACATTATGTACATGCTATTTTGATGCATTCTTTCCATCTTCTGTGTTAGAAGATAAAGGATCTTGACCATCTACAGCACCCATATTGGCAGATACCATTCCAGAAAACATATGTCAGTGCTACTGCAGCTATCTAAGTATCTTTGTTCCACAAGAGACTAGTTACTGTTTTCATATGGTTGTATTACAATTTTGTGTCTACCATGGACACTGTAGTTACTAGATATGGTTATTTCAGTCATCATCAACCCCCTTTTTTCATTTTTATCTGAGGTTTGTGTGTCACATCAAGATTAGTCAATGTGACCAAATGACCTAGCTACTCAGTTAAGTGTTGGCACAATGTGTGAGTATTTCAGTAATTAATGCTGATTTTGTCTTCTTTTATTCAAATATATTAACTGGATTTTTTTTCCTCCTTAGTAATGTTTGGTATTAAATTATTTGAAGTTCATAGGTTCATTGGATGGTACTAGGCTATCGGCCCTAGGGCCTATACAAGCCTAACCATAACAATTCCCTGGCTATTTCTTCCAAAACTATTTACTTCCCTGGGCCCCTGTCTAGCAGGGTGACTGACATGATCCCCGGGGTGAACTTCCTTTCTCCCATCCAGTCATCACGGTTCCTTTTGAAGAGGGCCAAAGAGGCACTTTGCTTGACATGTATGGGCAGTCTATTCCAGAGAGTCTGTGTCAGGAACCTATCCCTCCTGCATGTTTTGTTTACTGTGATGACAAGGTTTAGATCCCTGGAACATGTGGCTCTGAGGTATTGGAATTTCTTTAAGTGTAGCATGTCCAACAGCTCTGGGTTTGACATGGCCTTGTATGTTAAGCAGAGATTGCCTCTGAGTAGAAGATATGCGACAGAATATAGTTTTTTTAGGTGGTCAGCGTAGGGCATCTGCTTTAGGCCTGTGATTCTTTTTGTGAGGTATTTCTGCGGCCTTTCCAGTTGTTGCAGATGTCTTGAGAGGTACATACCAAATGGGGCATTGTATTCTATAATGGGTCTAATGAGGGATGAGTATAGTGGGACAATGACCTCCTTTTTGCTGGATGAAAAGCCCTTAGTGATGAGGTGTGCCACATAGAAGGATTTCCTGACTGTTTTGGCGATGTGGTTATCGAAGGTGAGACCACTGTCCACCTGTGTCCCTAAGTCTCATCAAACTTTCAGTGTTTAGTGTACTGCCACCTATGTGGTAATTCACGGGTACATGTTTTTTCCCAAAGGGGATAACTATACATTTCTTGGCATTGAGCTTGAGTGCATGACTCTGGCACCAAACATCTGTATCTGTAAGGCCCTTTTGTAGAATATCCACATCATATGGAGATTCAATAATGGCTCCCAGTTTGCAGTCATCTGCGAACTTTGTTAGCCAGAGTCCCTTAGTGTTGGCCTGTACTTCAGAGAAGTAGATGCCAAACAAGAGCGGTCCCAGGACTGAACCCTGAGGTACTCCACTTGTCACTTGTCTGGAGCTGGATTTGGAGTTGGCTACTTTTACAGTGTGTGTTCTGTCAGTAAGCCAGATGGCAACCCATCGAGTGATGTAGGGATTAATGCCCAGCTTAGTAAATCTATCTATGATTCCAGAGTAGGGGATGATGTCAAAGGTCTTGGAGAGGTCCATATAGGCTGTGTGGACCGCCTTACCCTCATCCATGGCTCTGGAGACTGATTCAAATAAGTCAATCAGGTTCAGGAGACAAGATTGGCCCTTCATGAACCCAAACTGGGTGGGGTCCAGTGTTTAAAGGTTGCCAATGTCTTTATTTATAAGTTCCATGATAATACATTCCATGGCCTTGCAGATCGGGCTCGTCAGACCGATGGGGCGGTAGTTCCCAGGATCCAAGGTGGAGCCCCCCTTGTGGAGTGGTGATCATTACCTTTTCATTTTTGGGACTTATTTGTGATTCGTGATTTCATTACTTCTCAGCTAGTTGTATATTTTAGATTTGTAGCTTCCAATACATTAGTCTTAACATAGTATTGTGTGTTTTGCTATACAGACTCTCAGCCATGCATTCAGGATATCCACCCACTTCATTTGTAACTATTTCAAGTTCTAGTTCTGAACTACAGAATGTGTATATATATGTCGGTATCTCCCACCTTTTTTATAGAGTTTGTGAATCATCTCACACACAGACCAGTATCTTGAGCTGCCACTATCAGGCTTTCATCCTTTGACTTAAGTACACCTCTCCTTAACAATTCATTTATTGAATTTTGACAAACATAATTGTTCCAACAATCATCTCTATTTTACATTATTAACTGCAATTCTCTGCTTTCCTTTTTTTGTTTTTCCTGGTGTTGAACCTTATATTCTTTCCCTTGTTTTGTTATACTTTCTGCTGCTACTTGTTCCTTTCCCATGTCTTTGCTGACTTCCCTACATACTTTATTTTGAATTTCCTGTGCTAATTTCAGGATGGATATGATCCTACCTTTATTTTCATCATAATTTAGAGATTTTATGTCCTCTCAGAGGTTCTAAATGCACAGGGTCCCTGATTAAGAGTGTTCATTTTCTGAACACTGCAAAGGCCTTCCCATTTATACAGTACTGTATAAATTCAGTCTATCACAAAAACAGGGACATTTAAATTTCTGGGGGGGGGCAACTTGGGTGATTACATGAGGGAGCAGGAGGGTGCAGTATTTATTAGACCATAGAGTACAAACTTAAAACAAAAATGGCTACACCCCTATGGCCAGTATACCAAAATATTTAGTATTCTTAAGCTCTGTACATCATGTTTCCTCTCAATAAAAGGAGTAGCGCATAAAGGTGATGTACATTCACACACAGTTCAGAACCAAAAAAGCTCCAGGAGGAGCAAAATATCTAGAACACGTGTATCCAGAAGGAGAAAAGAGAGAAGAATCCAGAGCAAGGAGGCCAGGAAGACAGGTTAGAGCAGAGGGGGCAGGAGGGAGGGACCAAATACTGCAACAATGGAGAGGATATCTGCTGTTATAGTAAGATCTTACACAACTGTACTATATCCTTCTGTATCACTGTTGTAGAATTCCTTACATTAGGGGGTGTACAAAAGCTTAAAAGGAAACCTGGGAGGAGGATGGCATTCAACAGCACTCAAGAAACCCATGCAGTATAGCACTGGCAAAGGCAGCTCTACCATAGTAAAATTCCAGCAACTATCACTGTGGCAATAAAATAATCAAAAATAGTTCAAATAAATTGAAACCAAGTTAAAACAGTGTACAGTATTTAATAGACAAAGGTGAGCGCTTTCACAGGAACAAACTGCTTCTTCAGACCTACTAGCACAAATCCATCTGAACATTTAAAAAGCAAATGTTTTAGGTAGCTTTAAGACAGAATTGTATAAAAAGTCCTGTAAAAAGAATTCTCTGTTACACAAAAGCAGTATGCACCCAGACACATCCCTAGGAACATGCTCAGGGGACAATTTCTTAGAGGTATGCATCTGCATATTGATGATATGTCATTAGAGCAAGTGTTTTATGATCTCCAGCATGTTTTTTTGCAGAGAAGTTATTCGTCACAAGACATAGATTTAGGTATTTCTAGAGTCAGATCTGAATGAGTTAACAAGGATAGTCCCTACTTTTCAGATATATCACCATCCACCAACACAGAGGGCCAGGAACATCTAAGAAGTAGAGAAGTGAGGTGTCTCTTTACTTATTCGAACGATATTAATCTTGTATGTGACATAGTGATAAAAATTTGGGGGATATTACGTTGTTGCCCTGAGCTTAAGGAATTAGTGGGTGAAACACCCAACTTTTGCTTTTGTAACAATTTTTCCCTTAATTGGCAATTGTGTTACAGAAATCACAATGGAGCTACTGACTCATTTTCTTCTCACCGAAAGGGAACTTTTCTTTGTAAAAGGTGTAGGGCTTGTCAGTATATTAATTCTAATTATTTTTGAGCACCCTATTATACATTTTATGCTGATTACAGGACAAAGAACTTGGTATATTATGCATTCTGTGAGTTTTATTATTTATATTACATTGGAAAAACGAACAGATGTTTCCAGGATAGGATCCTTGAACAATTAAATGACATCAAGAATTGTAAATTGAGCAATGCTATAGCTTTACATGTACATGAATCTGGCCAGCAGCATAAGTTTAATTTTTTTGTTTTAGAATTAATTCTCCTAGATATAAGAGGTTGTGATATGAAGACCAGGACTGAGTTGAAGAACAGGGATATATTTTGGAATTGCAATCTTATAAGGCACCAGGGTTGAATTGTGTGGTTTTGTTAAAACCTGCATTAAAAGCATGATCACTTCCTCATTAGGCATAACTGCTACATCATTTTAAATGGATTGTTTTTTTTTTCATTAATTATTCTATGCATTTCCATACACGGTTTTAATCACTTATATATGCTGCAATGATAGAGGTTTAGTTTGTAGATTACTTTTTTTTACATGCAGTATGTGTATGTTTATTTTACATAGATTCATTCCATGCTTTTCGTTTTATGATTTACTTACAGCTTATGTATTGTTCTACAGTTTTTTTGTGCTTTAAGAAATGTTTTTTCATTATTTCTACATTATTTTGAAATGTCAAGCTGATCTTATATTTTAACATGATTGTTTTTTGATATTTTAATATCAGCGGGAAGTCACACCCACCATTCATAGAACGCTGTACTTAGTTGGATCTGCTATGGAAAATAGACTCACTTGTTTTTAAGTTGTTTTTTACTAATTTCATGGTCGATAACTTCAAGGTGACCTTAGAATTGAAGCCCTATGTGGAAAATAGTAGGAACATTCTGAAGATCGTGCATTTTATTTTCGTAAGTAGATTTTGTGTAGTAGTTTCTAGCAAAAGAAAGTGAGTTATCCAATTATACTGTTAATTGTTGTTGCACTTTATTATGTTTTAGAGCAGGTGTTAATTATGTTTGCTTTTTAAATGTTCAGATGTATTTGTGCTAGTAGGTTTGAAGAACCAATTTGTTACTGCAAAAATGCTTACCTTTGTCTCTAAAATATTGTGCACCGTTTTAACTTGGTTTCGATTTATTTGAACTATTTGTGACTGTCTTATTGCTGCCATGATAGTTTTTGGATTTTTTTCTTTGGTATATTTGGGTTTGTCCGAAGCAACTTCTGCCCATGGTTCATTACCTTTTGTATATTGAAAGCCAGCTCTAGCCCTGGAAATAACACCCAACTTACAATGCCTAGTGAAGGTATGGACAGAAACGCAAGTAGCAGCTTCAAAGATGTAATTGGTATCCAACTCCTTGAAGAAAACACCAGAGGAAGCAATCGCCTTGGTAGAGTGAGATTTTATGGAAGAGGAAAAGATATTTACCATAAAAAGAATAACAAAAATAAATGGCATTAGAAATCCAGGAAGAGATGGTCTGCTTAGGAACAGCTAAACCCAAAGAACTGAAATGAAAAGAGACAAATAGCTACTCAGATTTGCAAATAATTTTAGTTTTATCCAAATAATATCTGAGCTGTCTATGCAAGTCCAAGGTCTGGAGAACCTTCTCACTGGCAGATTGCCGAGAAGGAAAAATGGAGGACAAATGAATAGACTGATTAACTGGCAACTCATTGACCACCTTGGGCATAGAAGAAGAATCAGTATGAAGAGACACCCTGTCCCTGTGGAAAACTGAGAAAGGAGAGGCAGCCATGACAGCCTGAAGTTCAGAAACCCTCTTGGCTGAAGTAAGAGCCAAAAGAAGAACAATGTTCCCAGTATAATGTTGTATGGAAGCTGAAGCAGCAGGGTGAAAAGTAGCCTCAGTCAATTTTTTAAGAACAAAACTGAGGTCCCAGGAAGGCAGAATAGGCTTCCTGGGAGGCCTGATATGATGGATACCTTTGAGAAACTTTTCTAAAATCTAAAGACCAGAGGAGAAGTCAAGGGCAGAGAAGCAGACATTGCTGATAGGTAAGCTTTAACTGAAGAATATGCCAACCCAGCATGGAGCAGATAACAAAAATAAGAGAGGACCAGAGGAACCCCTGTTTTTTTTTTATTTCTCCAAGTCTTTTGGGTTTCTAATACCGTGATGGGAATGGACCCCATTCCTAAGTCAAACTATGATTAAAGTTCATGAAATTAGTATTGTACACTCACTGAAAGCAGTCCTCACCTTGGAAGATGCTGACATCTGTGCAATCATGGATACCTGGTTAAAGGCTGTGGAGAGCACCCCAGCCATACTGGGTTACATGTCCTACCACATGTTCAGACCATGAACAGAAGGCATGAAAACTAAAGAAGGCAGTGTATCAATATTCATTAAAGATAAATACACCTCCAGATTGGTTAAAAAGTATAATTCCCTGGAGACACTTCAGGTAGAACTAACTGTTGGTAGAACACTTATTCAAGTCATTGCCAGCTATAGGACCCCTCCATGAATCAAGACACCCACTTTGCCTACTTGGATCTAATGGAATCCATCAAGATACATCCAGACACCATGGTTCTTGGTGATTTTAATTACCCATCCATTGACTAGGTAAATTACTCATGCTCAAACTTACTTGCTCAAAAGTTCCTGGAGTTCATTAGCTCCAATGCCCTGGATCAACTGGTGGACACCCCAACTACAGGCACTGACATCTTGGATCTGGTGCTTACCAATGTGATGCCCCAGCACTGGCCCAGTAATCAAGGAGCCTCAATCCTCACCACTAGCACCAGTGGGGGACATACATTAGGAGGAATTATAAGTACACACACAGTGTTTCCAGATGCAGCTCTCTGCTTCAAGTGCAATTTCCCTTAAGAGCACACAGAGACCACAGTCTGTGGTTTCGCCCTTTTTCTCCAGACACCCAGTAAGACTCCCCAATAGCACAGCTATAGAGTTGAGATCTCAACTGAGTGGCCAAGCCAAGAACTCCAGCACCCTATCTGTCAAACCAGTGCTTCGTGTCCCTGCCCAAGTAGCTGAAACATACACTCTTTGAGATTTGATTTATGCACACACACACACACACACACACACACACACACACACACACACACACACACACACACACACACACACACACACACACATATATACACACATGCACACACACACACACACACACACACACACACACACACACACACACACACACACACACACACACACACACACACACACACACATACCTGGGAAAGGCTGGCACAGATTTACTACAGACTATAAGGTAACTATGGCAGCCAAATTCTTATCAGCTACTTTAAGGCCCTTAACAAAGGGTGTCCAATCTTACTGTGTAATGTTACTATTAATACAAATGGTAGTTTGACAAAGAGCAAGGCTATTAGGAGGGGCCTGCACACTGTCACCAAATAAATATGTAACTACTCTCAGAACTTAAATATGTCTCACAAATATCAGCCACAGTGATAGGTTTAAATATATTTAAGAAATAATAAAAAAACAAGACAATACTCAGTAATTAATCATAGTTACACCCGAGTTCAAAATCACAGAAACATTACAGGACAGTCTCAAATAAATAAAGAAAATATCTAAGCTATACTTCACTAGATTCCTGACTGTATCTATAGAAATTACTGTACCCTAGTTAACTTACTTAGAGAGCATGAGAGACAGATGTGGTGAGTGGATCTTGATCTTGTCAGGTTAAAGATAAATGCAGAATACTCACTCTCTAAGAGAGTTAAATTAATATCCCAAATATTACTGCTGGGATAGCTTACAGGACGACAATGACTTCTTGTCATCTGACTCTATCCCAGGTGAAAAACAACCATCGATGCAGCTGGTAGCATTTAGCATATACCTGTGAAAATACATACACAAAGGCTTTTCGTCAAATCTTGGTACCTGCTGGAAGTCATACAACAATAAAACACCTGGAAGACAAAGCAGAGAACCTCTAGTTCTATACATTGCATCTGTTACTGCACTGAAACTGAAAGATAACATCCTTTTATTACATGGTTATAAAGTAATTTAAAATTTCAGCTTTTTTTCTAAAATTAACCTGCTGTGTCTCAGTTTCCATTGTTAAAATATATACATCTAAACAGTTACAGTAGTGTATGTACATTTCTGTTCTGTTACAGTAGGGTACACTGGCAGCTTAAATTAGATGCCTTCAATGCTCCTGGATTAAATGATAGTTGCAATATAGCACCAGTATTAAAACTTAAGTCTTTTTTGAGATAACTACTCCTTTTTATTGGTAGTATTTACATATTGTTGGAATAAGGTCATATAACTAAGGTATCCTTAGCATTTTGACTTGTCTAACCTAAGCATTTACTATCTACTCATCATGTTTCTAAACATTTACAAGATTATTTAATTATGTTTTTATACTTAATATTTGTTTATTATAGTATTCACATTTTATTTATATATCTGTGAAAGACATGTTTAGTGTTTATCATTGATTTTTAAAGAATTTTTAAAAAAAAGGTTACCTGTTTGGGCTTTGGACTTTCTGTTGATCTGGAACGTATTTATCTACAGTCTGTTCTTATGTTTTTTTGGTTTTACAAGGGTACACTGTGGATTAGGTTCATAGGTTCATAGGTAGGTACTAGGCTATCTGCCCAAAGGCATTTATAAGCCTAGCCAGAATGTGCTGTCTTTCGCCGCCCCCTTAGATTAGTTCCCTGTGCCTCTGTCCAGCAGAGCCATTGAAATGATCCCTGGAGTAAACTTTCTGTATCCCATCCACTTGTCATGGTTTCTCTTGAAGAGGGTTAGCGAGGAGCTCTGCCTAATATAGATTGGAATCTTGTTCCAGAGCATGAGAAGTCTCTGAGACAGGAATCTATCCCTCCAGCACGTCCTATTTATTGTTGTGGTGAGGTTTAGATCCCTGGAGCGTGTGGCTCGAGGGGATATGGTTTTCTTTAGGTGGAGCATGTCCATCAATTCTGAGTTGGACATGGCCTTGTATGTCAGACAGAGCTCACCTCTGAGCAGGCAGTATGCAACCGAGTACAGCTGGAGTTTCTTCAGTCGAGCTGCATAGGGCATCTGCTTGAGGCTAGTGATCCTCTTGGTGAGGTACTTCTGTGGTCTTTCCAGTTGTTGCATGTGTCTTGCAAGGAACATACCAAATTGGGCATTATACTCTATGATGGGTCTGATGAGTGATGCATGGAGGGGCCCAATGACCTCTTTTGATCTGGATGCAAACCCTTTTGTGATTAGGTGTGCCACATAGAAGGATTTTCTAACCACTTTGGCAATGTGATTATCAAAGGAGAAGTTACTATCTATTTGGGTCCCCAGATCCCTTATTACGTCTTTCATATTTAGGGGGCTACCACCTATGTGGTAGTTTGTGGGTACTTTGTTTTTTCCAAAGGGGATGACTATGCATTTTTTGCATTTAGCTTGAGGCCATGGTTTTGATGCCAGGTATCTGTCTCAGTGAGACCCTTTTGGAGGATGTCTGTGTCAGCTGGAGAGTCAGTTATAGCCCCTAGTTTGCAGTCAACTATGAACTTGGCCAGCCATAGTCCTCCTGTGCTTGCCTGTACCTCTGAGAAGTATATGTCGAACAGGAGGGGTCCTAGAACTGAGCCCTGAGTAACGCCACTTGTAACCAGATTAGAGTCAGACCTAGTTCCCGCAACTCTTACCATGTGGGTTCTGTCCATGAGCCAGTTGGCAACCCATCTCGTGACGTAGGAGTTTATGTTCAGGTTGGTGAGCTTGTCTATAATACCTGAGTGGGGAATGGTGTTGAAAGCCTTTGCGAGGTCTAGGCAAGCTGTGTGGTCCACCCTTCCCTCATTTATAGCCTTGGTAACTGTCTCAAAGAAGTCCACCTGGTTTAGGAGGCATGATCTACCCTTAACAAAGCCAAACTGGGTAGGGTCCAGTCTTTGGAGGTTTCCAATGTCTCTGTTAATAAGATCCATGATGATGCACTCCATAGCTTTGCAGACCAAGCTAGTCAGGCTTATAGGGTGATAGTTCCTGGGGTCCGTTGTGGCTCCACCTTTGTGGAGTGGAATAATTGTTGCTATGCACCACTCTGTGGGCATGTAGCCTGTGGAGAGGCTGAGTTTAATCAGTGTGTTTAGGTGAGGGGTTAGTCCATCTTTGAGCTCGTGTCGGACACAGCCTGGGACACCGTCTGGTCCCATTGATGCTGTATTTTTGGCTTTGGAGAGGGCTGTTTTAACCTGAGTGTCTGTGATTTCAGGGGCACTACATTCTTCTGGTGTAGTTATGGGCCCTTTTGGGGGTGAGAGGTTTGCACTGAACCTGTCTTCCAGGATGTTGGTTATCTCGGTTGGTTCAGTGTATTTTGTGCCATTCTGCACTAACTCCGAGCAGATCTGAGAATTGCCACTTAGATTCTTGACATAGCTAAAGAATGCCTTGTGGCTATCTTTGGAGTCCATGGCAATTTTTTCTTTCGAAGCTAGCCTTGGATGATTTTATGAGGGAATGTAGTTTCTTGCTGATACCGATCAGGGATATCTTCCCTTCTTGGGATTTTACTCTTTTCTGTACTAGTTTCCTCCTTCTATTGTATAGCTTGTTTATGGCAGGGGTCCACCAGACTGGTTTCCTTTTCTTGGAGGAGTGAGTCTTGGTTTTGTTTGGGATAGCATGATTCATGCATTCTTGTAGGTGCCCATAGAGTGCATTAGTAAAGGATTTTGCAGCTTGGACAGTGTTATCCTTTAGCATGGGGGCTTTGAAATTTCTCACCTTGATCTTAAGTAACGTGAAGTTTGCTTTTAAAAAGTTTTTCATGGTGGTTTCTTTGACCAGGGGTGGTGGAGGAATGTGGATATCCAGAATGATTAGTTTATGGTCAGATCTAACCAGCGAGGGGTTGACCTCCGGTGTGGAACAATGTTCACCCATGTTGGTGATGACCAGGTCCAATATGTTGTCACCTCTGGTGGAGGTGTTGACCAGTTGATCCAGGGTGTTTGAGTTTATAAATTCTAGGAAATGTTGGGCAAGGGAGTTTGTACTTGAGTAGTTCTCCCAGTTAATGTTTGGGTAATTGAAATCACCCAATATCAGGGTGTTTGGTAAGACCTTTATGTTTCCCAGTATTTCCAGGAATGTGGAGTGGGGGTCATGTGACATGGTGGGTGATCTGTAGCAAGCTATAATTTGAATAGCAGTTTTGCCTGTTGTTAGTTGCACGTGGATGATCTCTGAAGCATCGTGCTGTGCCACTAACCTGGAGGTGTGGGTATCCTGGATGAATATGGATACTCCCCTGCCTTTTGTATTTCGGTCCAGGTTTTGTGGCCGAAATGTATGGTATGAGTTGTAGCCTGGTCGTGCTGGGGGTGCTCTCTGGAGCCTTAAACCAGGTTTCTGTTACTGCACATATATCAATTTTCTCCATACTGAGGAGTGCCTCGAGTGCGTGCATTTTCTGGCATTGAGTAGCATTACCCCTCAGGTTTTTGTTACTTGTGCTATTTACAGCGGTGGGTTTGTCTTTTCAGCCTTGCCTAAAAAAGGCACTATGTGGGGCACAAGAGCCTTGACCAGTATTCAAAAGCCTAAGGGTGACAGGTGTAAGCTATCTCTAGCGAAGCAGCATGGCTTGTCGAGCATGTCATCCCAGGCTGACAGACACTGGATCCTCTTTGAATGACACCAGAAGCTTGGCCAATTGTTGAAAGTGATATTTTTTTCTCTATACCGTGGTGTCATTCTTGGTGAGGGCAGGATGCTACTCAGGGTCAGGGTCATACCGACCTGGGCTGGGTGATTAGAGAGCTCCTCCATGTCTCTTTTCATGTACTCCAGGGAGGTACGGCTCAGGTCATTCACACCAACATGGACAATGACAGAGTCATATTTGTACTTGTTCTGGAGTGACCTGAGTGCTTGTGTTATGTGGCGGATCGTGGTACCCAACAAGCAGCTAACAGTAACCTTCTCCTTGTTCAGCCTAGTGAGTGGGACGTCAGTGTGCCTGACTATAGAGTCACCTATTACTAGTGTGTTGGGTATGTTATTTTGCCTTAAGGGCTGTGATAGTGTGGCTCACTGGTTTTGTGAAGTATGTGTTTCATGGTTTGTGTTGGGGGGGTGGAGGTTGTTTGGATGTGTGCTTTGGAGGTCTCTGTTGCTTTTGCAGATTTTTATTTAGAGCCTCAGAGTATGTTTTCCTGTATTTATGTGTGTTTTTTGCCGGTGCTGATTTCATAGGTCTATGTGAGACTGGTGGTGTGATGCAAGTAATTCCTTTCTCCTCTTGACTGCCTGGTCCAGTCCTGGGTTGAGAGAGCTTAGCCTCCAGTTTGGCTGCATAATTGCAACTCTCGCATGTATTAGTGTTTGGTGGAAGGAGGAGAGGGTTGTCTGTGTACATGAGGCAATTGTAACTTTGCCTCAAAATGCCCAGATTCACCAGTTGGACTGGAGAGTACACCTGAAACTGCCCTTTGGACATGCCTGGATAGGTAGAGTGAACTGTTTTACTGATTGGTTGGTAAGGTCGAATAGAGACCGTTGTTCCTCTCTACAGTATGGGGGAGTCTAGTGCTAAGGTTTATTTGTGCTTGCTTTGAGTTTTGAGCAAGTGCCAGTATGTGAAGTGAATGGTTTGAGTGCTTAAGTTGAAAGTTTGTCTAGTTCCAAGGGAAAAATTGAAGAGTAGACTTTGTGGCGCTAGGAATAGCTATACCCTAGCTAACCGGCGCTGCCCGGTGCGCAAAACAGCCCAAATGTGGGTTTTATAGCAGGGAAATGAAAGAGATAGATATTAGTCCAAAATGGCCAATAAACTACTAATTTCTGGGCTGAAACCACTCCTCCAGGGACAGATAGGCTGCTCAAAGCTCCCTCTCTCACAGTGAACAGAGTAGCTTCCTTCTATCCATGTAAGGTATGGGCAAACACAGAAACTTGTAACACAGCCCTGAATTCAGCACTAACCTGAAAACTGGACTATACTACTTTAGAAAGGTGGGAAAACAAGTATATATATATATATATATATATATATATATATATATATATATATTTTTTTTTTTTTTTTCAGAAAATAAAGCAGATACAATCAAAAAAACACTTTAAATGCACATAAATGGATATCACACTTGAGTGTGTAGCCTATAACATTTAAACAGGTAATTTAAACACAAAAACAACTTTGTTAAAGTGCGGGCAGTAAAATAAGTACAATATGCAGCTGAAACAAGCTTTTTAAATCACAGAAACTCTAGAAAATCGGCGTTTTAGGTGGAATTAGCTAAATGCAGCAAGAAAATGCAGAAAATGATACTTAATCACTCCAAAGTCTGTCTTTTCTCTCTCAGTTGCTGTAGAACTCTGCAGGACACCAGGCAGGAGCTTGCTGAGCTGTATACTAGCACAAATACCTTGCAAATGTGGGTTTTATAGAAGAGAAATGAAAGAGATAGAAATTAGCCCAAAATGGCCAATACACTACTAATTTCTGGGCTGTAACCACTCCTCCAGGGAGAGATAGGCTGCTCAAAGCTCCCTCTCTCACAGTAAACAGAGAAACTTCCTTCTATCCAAGTAAAGTATGGGAAAACAAAGAAACTTGTAACACAGCCCTGAATTTAGCACTAACCTGAAAACTGGACTATAATAACTTAGAAAGGCGAGAAAACAAGTATATATATATATATATTTTTCAGAAAATAAAGCAGATACAATAAAAAAACAATTTAAATGCACAGAAATGGCTATCACACTTGAGTGTGTAGCCTACAACAGTTAAACAGGTAATTAATTTAAATACAAAAAATGATTTTGTTAAAGTGCAGGCAGTAAAATAAGTACAATATGTAGCTGAAACAAGCTTTTTAAATCACAGAAACTCTAGAAAATTGGCGTTTTAGGTGGAATTAGCTAAAGGCAGCAAGAAAATGCAGGAAAATGATACTTAATTACTCCAAAGTCTCTCTTTTGTCTCTCTGCTGCTGTAGAACTCTACAGGGCACCAGGCAGGAGCTTGCTGAGCTGTATACTCAGTTTTAAAGCTTAGTACTTTACAGCCCTTTTCAACACACTCTTTTGTACCAGCAGTTTGATATACACATATACATATAACATGTAGTTCTAATACATTTGTAACACAAGCATATGAATAGTGTTGATATTCACAAATGACATATAATTATTTATAAAATTCCAGATAGCTGGGCTGGCAGTATCTTCTTTCATGACACCCCCCCTCTCGAAGACTCAAGCTAGTTTTTCAGGTGACCCTTGAGAAAAGTTGATTAAAAGGGTTGAGAATACCTTACTCCATTTCCTGTCTTGAGATTCCAGCTGCCTTGGCTTTGCTGACCCCAGTACAGTGCTGCATTGTCCTATCATATGCCTGCAACCCTAGGCTCTACCATAGTAATTTGGGATTTTCCTGGCTTGCTGGCTCCCTGTAGCCATAGATCCCCCTCAGATTCCTCCAGCATCCTACTGTCAATACTTAGCACCAGGACCTCCCTATTCATGGTAAGGTTTCATCATGTTAACATGGTACAGTTTGTGTCCCTGCCTCCTGCCTAGCAGCTCCACCAAGTAGTTAACATCACTGACCTTCCTTACCACTTTGAAGGGTCCCTCCCAAGCTGCCTGCAACTTGTTGTGTCTGACAGAAATGAGAACCATAACCTGCTGCCCTACAGCATACTCTCTAGCTCGAACATTCCTGCCATACCAGACATTTTTCTGCTGTTGGGCTTCTGCCAGGTTCTCCTGGGCCAAGCCCATGGGTTCCCTGAGCCTTGTCCTGAGGTTTAGGACATATGCCACAACAGACCCCTTGTTGGATTTACACGCTCCCTTCCACTCATCACAAATCAAATCTAGAGGTCCCCTCACCCTATGCCCATACAGCAACTCAAAGAGTGAAAAACATGTGGATTCCTGGGGCACCACCTTGTAACCAAACAACAGATGGGGCAAATGTTTGTCCCACTCCCTCTTAAACCGGTCTGAAAATGCCCGTAGCATGGTCTTTAATGCAGAGTATAACATCTCAACCAGATCATTAGTCTGGGGGTGGTAGGGGGTGGTCTTTAAGTGCTTCACCCCGCAGTGCTTCCAAAGACAAGCCAGTAGGTTTGAAGTGTAATTGGAACCTCTGTCAGTCAGTATTTCTTTTGGGAAACATACTCTGCTGAAAACCTCTAACAAAGTATGTTCCACCTTTTCTGCCTCAATGGAAGATAGGGCTACTGCTTCAGGGTATCTGGTAGCATAATCTACTACCAATAAGATATACTTCTTCCCTGTGGAATGTGGGGTTCACAGAGGCCCCACAATATCCATAGCTAGCCTCTGAAACAGCCCCTCAATCACAGGCAAAGGCATCAAAGGAACCTTGACCTTGTCTCCTGCCTTGCCTGCCTTTTGGCACTGCTCACAGGTCCTACAGTACCCTGTTACATCTCTGGAAATCCCAGGCCAATAAAAGTTCTGGATAATACATCTCTTTGTATATTTTATATCTATATGGCCTGCAAAGGGAATGTCATGGGCTACAGCTAAAAGTGCCAGACAGTAGGCTCTGGGCACTACCAACTGCTGTATTCTCTCACCCTCTAGCTCTCCCTCACAGGTCCACTCTCTATACAGTAACCCTTTGTCCCAGTATACAGATTCCTTCTTCCCTTGAGAATCAGGTGCCTCACTAGCTACTTCCCTCAGGCCTTGTAATGTAGTGTCTGAGAGCTGAGCTTGTCTCAACTCTCTCCTTGTAACCCTTCCCAGCTCCCCTTCCACAGGCAGTCTGGTATTCTCTGACAGTGGTGCCTCATTATCAGCTTGGGTACTACTACTCACCTCTGCCCTTGCAGTCAGTCTGTCCATGGGAACATCAGTACCCACAAGCAGCTGCGGCTCACCTTCAGTCTCACTGCTACAGGGAAGTAACCACCACACCAGTCCTGGCTTCACGTCTGTGGTCTGTCTGGGTCCCCCCAGGCTACCAGACCCACATGCTTGTCTCCGTGCCTGACTGCATGTCAATACATGCACACAAGTTACTGCATTATCAAATTTATTCTCTATCAGGACATCTGCAGGGATATCTTCAAACACACCTACTTGCTTGCTTCCTTTTTCACCCTCCCAGTCAAGATGGACCCTAGCCAAAGGTATTAGGAATGGGGTCTCTCCTAAAGCTCTGACTGGAGTAGACTGCCCAAGCAAGTAGTGCTCCACTTTAACCATTGAAAGCTTCACAATGGTTAGGTCAGAGGCTGTGTCTCTCTTAGCAGTGGCCTCTTTTCCATCTACTAAGATAGGATATAACCTCTTGTGGTAGTTTGGTACCCTTGTTGTCTCTAGACAACTTACTGATGACATTCTATTATTCCCACTTACTGGCTCTCCCACCTTTTGTTCCCCACCTTGTCTCCATGGACATCTGTATGCTACATGACCCCACTGGTTAAATTTAAAACATTTAACCTTTGGTCTTGGATGTGTACCTGGACTAGTGGCTTCCCCTGCTACTGGTGGACTCTGTTGGGGTGGTCTAGACTGCCCACCATGGGTTTCCTTAGACCCATGAGCAGCACTGGGTATCCATTTCAATGCAGTGATGCCCTGCTTGCTAGGTATAGGTCTCCCTTTTTCCCCAACTCATCTGCTGTGTTACATTCTCTGTCTGCTAACCAGATTCTCATGTCCTCAAGCAAAGTGGTAAGGGCATGTTCCCTCACCACAAAGTCTGCCAGCCCTGGCACCCACTCACCCATATATGAAAATAAGTGCTTAACTCAGCAATATAGTCAGACACACTTTCATCTGCCTTGCATCTGTGCTCATGAAACTTTTTCCTATAAGCTTGAGGTTTTAACTTGAAGCACTCTAATAGACAATTTCTAAAAGTATTATAATTGAAGCAATCAGTATCAGACAATTTTAGAAATAGCAGTTACAGCTTTACCATGGAGTAAGGGGGTCAGGAACCATACCCAGAGCCCATGGTCAACATTATACTGTTTACATACCCTTTCAAACATATGAATAAAACTATTAAAATTGTCACCCTCTGTAAATTATGGAAGAAATTTACTGACCTTTGTTGCTTCTGGCATTCAGTTACTCCCTTCCCCATTACCTCCATGACCCTGGCAAAGAGTCAGAATCTCATTTTCATGTTGCTTCTGTGTCTTTCTCTTCAGCTTCCAGATGTCTGAATGTCTATCTGCTGCTTCTAATTCCATTTGTGTCTCCTGCCACAGTCTGTCTGCTGATTTCCAAATGTTTGGCTTCCAGTTCAAGTCTGTTTAACTCCAGAAGGACATTTAAGTCCTCTGTAGAAAGGTTGAACTGTCCATTTTCTGAGAGTTGTACCTCCCCAAGGCCAGTCTGTTTGTCCTCCTGGTTGCTGGTCTGTGATGCAGCTGGTGACCAAGGCTGCAATCACCTTTGCCCTAGTCAGGTTGGCATGCCCCAGTCCTTTGTCTTGGCACATCTCAGCTAACTAGCTCCTTGTCAGCTTGCCATACTCCTTTGCTGACATCCTTGCCTGCTCTCCCCGACTAACTAAGCTAACAAAAAACAAAATAAAACTATTGTGATATGAAACTCTGAATTTCACTGTGTAACTGATTGGGAGTACAACACTTTCCTTAGTGACCACTCTTTACAGGCTACAGGAATTCAGTATCCATACCACTGAATCCTAATATGTGGATATCCCACTACTGCCCACCAATATATGTGATGCTCCAGCACTGGCCCAGTAATCAAGGAACTTCAGTCCTCACCACTAGAACCAGTGGGGGATGTACATTGGAAGGAATGACAAGCACTCACAAAGTATTTCTAGATGCAGCTCTCCGCATCAAGTGCAATTTCCCTTAAGAGCACACAGAGACCACAGTCAGTCTGGAACTGGTTTCTCCCTCTTTCTCCAGATCCCCAATAAGACTCCCCACTGGCACAGCTATAGAGTTGAGATCTCAGCTGAGTGGCCAAGCCAAGACCTTCAGCACCCTCTCTGTCCAACCAGTGCTTTGTGTCCCTGCCCAAGTAGCTGAAACACACGCTCTTTGAGATTTGATTTATACACAAACATACCCACATACCTGAGAAAGGCTGGCACAGGTTTACTAGCTCTTCCCCCTTTTGCCCATAGTTATCTCTGCCACTAGCCATGTCCTTATCAGCTACTTTATGGCCCTTAACAAAGGGTGCTCAATCTTACTGTATAATGCTACTATTAATCCAAATGGTAGTCTGACCAAGAGCAAGGCTATTAGGAGTAGCCTACACACCGTCACCAAATAAATCTGCAAGTACTCTCAGAACTTAAATATGTCTCACAAATAATAGCCACAATGATAGGTTTAAATATTTTTAATAACAAATAATAAAAGAACAAGAAAATACCCAGTAATTAATCACAGTTACATCTGAGTTAAAAATCACAGAAAATATTTAAAATAACATTGCAGGACAGTCTCAAATAAATAAAGAAAATATCTAAGCTGTACTTCACTATATTCCTGACTGTATCTAGAGAAACTACTGCACCCTAGTTAACTTACTTACAGAGCAAGAAAGACAGATGTGGCGAGTGGATCTTGATGTTGTCAGGTCAAAGACAAATACAGAATACCCAGTCTCTCTCAGAGAGAGTTCTTAAACTAATATCCCAAATGTTACTGCTGGGATAGGTTGTAGGATGACATCACTTCTTGTTATCTGACTCTATCCCAGGTGAAAAAACACCATTGATGCAGCTGGTAGCATTTAGCATCTACCTGTGAAAATACATATACAAGAGCTTTTCCTCAAATCTTGGTACTTGCTGGAAGTCATAAAACAATAAACACATGGAAGACAATGCAGAGAACTTCTAGTTCTAGACATTCTGTCCATTACTGCACTGAAACTGAAAGATAACATCCTTTTATTACATGGTCATAAATTAATTTGGATTTTTAGCTATTTTTCTGAAATTAACCTGCTGTGTTCCAGTTCCCATTGTTAAAATATATACATCTAAACAGTTACAATAGTGTATGTAGATTTCTGTTCTGTTACAGTAGGGTACACTGTGGATACATTTTTATAGCTCAGTACTTCACAGCCCTTTTCAATACACACTTATGTACCAGCAGTTTGATATACACATATACAGTTCTAATAAATTTGCAACTCAAACATATGAATCATGTTAATATTCACAAATGACATATAATTATTTATAAAATTTCAGAGGGCTGGTCTGACACTATCTCCTTTCGTGACAACCAATATGGGGGACTGCTGTAGTACCCCCACTGTGCGGTCTTCCCTTGTCAGATCTGACCACAAATCAGTCTCATTTGAAATAACTATCACACTGTCACACTAGACACCAACCCGAGCAGCAAGTAAACTAAAATAACTTCTCCAATGCAGATTATATCTTTCTAATGGATGGTATAAATAGCTTCACTGCAACTGAACTGGCACCTATGTCGAGTCCTACACCAATGCTTTTTACAAACATCTGTATGACTGCAGTGATGCGGCCGTACCTGATAGGACCAAAACAAGCTCTTCAAGAAAGAGCAAACCTGCCTGGTGGACAACTGCCATTAACAGGCTTTAAAATAAGAGGAAGAAATTGTTGTTCAAAATTAAGAGGGAGTATGCCCTTAACTGGAAATACTCCCTCCTCAGCTTAAACAAGCAAATAAGACTTCCTGTGAAGTCCTCCAAAGCAAACTACAAATCCAAATTAGTGTCTTCAACTAAGAACAGCCATAAGGTGTCCTTTAATTACATCTGTAGCCTAAATGGTAAGACCCAGATTTGGGCCAAACTGGTAGTTAATGATACCATATACACTGAGCCTGTGGACATAGCAAACCCATTAGCCAACAGCTTTTGTGAAAACTTCATTCCCTTGTCCCCACCACATGTACCCCTTGACATTCCTTCCACCTGTCCTCCACCTTGTATCTCTAGACAGCAGGTCATATACCCCCTCTCTAAGGCCAAAACCACAGTATCTGTGGGACCTGATAACATCCCAGGCTGCATCCCACATGGGCTCCAACAAGAATTAGTAATACCATTGGTTACTCTTTTCAGTCATAGTCTAAGCACAGGCTTCATTCTAACTGAATAGAAAACAGCCACCATTATCCCCTTGCACAAAGATGGTGCTATTAGCCTGACTAGTCTTATCTGCAAGGCCATGAAGTGAATCATGATGGACCTTATCAACAAAGATATAGGTAATTCGAAACATTTGTCCCTACTCAAGTTAGATTTGTCAAAGGGAGATCATGCCAGTTTAATCTGGTGGACTTCTTTGAGACAGTCATTAGAGCTCTGGATGAGGGGAAAACTGTGCATACAGCCTACCAGGACTTGGCCAAGGCTTTTTCAGTATTCCACACTCAGGGATTATTGACAAACTCACCCAGCTAGGTATCAACCCTTATATCGTTAGGTGGATCGCTAACTGGCTCACCGGTAAAACCCATACAGTCAAAATAAGGGAATCCACCTCGAACAGTAGACCTGTAACCAGTGGTGTTCCACAGGGATCAGTCCTGGGACCTCTACTGTTCAGAATCTATTTTTCCAAAGTACAAGCAAAAACTAAAGGTTTGCTGATGACTGCAAACTGGGAGCAGTCATAGAATCCCCAAACAATGTCAACATCCTTAAAGAGAATCTTATGCAAATCAATGATTGGTACCAAAGTAATGGCCTTAAACTCATTGCAAAAAAATGTATTGTCATCCCTTTCAGTAAGAATGATGTTCTGGCTAACTACCACATCAGTAGAAACATCCTAGCCTAGTAACTTCCTATGATCCCATGATCCTATTGTTTCAATCTTTGATGTTATCCAGAGGTTCTCTTCCCAGCACCTGTAATGTGTCCAGTAATGGCTCCTTCTGAAATTCATACAGAGTTACATGTATCAGTAACATATCCAAGTACAATTGTAAATTCTTTTTTTAAGACCCATTGCTTCTACTACTATTGGAATTGTCTGGGTATCCTTCTTCCACACTGACCTCATTTCTGCCTGTAAATCCTGGTAGTTTATGTTTTTGTGTCTCTCTATACGTAAGTCACTTTAGTCACTGGGTGTTGCAATTTTAATAATAAATGCTACCTTTGTCTTCTTTTCATGGACTACTATATCTGGTTTTCTTGCATCTATTTTTTAAACTGTTGGTAATTGGTGATCTCATGTGATATAAACTCATCATTTTCTATAATGCTTTGTGGCTCGTTTCCAATGTTTTTCAGCTAGTTCAGTATTATAATTTTTGCACAATCTCCATTGCAACAGTCTTGCCACATTGTTATGCCTTTCAGTACACAGTCCTTCTGTCATTAGTATATCACACCCAGCAACCAGATGTGCGACTGTTTCCAATTCTGTTTTACAGAACCTAAATTTGTCTGTTTCTCCCATGTTTAATGGACTTTGTAAACCAACATGTACTTAGTTCACTATCTTGAGCCACCAATATTAACCTTTCATCTTTTGCTTTAAATTCTCCTCTTCTTAACCATTCCTACATTCAGTCCTGGTCAACATGAGGTTGTTCCAAGAGTTTTCTATACTTGAAACTACATTTATGCATTTTCCACATTTCTTGCCTTCTCATCTGATCTTTCACTTTATATTCTTTCTTTTGATTTTTGGCACATTCAGTTGCTGCCTGATTTTTATCTACTTCTGGTTTGATTTCCATTTCTGCTTGACACCAATATGCTTCTGCTAAATTAAGCAGGGAAGTCATCTTAAGGCTTATTCTCCTCATGTTTTAAAATTTTCGCTATGTTTTGGTCTTGTGAGGTCAGCAAATATGTATACAATCCTACCTCTGCAGATCTATACATTTAATCGATTTTGAGGAAGCCCATACCTCCATCAGAATGGGAAAATATAGTCTTGTTATACACTGATTTTTATAAATGATTTGATAAACAAGAAGCATTTATTTATTTATTTGTCCTTTGTTAACTAGGTTAGTCCACTGGGCTGGGGGCCCATTTTCAGTGGAGACCCAAGGAGTAAAGCTCCACAAACACATGATAAAAAAGATGATGCCAAAAATAATATACATATATTATAAGTTTAAAAACATAAAAAAGGCCAAGATAAAATTACATGTAACAACATTAATGCCTTGTAGATAATCATTAAAAGTATCGACAAAGCTCCACAAACACAAGATAAAAAAGATGATGCCAAAAAAATAATAGTCAAATATCATAACCATACCAAGTTACATTGCATGTTTAAGAACATTAAAAAGGGCAAGATAAAGAGACATGTGAGTAACAACATTAATGCCTTGTTGAAATCATTAAAAGTATGCATTTTGTGCATGTGCAACAACAAAATGATAGAAGTAGAGTTGGTGGAACAAAACAGAAGAACAGTAAGTGGGGGTGTAGAGAAGAGTGAAGACGTAATTGAAGAGACAGAATAGCAAAGAGTGGCACTTGAGTCAGTTATAGAGGGTGGAGTGGAAGGAGAGGTGGAAAGAGTTGGGGTGGCTAGGGAAATAAGAAGTAAAATAGGGGGGAAAGTTGGGAGGAAAGTTTAGTTTTAAGAGTGCTCAGTGGTGCAGCTACAGATACACAGGACTGTAAAAAAAAAAAAAAAAAAAATATATATATATATATAATATATATATATATATATATATATATATATATATATATATATATATAATGTATGAAGGGAATAGTTCTGGTGTGGTAGTGGAAGATAAGGTATGGTGGAGGCAGTTGCTGGAGGGAGAGTTGGCTAGGTATTTTTTCAGTTCTTTTTTGATGAGGGGCAAAGATTGGATATCTCATATGTTAGATGGGGGTTTGTTTCAGGTTTGAAATATGGAGCATTTATAAGGTAAATATTGGTGTTGTCTAGAGAAGAGAGACTGAAAGAAGTTTTAAGATGGGATAAAGATTTTGGGAGGAAAAGAAGGAGTTTTGTTTTCTTTGGATTAAGGATTAGTTGGTTGTCAGTTAGCCAGTGTTCGATGATATTAAAGCAAGTCTGCATGAGAGAGTGTAGGTCAGTGGGGTTATCATAGAGGGTGATAGAGTAGAATAATCAGCATATTGGATTAGTGAAGATGAGGTGCAGACAGCGTGAAGATTGTTAGTGAAAATATTAAAGAGAAGGGAACCAAGGATGGATCCTTGGGGGACACCAGTTTGGAGAGGTAAGAAGGGGGAGTAGGGAGTCTGCCATTTAACAGATTGTTGTCAGTTATTGAGATAGCTGGAGAACCAGAGGATAGTTCAGATGGAGAGGTTTAGTTTGGATAATTTAAAGAAGAGTTTAGGGTGGGAGATGGTGTCAAAAGCTTAGACAGGTCAAGGAAGACACATGATACTAGCTTATTGTTCCTTGCTTCTGCTACAGTCTGGGTAAAAGATAGAAGGCTTGTGGATATGCTATGGTGAGAATATCTTAATCAGACTAGTCAGTGGAGAAAGCTGAGTTGTTCTACTATGACTGGGTAGAAATAGCAGGGTGGGGTGTGAAGAAAGAGTATAGGACATAAAAAGTGGAAGGGTATGTGTAGATGGTGCTGAGGGTTGTTATCATTGGCTAATGGGCAGATGAAGGGAGTGTCTTTGTAAAGGAGGTTACCTATAAATGTAGAGTATACAGGGATGGGTGGGAATTGGGGGGCAGGGTAGGGGAATGGCGTGAGCCCATAGGGCAAACAGAGTGGGATGAGCCAAGCAAGGTATGTGCTCTGAAGTCACATCTATAATATTAGCCCTTCTTTTGTTACTAATGCTTTTATTCTTTAAAAAGTAGAGAGAGCCCTTTTAATTTAACCATTTGGATGTCCTATGAAATTTTCTTGTCTGAGGGCTATAAAGGAATGAGTCAGCTATTGTTAACTCAGAGACAGACTGGGAGGGTAGTGGGGATATATCACATAAAAAAAAATGGATAAATGTTTCTTTACAAATTGGAAGGGCTGGTATTACAGTTTAGTGTGGCGTTTTTTGCATACTGGAAGGGTAGAAACCAGAATGTTTCTACCTTGTGGCAGGGGAACTGAAATGTCTGAGGGCTGCATGTAAATGACTCAGATTTTGTTGACTCAGTGAGGATATAAGAAATAGAAATAAAAACAGATGGATAAATGTTTCTTTAGAGACTGGAAGGGCTGGTATTACAGTTTAGTGTGGAGTGTTTTTACAAACTTGAAGGGTAGAAACCAGAATATTTCTGCATGGGGGGGGGGGATGAAATCTCTGCTGCTGGCTCATGCATTTATGCTCAGTATATTAAGGATTACAGCAAAATACAATGGATCCCAGCATCCTTCTTGTTTTCCTGTCCAACCGATCCAACACATATTAAGGCCTGTCAGTCATTCCAAAACTGTAAGTAAGGACTGGAATGGCAAATTGGTTTAGAGCTTGGACTTTGTTCTTAGATGTCATCACTGTTTACACTATTTAGTTTAGTCTTCTAAAATATTCCTTACTAAGTTTTATTCACATTTATTCATGTTTTATTGTTAGCCCTTCATCAATTCCCAAATATTTATATACTCCATCTTACTCAAGTTCTTTTATATTACATTCCTGTTCCAGGCTAAATGTTTTCTTGATGCTACAGCCGTCCTGCTTTAAAGGTTGTATTTGCACATTTATCAAGACCAAATGACATTCTTATATCATCTGAAAAAGTTTTGACCACTTGCAGTTATGCTTTCAGTTCCTCGTCTGATGAACTCTACAGTTTTAAATCATTCACAAAAAGAAGATGAGAAGTCTTTCTACTTTTTGTTTTCTGGCAGCCAAATTATAGCCATGATCTAATCTAAGTAGACAGCTTAACAGGTTAAGGGCAAGACAAAAGAACAGCAGTGACAAAAAGTTAACATGGAAGATCCCCCTTTGAATTTTTATCCCTGGAATAATAATGTGTCCTTTATCATGACTTAACTGCAAAGCAGTTTTCCACTGTTTCATGGTCGCTGAAATGTAATCAATCAGTGTAGGGTGTATCCTATACATTTTTAAGCACTCTTTTATCCATGAATGTGGGATACTGTCAAATGCTTTTTTCTAGTCTATCTATGCCATATTTTGATTCTTCCCCTTTTACAGTTCTCCGTTATGACTTTATTTAACAACAAACGATCCTTTGTTCTATATGACTTTCTTTTGTTATCCTTTAGTTCTATGGTCATGATTGAGTTTTCTTCTTAATTACTATAAACTCTGCCAGCATCAATTCCAGTGTTTATACATTGTTGGAAGGCAAGTTACTGGTCCATAGCTTTTAGGATTATTTGCAGGTTTGGTCTTAAGTAGGAGTATTGTTTTTCCTATTGTTAGCCAGTCTGGCATCTGTTCGGGGTGTGCATATAAATAGTTCTTACCCATGGCTAAATCGTCATGTAAAGATGTTATTACCTTTAGCCAGAAGTTAGGTACTGCATCTGGGCCAGGGATTTTTCACTTAGGAGCTTTTCTTGACTTTTTTAAAATTTCTCTGGCTGTTACTTCAGCTCATTTCATATCCTGTATATTTGAACTTTTTATTCTTTCTTTTACTTCTTCTATCCATTCAGCATCTTTGTTATGTTCCACAGGATCTTCATAGATATTTCTCTAAACTGTATTTATTTCTTCTTTTTTGGTGGTGTTTCAGTTCCTGTTGCCTTGTTTCCCAGTTCCCTATAAATCTTTTTTTGGGTCATCAAGAAACTGCTTATTTTGTACTTTTCTTTCATATTTGTCTGCATATCTTTTAAGTCTTTCTGTCTGAGCTGATACTTTCAGTTTATTATTTGTGATGGTGCACAGTGGATCTTGATCTGTTCTAATACTGGGCATTGCTTTTATCACAGCTATCATTATGAGTATTTTTGTTGATCTGTTCCCTCTCTGTGCTCTTCTATCCGTGACACTTCTTGTCTTAATTGCTTTATAGTTTTCTCTATTCGATACTCCCATGATGGCATTTGATTTTTCCCTTTCCTTTCCCTTACTGCCCTGTGTTTTTGTGGTAAGACTTTATATGTTATTAATTTAGCTGCACAGTAATATATCCTATTTACTTCTGTTATATTGCATGCATTTCTATTAACAGTCCTAATTAGTGTATTCATTTTACCAAAGTTCTAACTTTTTGGGTTTTACTGATTTTCTGTAGTCTATTTCTTTCACTGATCTTCATATGTCTGTCCATCTCTATTAAATCAAGCAACTCTTCTATTAGATCATTTTCTTCTAAACGGAGTATACATTCTTTGTTCTCCATTTACTTTGGGCAGTCTACAGAAAGTTCCAGAGCATCTTCCTGTACAACATTCTCTTCAGTTTCATCCTGTGTCATCTTTTGCTCTTTCATATAGGAACTCAGTGGCCCATCACTCCACAACATTGACTGCTTCAGATTTGCCACAGTTTCCTCTTACATCCCTTGCTGTGCAACTGCAACTGAACTTTTGTAATGGTTTCTTATGGAATGCTCCAGAGCATCTTCATATGGCAAATGATCAGATGTTTCCTCCTCCATTGGCTTCTCCTTAATTTTGGGCTCCATTGTCCTATCCTGCTGTGGTGTATCAGAGTTAGATTTTTTTTACACTAAATCCTTCACTTCACATGTAATCCATAACACCAGTTTCTATTTCTTTAACTTGTCCATTACTAATCTTTTGTTTGCTTTTCCTTTGTGTTTTTTTTTTATTTTTTTATATTGCACAATTTTCCATATCTGGATGCCTTTGCCTGTATTTCTCTTCAAATATCTTTGGTGATGTTCTTTGCACATTGATTAGCTTTCTCCTTTGAATAAATACTGCATAATATTAAATCCCTTTTTCTTTCCCATGTCCATATTTCTTCTTCAGATGTCTTCTGCTCCTTCTGTTTCTCCTTACCTGGGGGACTCGTTCTTGAATCATGCTGTGATATAACCTGTGGTAGACTTTCTACACTAAATCCTTCACTTCATAGGTATTCCATAACTTCAGCTTCTATTTGTTTAACTTCTACTTTACTAATCTTTTATTCTACATTCCCTCTTTGTGATCTTATTTTTTGTATTGTGATATTTTCCATATCTGGATGCCTTTGCCTGTATTTCTCTTTGAATATCTTTGGGGATGCTTTATTTTACATTGATTAATTGGTTTTTTGCTTTTGCATACATATCGCACCATATCAGATCTTTCTTTCTTTCCCATGTCCATATTTCTTTGTTATACCTTTCAAAAATCTCCAGATTTTGTTCTTTATACTTTCACATTTCCTCAGCCTCTTCTTTTTCCAAACAGCTCAAGGTCTATTGGTCTATATAATGTTTTCCATAAATCTGTTGTATTGATGAACACAAATTTGCATTTTGAACCTTTTGACAGGTTTTCTTGTGCAAGTATTTTTTCTTTCCTCTAATTTTTCTCTTAATCTATTTGTATATCTTCTGTCCAGAAATACTGGACTTTTTGCATAATAGTGATACTCAAATAGACAAATCCAACAAGCAAAAGTCAAGTGATAAAGTTTATTATTCTAAGCACTTTCATTCAAGAACTTCTTCAGAGTAGATATCCAAATTAATGTTCCCCTTTTTATAAAAAAAATATTTCACCAATCAAGTGAGGACTGCATACATGATTGATCAATTAATTAGTACTTTGTTAGCTAAACCCTCAACCAATAAAAGAAAACAAGACAGTGAATGAATATAAAAAACTTACTTCATTAAAAAAGTTCATGTAACACAATAAATATACAATAATAATTTTAAGGTTAACAAATTATTTGAATATAAAATAAATGAATAAATCAAATTACTTAACAATGTCACAAGTTCAAAGGTTTCTGTTTAAGCACATTACTAATTGAAATAACATAATTAAAACCAGGGTGAAAACTGAAATTGAGTCTGAGCTTCCAGTTCATCTCCCAAAGCTTCAACAAAAATTAGCACCCCTCGAGATTGTGTTGCACACAATCCACAATAAAAAACACAAATTTCTTAAAATTAGTACAATCCAAACTGTGCTTAAACAAAGCATTTGTAGTTTCTTTCTTTTTAATGTCGTAGTAGTATTCCCAAATCATGTCCTTTAATTTTTGAGTGGTTTTCCCTGTGTAAAAAGCAGGACAGGAAACACACATAGCTATATACACTACCATGATAGAATCACAGTTCCCTGTACAAGGGCAAACAAAATTCTGTTGGAACCCTCCATTGAAATGTAAGGTTCTTCATGGATAAAATGGCATTGTTTGCAATAGAAACATTCTGCCATATAACTACTTTTACCATAGGGGTGGTTGACTCGAATTCAAATAAATCATTAAGATTTCTGCCTCTATTGAAGACTACTTGAGGGACCCTCCCAACTTAACTTTCAATTCATCAGAAAAAATTGAATTTCATTTCATGAATTGTTCTCACAAACTTGTGAGAATCACTAGCAGAAGGTAAAATAAATGGGTTCCTATTAGATGACCAAAGACACATTCTATTGAATGCGTCTTGGTCGAACCTAAAACAGTGAAAAGGCAAAATAGCGAAGCGGCTTTTAAGTGAATTCTTTCCCAGGGAAAGAATTCGCTTGGCTGCTTGCATTACTTTGTCATTTTCGGCACTGTAGTGGGATCTTGGAGTTGGTATATTTAAGTAGGGGTTGTGGGGGCAAAGACCCCCACTTTATGTATTCTTTCAATTTTTTTTCTTCTTCTTTTTTTTTTTTTTTTGGAACAGTGATTTTTTTTTTCCCCTTGGAAAAAAATCGCTGTTCTGAACTTTCAAGATTGTAAGCTTTTGCTTACATGGGGTCGATTATTCATTGTTCATTTTTTAAGCATTTGATGATATAATATAGACCCAAATAAACAATAAATTGTTTTGAACATTCTTAGAACTTGATACAGAATTGTCACACAGATGTCTCTCCCATGGGGTTAAAATTACACAATAATGGGTGGAACTTTGAAGTTCTAGCACTGACCACTTCTATTTTAATACGAAACAGTAAACTGCTAGGGTAACCCTATGCAGCAAATAGATGACCAAATATCTCAAGCAGGAAGTTGTCATCAGCATTAATAAGCCTGGACAAGTGGACCATTTGACTGTTTACTATACCTTTCTTTTGGAAATAAGGATGACAGCTATCAAAAATGTAAATAAGAATTGGAAAAAGTTTTCTTACTAAAAATATTACAGTTATATTTCTTTAATGTGGTATCTTTATCAATAATAACATCTAAATAATCTGTGCTGTCATTCCTCGTCAGGTGTGTAAATGATAAAAATTCAGTGGAGGTATCAAAATCAATAATAACATCTAAATAATCTGTGCTGTCATACCTCATCAGGTGTGTAAATGATAAAAATTCAGTGGAGGTATCAAAAATCTTCTTAAACTCTAACCATTGGTTCTGGGTCTCTTTCCATATAATAAAAACATTGTCCCAAAACCTAAAGTATGCTGTTACAAAACAGAGCACTGTGTTGGAAAAATGGGGCACAAGCTGCCCCCTTGGCCACACCCAAAACTTGGTGGAAAAACTTGCTTTCAAAAAAAAGCAAAACTATTGTTTAATACCAATTCCAAAAAAATACTTTTCATCAGTTTAATCTGGGAAGCAGAAAAAGATTCTTTGTGGTTCACCGGTGTGGCCAAAAACTAGTTTATACCAATTGAATGGGGGTAACTGTGGCATATTAATTACATCAACATTAATGAATCAACAGTCTTTTTCAAAAGAAGCATAATTTTTTTTCTAAAAGTTGCCATGAATCTCTTAAAATGCAAGGAATGCCTGAGACTGCCCACAGGAGTCTGCTGAGTTAAAGGCAAAGCCTGTGTACGCTCAGTAAACATGCTGCCACATGGATGAATATGCCAAATAAACAAACAAGGAACCACAAAAAGGCATGCAACAGGGAATAATACTGATACACAAGCAGACAAATCCAGAGAGGGAGGCTTTACAGTCGATTAGAAATGATAGAATCCTCTGGATAATGAAATCATGGACTCATTTGATTATTCTATCAAGATGTCAGAAGTGTTGGCAGAGGAAAATACATACACTAGGGTCTCCAAAAATGAAGTGAACATCTCTTATAGTAAATTAGTTTAGTTTTGTGGTATTTATTGCTTCGAGGTGCAGTAGATTTACCAAATTACAACTTTGTTAAGGTGGACAACCTGGTCGTCCCATCTATTTTTGGGATTCCCAAAATCCACAAAAATACCTTAAATCCACTTTTTAGACCCATAATGGCTGCCAGAAGGTCCAAAATTGAACCTTTATAAATTCTTATAGATGTGACTTGTAAGAAACTTTTAAATTCTAAAAGACACATTTTAAGAGATTCATGGCAACTTTTAGAAAAACTTAATGATGCTCCTTATGAAAAAGACTATTGCTTCATTACTGTGGATGTAATTAATTTGTTTATGATTATCCACCATTCAATTGGTATAACCTATTTTGGCCACCCTGGTGGACCAGAAAGAATCTTTTTCTGATTCACAGATTAAACTGATAGAAAATTTTTTGGAATTAGTATTAAACAATATTTTTTTTGAAGGTGAGTTTTTCCACCAAGTTTCAGGAGTGGCCATGGGGCCAGCTTGTGCCCCCATTTATACCAACACAGCGCTAAATTTTTGGGAGGAGAACTTTATTTTTACATCTGACTGGTTCTGTTTTATGGTAGTGTACTTTAGGTTTCTAGATGACATTTTTACTATATGGAAAGGAACCCATGACAAGTCGTTAGAGTTTAAAAAGGTTTTTGATACCTCCACTGAATGTTTATCATTTACACACCTGATGAGGTATGACAGCATAGATTACTTAGATGTTTCTATTGATAAAGATACCATGCTGAATAAATATACCTCTAATATTTTTCAGAAGAAAACCTTTTCCAATACTTACTTGCATTTTGATAGCGATCACCCTTATTTTCAAAACAAAGGTATAGTAAAGGGCCAAATGGTCCACTTGTCCAGGCTTATTAGTGCTGTTGATAACTTCCTGTTTGAGCTCAATCATTTGATCAACCTATTTGGTGCATGGGGTTACCCTAGCAGTTTATTGTTTGATATTAAGGAAGATGTGGCTTATGCCAGACCTTCCAAGTTCTACCCATTATTGTTCAATTTTAACCCTATGGGAAATACATATATACCTGATAATTCTGCATCAAGTTCTAAGAATGGTCAAAACAATTTATTGTTTTATTTTACCTTTTGCTAGTGATTCTCACAGGTATGTGAGAACAATTCATGACAATGGTAATTCAATTTTTTCTGATGTACTGAAGGTTAAGTTGGAAGGGCTTCCCCAAGTAGTTTTCAGTAGAGACAGAAGCCTTAAGAATTTATTTGAATTTGAGTCAACCACCCCTATGGTAAATGTAGTTATATAGCAAAATGTGGCCATTGCAAACAATTCTGTTTTATCCACGAAGGGTCTTACATTTCACTTGAGGGGTCCAACAGGACTTTTTATTGTCCTTGTAGAGGGAATTGTGATTCTACTATGATAGTGTACATAGCTATGTGTGTTTTCTGTCCTGTTTTTTACATAGGGGAAACCACTTGAAAATTAAAGGACAGGATTTGGGAATACTACTCTGACATTAAAAAGAAAAAAAAAAACTAATGCTTTGTTTAAGAACAGTTAGGATTGTACTAACTTTAAGAATTTGTGTTTTTTATTGTGGATTATGTGCAGCACACTCTCGGGGGGGGGGGTAATATTTTGTTGGAACTCCAGGAGATGAAGTGGGAGCTCAGACTAAATTTGAGTGCTCACCCTGGTCTTAATGATGTGGTTTCAATTAGTAGTATGCTTAAACAGAGAGCTTTGAACTTGTGACACTATTAACTAATTTTATTTATTCATTTATTTTGTTCAAATAATTTGTTAACCTTTAAAATTATTGTATATTTATTGTGTTAAATAAACTTTTTTAATAAAGTAAGTTATATTTATAGTCATTTGCTGTCTTGGATTTTATTGGTTGAGGGTTTAGTTAACTAAGTACTAATTCATTGATTAATTATGTATGTATTCCTCACTTGATTGCTGAAATGTTTTTTTATAAAAAGGGGACATGTCCATTTGGATATATACTCTGAAGAAGTTCTTGAGTATAAAACACAAGTGCTTAATATGATAAAGTTTTTATCACTCAGTGACTTCTGCTCACACTGTTGGATTTGTCTATTTGTGTATCAGTATTATTCTCTGTTGTAAACTTTTTTGTGGTTCCTTCTTGCATAACAGTAGCAATGCATAATATCTTTCTTATCCTCACTAGTCCACTCTGTCATCTTTCTGGCTCTTTTTTGGCCTATCAGTTTTTGTAATTTTTGTGGACTACTACTTCCTTCTACAACAGGGGTCCATCCACCCCCTGAGTCTGGCCTAGCTCCATTGTAGGAATGTTTCCATGTCTTGAGGATTGTACACTGTCATTTTTTCCAGTCCTGGCACCAATGTGCTTACTAGGGTTAGTCATATTTTTATCTTGGAACTTATGCACCCAGCTATTATTTTTATTTTTTAACCTATTTCTGTCCATGATGTACACTGTATAAAATACAGTCAATATGTGAGTGTAATCTTGGTGAGATTTTGTGAAAAAATGGTTCCACCTCATGAAGGTGCTCACCAAGACCTGAGGATGAATTTGGTTCTGGCAGTGCTACTCTCCTTTGCTTGCTGATTTATCATCTCTCCATTTGGACTTCTCTGGAGACAGATGATCCAGATGACAAGAGAGGAACCAGACAGAAAGTCTCTTTCATTTGAACAAATACAATTTCTTTGTAGTAGGCTTCCTGGCCTCCTGCAGGAACTGAAGCATGTCCTCTACAAAAAGGTGCCTTAAAGGGATCAAAACCATATCACTCACAGTGTCAGTTGAAGAGTGAACAAGTGACGATGGATAAGAGACTCATTTTCTTATCTGAGAAGGTCCACCCAGTGAGATAACTTGTGATGATTGCCCCTGGCCAAGTGAGAACGAAGGGAGAACCAATGCTGTCTGGGCCAAAAGGGACTCACCAACAACATTCTGGGAGAGTTCTGTTTGATCTTTTTGTAATACTTTCTTAAGCAGGGGAAGGCATACAGAAACATCCCCTTCCAAGGAAAAGACAAGTCATCCACTTTCCAAACCAAAGGACATGAGACTCTAGAACAGAAAAGAGGAAGTTATCCATTCAGAGGGGAGGCAAAAAGATCTACCTGATGAGTACCCCAACGATGGACAATTTCCAAGAACACATCTCTGTGAAGCATCCATTTGTGAGCTTCGGTGATGGACCTACTCAAAGAGTCTGACACTAGATTGTGCTCTGAGGAAATGTAGACAGCCTGAGTAGTAACTTAATACTTGATAACTAGATCCCAGACCTGAAGAGCTAATCTGCAATGAAGGTAGGACCTTATGCACTCTTCCTTTTTGATGTACCACATCACTGTGATATTGTCTGTGAAAACTTTGAAGGGCCCAGGATGAAAGATGGTATGAAAAGCCTGGATAGGTAGAAGCAGAGTTCTCATCTCATTTATATTGATGTGGCCTGACCTCTGATGAAGAGACCAGAGACCCTGAACCTTGACAAAGACAAAGGAAGCTCCTCACCCCCCCTGTCTGAGGCATCTGTAAAGAGTTCTCAAGTCAAGATTGGAGACTGGAAAGGAAGCCTTGGGTTGAGAGAAAGGTGATGAATCCACCAATGAAGCTCGAGCTGGAGTCAAGGAAGAAAGGGAACTAAGAATTCAAAGGATTACAATATTGAAGCCACATTGACTTCAGGTGCCACTGAAGCTTTCTCACGTGTAGCCTGGCCAGACATAACATGGGAAGGGTGGAAGCCATAAACCCAAGGACCCGGAGAAAGTCCCTGGCTGTGACTGAATCCAGAGGAAGAAGGCAGTGGAAAAGGCAATCACAGACAGGGTCTTGGGGGCAGGCAACATGGGAATGGTCTGGATTCTGCAACCAAGAAAAACATGATCCTGAGAAGGAGTCAAGACTGATTTTTGAAATATTATGGTGAACCCCAGACTCAGCAGCAGGGAAATAGGAAACTGGAGATTTTGAAGCACAGCCTCAGAGGACAAAGCTTGAATTAGGAGATTGTCCAGATAAGGAAAGATCTGAATTCCTCTCATCCTGCAAAAGGTAATGACAGGAGTGGACCATTTGATGAATACCCTGGGGCAGTAGGAAGGCCAAAGGGCAAAGCAGAGAACTGAAAATGCAAGGAAAAAACAGAGAAACACAAAAATCGACTGTAAAGGGGATGGATGGGGATATGAAGGAAGGCATCCTAGAGATCCAGAGAGACCAGAAAGGCCTGTGAAAGAAGAGGTAATAAAGTTTGAAAAGACAACATCTGAAAGGAGGGGACCTTACAAAAGGTGTTGAGCTAAGAAAGGTCAAGAATTGGTCTCCAGGTGTCTTCCTTCATGGGAAACAGAAACAGTCTGGAATTAAAAACCCTTCCCTTCCTGGGCAGGGGGTACAGCTTGAATGGTGCCCTGAATCAAGAAAGAATGAAGCACCTCTGGGAAGAGAAGAAGCTGTTCTTGATGAGGTTGAGGGATGTCCAGAATGGGAGAAAGAGATTTCTAAACCATGAAATACCCCTGGAGGAATAATGGACAGAATTCAAGAGTTTGTTGTGATCCTTAACTAAATTGGAATGACAGGGAATGATAAAAGGACAAGGGAACCTGGCCAAGGGAGCAGGGAATCAAATTTTCAGATAAAACCTGGCTTGTAATGAAAAGGAGTTTCCTAAAAAATAGGGGTCTGTGTACATTTAGCAGGAGGTACACATCTAGAACTCTTTTTACCCTTGAGCGGAGGGTAAGACTGTCTGCGGGCAAAAGCAGATTTGGACGGGTAATTCCACTGAAACTTTGGAAAAGGAGAAACAAAAATATGTTTAAACCTCTGCAAGACTTTGCCCTTATCCCAGAGAGATTTAAAACTTTCAACAGAAGTACCAAAAAAGAGTTTCATTATCCAAAGGATCATCAAATTATTTGACAGTAATGTCATCAAGCAAAGCCTGAAGATGAAGCCAAAGAGTAACATGTCATAACAGAACTAAATGCAGCAGCCCTGAAAGAAACATCAGCCACATCATAACTGCATTTAATAGAGTGTCAGGCAACTTGAGAGGTAGAACCCAACAAGGAAAGGAACAAAGCCTTTCAGTCAGAATCAGGAATATCCAAAATCACCATAGAAACCTGAGAGATGAGGGCTAGAATGTACCCAGTCATATGAGTCTGGCAATTAATAGCCCTAAAAAATTGGGTGGAAGCAGTATAGGCTTTATTACCCAGCCTCTCCATGGCCTTGCGATCCTTATCTGAAGGAAACACCTTAATAGAGGGCAACAGCTTGGAGGGTTTGTTAGAGGAGGCAGATACAACAGAAGGATCAGCAAAAGGGCATTCATACAAAAAATTACAATTAGCAGGCACGTTGCAAAATCTGTCAGGTTTCTTAGAAGATGGGGAATGAGAAGCTGCTGAAAAGGTATCCAGGAAGGCAGCCAAAACTGGAGGAACAGCAGAAGGCTTGGGACACTCCATCTGGAGTTCATAATACTTCTTCTGGATATCATAAACCTGAGAGCAATCCAACTTAAAGAATATGATCATATGGGAAATAGTGTCCCCAAAGAAGAATTCCTCTAAAGGGGAATCTGGGCTAAGAGAATCCTTTTCCTCTGAACCATAGTCTAAGGGAGAAGTGATCTGAGAAGAGTAGGCTAATGACTCTTTCCCCAAATCCTGATCCTCAGCAAAAGAATTCTGCTCCATGGGTCTTTTAACAGGAGTAGAAGACCAGGGAGGGGCAGGCACAGATACTCCTTGAGGAGGCTTTAAAGCCATTAAATCATTAAACAACCCCTGAGTAAATCCTGCCATTCTTGTTGGGGATCTTTAACAGCAGGGGAAATATACTTGTTTTTTGTTTCTTCTTTTGCTACACATCTACATGAAAACCCTGGGAGGATCGGACCCTTGTCAACACTCAATAAGCACTGTAGGGATCTCCTCCTTCACTAAGATCTCTGGAAACTCTCTCTGTCTCTTGAATATAATCAGCCAAGGTTCCCCCTCAATGTTTGGAGCAGACATATGGAAAGTCTCTGAGGACATGTGAAAAGTTGGATCCATGCCTGCCTTCATTGGGGTCATGGCAGAGGAATTAGGAATAATGACCAGGCATTCGTCTAAGCTCAAGAGAGATGTCTGGGGGAAGCTGGACAGCAGCCATATCAGACCTGAGTTGTTTTTGCATTTTTCTTGGCAGATGGCTGGCCCTTGGAATGGGAAGATTCCACCATAGCATCCTGAGCCAACAGCTGAAGATGTTAGTTTGCAAGGGGAAATAGACAAGGAGAATAGGTGACTATGTAGGGTCTTGGGGACAAACACTTGGCAGATGTTGTGGCAATATTCATGGGGAATCTGCCTTCCACAACAACAGTTTCCCCTTTCTGGATGACGTGAAACCAACAACACTAAAAATAAAATAGAAAGATAAGAAAGAACCCCAATGGGGCACTTATCTGAAAAACAGCTTGGTAATGAGCACAGAAGAAAGCAAACTGATGTTCAGTGATGGTGTTCTGTCTGGCGGCAATGAAGTGCTGAAGTATGTGCATCCATATGTCACCTTTATGCTCTATGCATTGCATGGGGAGCATATGTGTGACATATGGAACTTGTAAATATTAAAGGTTTTGGTACACTGGCCAGATAATGCAACTGTGATATGGAAGGACATCATAAGTGTCTCACATCTGAGTGACATCACTTTGCCTGGTTATGTTCTCATTTCATGTGGATTTAGCATCACCTTTATTTTATATTTCCTTGTGCAGATTGCAGTGGCAGAGAGCTGGGAAAGGCAGAGAAAGCTTTAGGGCCTCAGCCACAGACGCCAGCAGTTCTACTATGGTACATGAACAGCCAAGTCAACAATCCATGTTTCACCAATTTTATGGCAGTGAAAATAAGCAATTCATAAGTCTTTTGGCAAGGTGGGAGAACCCTTAACCCCTCCAATCAAATGGCTTTCGCCATTCAGACCATCTAACCTTGAACAATCAACTTTGAGGTTGTAGCATCTTGTGGCTAACTTTATTTTTCTAAGAATAAAACATGACCAAACCACTTACTTCTGTCTGTCTCATTTCCACTGTTTATAACCGCAGTCTGTGTCTTTTGGTTGCTACCTACAACTTATGACCATGAGAAAGGATTAGAATTCAGAATGATTAGTAGAATAGAGACAGGTCAGTAAACCTTGTTAGAGAAATTTGCTCCTTTTTCACCACCCCAGGTACATTTACCACCAGCAGGATGATCTTTGGACCATTGCAGTGAATTCACATGCAGTTATGCATCTCTACCTATCAGGAATTTCAGGCCAGGCACTCGCCCTCATAAAAATTAGTGTTCTGCAAGTTAAATAGTTCCACAAAATGTTCCTTCTACTTCATCATGTTGTCCTCAGCAGTGGTGAGTTTTTCCCCATCCTGTTTATTACAACCTAAGCAAGGCCTTGCTTCTTCCACCTGAAACATTGAATGGTTTGCTTGTCTTCTTTAATGGCACCCATTGGTCCTGAAAGTCCTCCCATGACCAAACCTTTAGTAAACTGAAACTTTGGAGGTTTGCACTCTTAACTCCTTTATTGCATCCTGTTTTTTTTTTTGACAAAATCAAGTTATGATCTCACATTTCAAACAAATATTCACATTTTCTGGGCCATAATGGTTACTAAAGAATTGTAAATCACAAACTTTTCTGCACAATCAAGTCTTTACTGTGATAATACTCATTAGATTCTAGATCTTAAATTAGATTTTATAAGTCATAATAAACACAATAAATATTAATTATGTAGTATTCTGAAACCGCTTATAATATTTCAGTAAACATTCAAGCTACACACATACGGTCATTTCTTCATTCATCTTTGAACTTTTATATGAGGCAAAACAGTTATGTCTGTGTTACTTTATTGTTGGGATATTTAGACAAATATAAAAACTATGGCAATATAAATAATTATTATACAAACAGCAATTAATACCTCTTAGGCAGCACTAGACAATGCATTTGTATTGCTCATCATGTAAGCTTTAAGATAAAATATTTCAACAGCTTGTATATAATATGAGTTTGAAATTATTAATGCAAATATCAGCAGGCTATATTAGGTGCCTAGAGATGTCAGTAAGCTGTGACTGCAGAAACACCTTGAGGCATCACTAGGCTGTAATGAGTTAATTAATCAGTTTTTGTTATTGTTGCCTCCTTGGTCTACTGGTACCACTCAGTTAAAAGAAAGCTTTCTGTGAGCATTCTTCAGAAAGTTGGTGGGTTGGCAGAGGGTTGGCATGATGGCTAAGGTGTTTACTTCCTGGGCACAAGGTGCAGAGTTTGATTTTTAACTCTGAGATAAATTGGATAGGCTTAAAATGGGCAGCTAGCTTAGTACTTACCTATGAATCTATAAAACTAAACATCTGGTCAGGTACATGCTAACGAGGGCATTGTACTCAATAATGAGTCTGATAAGGGACATGACACTAGCACTATCACTTACTTCTACCAGGATGCCATATCCTTACTTATAAACTGAGCACCATAGAATGGCTTTTTAACTATTTTGGCTATGTGTTGGTTGAAGGCCAGATTACTGACTACATTTGTTCACAGATCTCTGACTACCAGGTCAACTCTTAGGGATGTTTTATCCATGGAGTAATTGGCTTGTGTGGATGTTTTCCCAAAGAGCACTATAATGCACCTCTTGGCATTGAATTTTAAACGGTGGCTGGGGCACCAGCCATTTGTCTGTGTTAGGCCCTGTTGCAGGATATCAGTGTCTTGGCTAGAGTCTATGATAACACCTAATTTACAGTCATCTGTGAACTTGGAGAGTTGGAGGCCCTTGACATTAGCTTTGACTTCCGAGAAGTAGATGCCAAACAGGAGAGAGCCCAGAACAGATCCCTGAGGTACTCCACTGGTGACCTGTCTCTTGGTGGAGGTGGTCTCACCAATTAAGTCCAACTTTGAGCCAGCTACCAATCCAGTGAGTTATGTAGGGATTTATGACTTTGTCAAAAATACCTTTGTAAGGGGTTGTATTAAATGCCTTAGCCAGGTCAAGGTAGGCAGCTTGTCTTGGTGACCCTGTCAGAGAAGTCTACCAGGTTGAATTGGGAAAACCTTTCTGTGACAAACCAGACTGGGATGGGTCCAGTATCTGTAGGTTGCCAGTGTTATTGTTGATCATTTCCATGATAATTCATTCCATGACTTTGCATATTAGATGTGTCAGACTGACAGGTCTGTAGTTTCTGGGGTCAGTGGATGGACCACCCTTGTGAAGAGGGATGACTGTAGCAGTCCTCCATTCACTTGGTATGTAACCTGTTATGAGGTTATAGCTGAAAAGGTCTCAAGTGGTACTGAAAGGTCATGTTTAAAACTCTTTCAAAAGCAACCCAGAATATTGTCAGGTATCTTGATGAGTGTTTTTAGCCATGGCAAGTGCTGCCAAGATCCGCTTCCTGTTAATAATTGGGGGGGTATGCTAGAAGGGATTTTGCAGGGGTAGTTGGGGGGAGTGGGGGTGAAGCTTGAGCTGAATTTGTTAGCCAGCAGATCTGCTATGCCTCTCTGTGGAGTGAAGACAGTGCTATTTACTACCAATTCAGCAGACTACTGTGTGGTACCTTTAAGATTTTAAATATAGCTGAAGAAGGCCTTGTGGTTACACTTACCCTGAGAGGCTATCCTGACCTCAGAGTTGGCCTTCTTGGATTTAATTAATCATCTTAGCTTCTTCATTAGTTTAATTAGTAAGCTCTTATCTTTATAGAGTAACTATTTCTGGTTTTGGTCATAACATTATTCCCTTTGTTATATACCCTGGGATTCCACCAGTGTGTGGTTTGCTTTTGGTGTGTGTTACGGGGTTACGCAGCCTCTATGCAGCCATTCACATATTTGTAGATGGTTTCTGTGAAACATTCTGCATAGGTTGCTGTGATATCAGGGTTTAGGGGCACTGCATTTCACAAACTGTTGCTCAGTAGACTGTAGTTTGCGTTTGAATAGTTCCTAACTGTTACAGTTTCAGTTGGGTTTTCTGAGTTGATTGTTACTTCAAAAGAGACAGCTTTGTGATCCAACCGTATTACTGAGGATATGACATGGGTGGGGGGGTGCATCACTCCCCTATGATGCTGAGTACTAGGTCCAGTATATTTAAACATTTGATTGGAGTCTGTACTATCTGGTCCAGGATATTTCTGTAAATAAAGTTGAGGAAATGCTGTGTCTGCAAATTTCAGGCAGTGCATGTATCCCAGTCAAAAGAGGTGCCGTTAAATTTTCCCCATGAATAGGGTATTTAGAGGGATAATGAATGTCTCCAGTAGGTCTAGATATGAGTTATAAGTTAGGAGATTCTTGGGCATAGATGGTGACCTATAGTTATCAAGGATATGGTAACAGACTTTACCTATAGTGAGATGTACATGAATGAACTTCAGGGCGTCATCTTGTTAACTAATCTGGAGGTATATTTGTTGCTCCTGTAGATCAAGACACATGCACCTTTATACTCTGTGCTGATGTCGGTCTAAATGCATGGAAGGCACTTTAACCTTGCACTGCAGAAGTATTTTCTGTGGCTTTAAACAAAGTCTCAGTAACGGCACAGATGTCTATATTCTTCAGAGTGACGAGACCTTGTAGAGTGTGGAATTCCTTGTTGAGACACCTAGCACTGAATAGTAACACATTAAGGCTGTTTTGACTTTTTGTTGCTATGTTGGAAGGTTTGTCATTTTGACATTGCCTAAAAAAGGCTCTAATGAAATGGATAATGGTGTGGGAGGTTGGCATAATGGTTAAGGTATTTGCCTTATAAACCAAAGGTGCAAGGTTTGATTGTCACATGGGGTAATTGGCTAGGCTTAAAAATGGCCCACAAAGGCAGTTAACCTAGTACTAATCTATGAGCCTATGAACCCAATAGCTGGAAGCCCAGGAGGGACAGGTGTAGACCATCTTTGGCAAAGCAAGGTGATCTGTTAACCATGTCCTCCCATGCTGACAATGAGTCTTCCTGGATTGACACCAGAAACTAAGCCAATTGTTAAAATCAATCTTTTTTTTTTTTTTTTTTGATACTATGGCATCATCCTTTTTGAGGGTAGAATGCTGCTCAGTGCAAGGCACATACCTGTCTACTATACACATTCAGAAAGATCTATGATGTCTCTTTTTATATAGCCCACTCAGGTACATTTCAGGTCATTTACACCCACGTAGACTATGATATAATCATGTTTGTGCTTGTGGTGCAGTGACCTGAGTGTGTAATATTGCAGATCTGCTATCTTGTCCAAGTCATTCTCCATTAGGATATAGGCTCATAGGGTCATAGGTAGTTACCAGACATGCAGCCCAGGAGACCACTGTAGAGCCTAACCCAATCACCTAACTGGCAAAGGGCACTTTCTGGTTAAATTATTTACTCAGAGCCATGCAGTAGGTGAATGAAAGCTGGGGGAATCAAACCTTCGGCTACATGAAGCAGCACATTTTCTGCGGAGATATCTTCAAACACAGCTACCTGCTAGCTGCCTTCTTCCCTTCCCAAATCTAGAAAAACTCTGGCTAAAGTTACTTGAAGAGGTGTCTCTTCCAAGATCCTACTTAGTGTAGACCATTCAGGCAAATTGAACTATGGTTATGTCTGAGGCCATGTCAATTTTTGAAATGTCTTTATTTGTACTTGTTTACTGGGAAAGCACTGATGGACATACAACCAATTACAGACTCAGCTCGGGTTACAAAAGATAATGAACAGTATTTAAATGCAATTTGTTCAACAAGGTGACACAACAAACATACATTGTTTAATCAATAACTAGTAATAAATAGAGGACAGAGCTATCTAAAAGAAGGAGATAAGTGATATAAACAAGGTCAAGAGTTAGAAAACAAAGAGGTGAATGTGGGCATGTTAGAATTAAATTAGAAAAATAAGAGTTGGTAAGCTTAGTCCAAAGGATAGTAAATAGCTACTGAGAGTTAAGTTGTGATTAGACGTTGAGAAGGTATTGCTAGTTTGACTAATATCTAAATATAGTGGTAAGCACAAAGTAGCAAAATGGTAAGTCTATAGAGGGTTTTTAGGGAAAAGAGAGGGAGTAACATAACACACATGAAGCACTCTAGCAAGAGCTTCAGTTCTGACAGACTGCAACAGCAATATCAAAATTTACTTCTGGACCGACATTTTTGAATGCCAGTAAGAAAATGAATAATTGTACTGCATTACCAACCATATGTCATCTGCAGATTGTGTCCTATAGCACCTTATGCCCAAGGCGGCTGTCTCCCTTTCTTCCCCCTAGTTATGCTTATGATCTGAGAGTTTAACTAACCAGCATGGAAGCGATTGCCATAATTTGGGAGCAAGAGCAGAGAAGCTGATGTCAGAGAAATGTAGGTTATTATATATATGAACAATCAAGCCGGCTGTGGATTGGGTTTTTAGGGTGTAGTTTGGAGTTGTTCTAATACATTTCATAGTGAGAAAGGAGGATGTGTCTTGATGGACAATTTGAAAATAATGGAGCCAAGCTGGAGGTTGGCTCTGTCCTGGACCTGCCACCACCTCAATTTGGATAGAGTGGATAGAGTGTGCTCATTCCAGGATAATTGGGAAGGAACTGGCAGATTTTAACAGAGACTCTGAAGAGTTGAAGTGTTTCTGACTGAGGCGAATAAGGGAGGGAAGGGCATACTTGAGCTGTGCATGAAGGATATCCTTCTCTATTGCATCTATGATGAGGAAGAGAGGAAGTCAGACATTTTCTTGGTCCAGAAGGGTAGGTAGATTCCTTTTGGACATAGCGTCTGTATGTGTTCTTGGTAATGAAGGTACTGGTCCAACAAAATGCCCAAGTATCTTAAGGATTTAGTAAATTCAATGGGGTTATTCTCATGGTCAGTGAGATTAAGGGATTTTTTTCTGTGTATTTTTATTGAACTATATTTTTATTGAACATTTTCAACAAAAACAAGAAACAGAACAATACTGTGTTCGAAATATACACAATACCAACATATAACGAGTGACAAGAGATGACTTCAGAACTTCAGTACTCTTAAACTATACTAAACAGCACAATGTTGAAAACATGTTCCTCATGATTTTCCATCTATCTATAATAATTTAGTTGTTTGGCTCATATCAATTTTATAATGCTAGTCATTGTTCAGTATGTTTGTGTATACTTTAGCTTAAAGCTTGCCCTTGGAATGATCCCAAATATCCAAAATTACCAATCCACCTACAGTTCTTCCCCTGTTTCCTTACTCAGTACCTGCTAGATGTAATTCCAGTATTTCTGGACTGCTGCACATTCCCAAAATATGTGGCAATTATTTGTATTTGGTTGGCCACATCTCCAACATTTGTCTTCTCTTCCCAGACCCATAAAATTGTGTCACTTCCACAACAGTCTCACTTTGTGATCTTTACACTTCTGCCATCTATCCAACCTAGACAGGGATTTCCATATCTGATCCCACTCTTCCATTTTAAATTCAATGCCCTCTTGTTGTTTTCATCTTCCACTCATCCGTCTTCACCATGCCAAAGCCTTTAATTCCCATATGTCCTTGTATATGACCCTCCACCTTCCTTTCCTTATATGCTTCCATTTAACCCATGGCAGAAGTTAATTACACTTTGTTCTATGTCCACACAACACTTTCCTATCCAGCACAACTTAATGTAGTTATACTTTTCCTGCCACCCTATTCCCTACATTTTTGGGATAGAGTGAACATTTTTGAAAGCATAGCTCTTCCTGGTGCACTAGTAACTGATCCAAGTGCCTAATTCCTTTCGTTACCAGTACTCCCTATTGCCCTTATTGTTACTAATGAGCATATCCAGGTGTAACCAAATATTGTCATCAGGGCCCTTGTCCCATCTTCTACCTCCAGTTTCCTTACACTCCCTATATATAATCCAAGAGCCATTCAGGTGGCATATCTATCAGGTCAGTTTCTCCCTCCCCCTGTTGTCTTATTTTATGGTCATCATCTCCCTGGATCCATCTCAATAAGTTATTCAATTTAAAAGCTATATAGTACATTCCTATATGAGGTAGCCCTCAGCCCCCCAAAGATTTTTGGACTATGGGCCAACCCCATCACAATCCATCTTGCCCCCTTTCCTAATACACTGTTGTTAATAAGCGCTTGTAGGATGTGCAGGCCCGGGTGTTGCATCAGCACAGGCATATTGCTAAGCAGCTGTATGATATGGGACATTATAATTTTGTGCACCAATTGAATCCTCCATGATAATGATGAAAATAACTTTAGTTTTAGGGCTAATGCTGAAATCTTTTCCTTTCTTTGGTCCATATTTCCTCTAAGGGTTAGCAATAAAGTTCTGTGTATTCACAAACCCAAGTAATGTGCTTGGTCCACCAACGGAATTCCTACCTAGGGGTGTAAATTGCCCTTTTCTACAGCTTAAAATCACTGTTCTGTCATATTGCACTGAAGTCCTTAAGCTTCCCTAAAACATTCAAAAATGCTTAGAACTCCCTCCAAGCTGATAAATCTTTGCTCGTTAGTACACAGTCATCTGTAAACATTTGAACTGTGCTAACCATTCCCTCTGGCTTGTAAATATGCTTTTACTTTTGTGGCAACTTTTTCCATAACAAGTAAGAACAGCCTGGAGATTAGGTAAGATTAAGCGCTTCTTAATTTAGAGGTTTCTTTCTCTTCCACCAATGCAGGACAGAGATGTTTGTGATAGATTGGTACAAATGCTATCGCCACGCAATCCACAAACGTCATGGTGCTCCCACTGCTTGTTGCTTTTTGAGACCCTTGTTCTCCACCTTGTTTCAGTGAACAATGAGAATGTACATGAACCTTCCGGTTTCTCTTATAATATTTAACCCTGAAATTTAGGTATGTACCAGAATATACAGCTCTTAACACTTGCTATAAGGCTGTTTCTGATAAAATAAAAAAAGCAATTCCTCTTTCAATGAAGAGATTCAAGAATTTAACCTGTAGGGGAATGTGAAAGGACAGAGGCAGTTTTGTCTCTTCAGCTTTCTGATTCTGATGACAGTGTGGTATATTATTTTCCCCGTGAGGGATTCTCTTTCTTTGTGACTGTTTCCAGGATGAATGAATGTTTTCGACAGAAGAATACCAAAGTTTCTCAGTCCCTCAGAAAATATTATGATTTTGCTTCAACTGGAATTTCCAGAACCTTCTACTATCCCTCCAGTGTTGTTCACTTTGGGGAATGTGTTTTTTAAAGCCTGCAATTTCACTGATAGCCATCATACTTCCCCTACAAAAGCAGACAGATTGTAAAAAGTTCATCAACATTACAAGTTTTTATACATCAATACCATACCTGACCCAGCAGCTATAGCTTTAGTGAATCCATATGCTGCTAAACATTGTTAATTCTAATCACTTTCCTTCATATAAGGATGGGAAAGCTTTGGATAAGTTTGGGAAAAAAGCATCATCATCATCAGCACCCCCCTTTTTCCCATGTTTTACATGGGGCCAATGTATCATGTCAACTGTCACCATATCTCTGTACTCAATGCAATTCTCCAACCTTCTTTGACACTCATGCCTGACTGTCACAGGTCTTCCCTCACACAATCCATCCACCTCTTTGCTGGACGCCCTCATTTTCTCCTGCCTTCTTCCTTTCTGTTCCAGTGCTTCTTCACTAGACTGTCTTCTGCTTTTCTGAACATATGCCTGAACCACCATGATCTGTTGAGCTTTTCTGCAATTGGAGCTACTTTGGCTTCTGCTCTGATGTCCTCATTTCTTTATCTGTTCTACAGTATGAATCTCACCACCTGTCTCAGACACTTCATCTCCATCAGCTCTAGCTTTCTCAACTGCTCTGCCTTTACCACCCAGGATTCTGTAGTACTGGTTATACCACTGTTTTGCATACCTTAATTTCAGCTTCTTTGGCATTCTTCTGTCATGCACTACCCCTGACACTCTATGCTAGTTGGTTATGGCTCCTCTAATTCTAGCTTTGACCTCCTCATTCAGACTTCTTTTCTCCTCAACACCCCTCCTATATACTTGAAGCCATTAACCTGTTCCACTATTTTCCTTTCTATCTCATTTCTCATCTTCTTCTGATTTCCCACATTTTCTGCCATTACAACTGCCTTTTATCTGTACTCTGTTTCAGCCCATGTGCCTTTAGTTTTGCATTCCATTCCCCTATTCTTTGCTGAAGTTCTTGTTCATAGTCTGCCTGTAATGCCGCATCATCTGCATACAGTAACTTTGTTGATCTGTCCCCTCTGACCTGTTTGCTAATGTACTTTATCACCAGTATGGACAGTAGTAGATTCAGAGTTGAGCCCTGATGCACACCCATTTCCACTGGGAAGCCCTCTGAGAGACTGAACACTGTTTGTACTTCAGTCATTGGGTCCTTGTACAATAGCATGCAGTAATTCTATGAATATTTCTGGAACTTTGAACTACCACATGACTACCTGAATCAGTTTTCTTTGCACCTTGTCATATGCTTTCTCCAAGCCTCAGAATACCCAGTTGGATTTGGACTCTTTCCTCATCTCTAGCTTCTTCTCAGCTACATGGCACTTTGCAAACATTGGGTCAGTTGTGCTGCATCCTGATCTGAATTGCTCATCTCCCATCTTACTTTCTACTACTCTGCATATCCGTATATTAAATACCCGCTCCAGAACTTCTATGCAATGTGACAGGATTTTGTACCTCTGTACTGTCCTCAGTTGTGAATGTCCCCTTTTTCTTGAATACACTGGCAGCAGTATGCTTATTCTCCAATCATCTGGAATATGCCTTTCTCTCCATACTGCTGTGAGTACCCTCGGAAACCATTTCTCCCTTATCTCACCCAACGTCTTTATCATACCTGCTGTGACACCATCTGAGCCCGCTGCATTCCCTGATTTCATTTCTTTAGTCCTTTTATGGTGGGCTCATCCTCTTCTCCCACCATAGGCTGTGTCTGGGATAGTACAGTTTCTGTGGGGTTTTCTTCATTCAGAAACTGCTGAAAATACTCCTTCTATCTGCCTTTGATGTCCTATGGTGTGATGAGCAGGTTGTTGGTGATATCCCTTATGCAGGGTGTTTGACTGCCTTCTTTATCTTTCTGTCTTTGCCTTGCAACCTGATAAACTTTCTTTGTGCCATCTACTGAGTCACTTTCCACAAGCAAGTAGAGTGCCTCTGATACCTTTTTCTTTTCTATCTACCACTTTTTCCTGCACTCCTTCTTTCTTTTCTATCTACCACTTTTTCCTGCACTCCTTCTTTCTTCTGATGATATCCTGGACTTTTTCATTTCACCACCAGCTTTCCATATGTACCTTATCTCCATACATGATTCGGTCTCATATTTTTTCAGTAGTTCTCACACATGTTGTTTTGAGGTGTGGCCATTCTTTTTCAACTTCACTTATTTCCTCTTCTTCTTAGGGTGCTAGAGCCCTGAGTAATTGATTAAACTGTTGTGATTTCTTTCCAGTCAACTTCCATGTCTTCAGACTGGTCTCTGTTGACCCTAGAGCCTTCTCTGACCACTGCTTTCAGCTGATTGTGCCAACCAGTGATTTATGTGGGCTAACTGTTTCACTGGGGATGACTTTGCAATCACTGATTCTACCACAGTGCCCTTTCCTTACTAGGAGGAAGTCTACATGAGTTGCATTTTGGCTACTCTTTTATGTGATCCTGTGACTGCTGTCTTTCTGAACCATGCGTTGGCTACTATCAAGCCATTTGCCAGACAGAAGTATAGAATGGCATCTTTCTTTATTCCTGTTGCTCAACCCATGTGAACCCAGGCAGTCATCATTTCCTGTTCTGTCTGCCCCGGTATGTGCATTCAGATCACCCATTAGCAACACCAATAACTGTTGTCCTGCTTTATCTAGTAGGTCCTGCAACTGCTGACTGAATGCACTCTTTTATTCACTATTACAACTCTGCTGTAGGGCATATGCTAAGATTATGAATACTGCTCTATCATTAGGCTGGGGTCTGATTGCCATGAATCTGTCACTAATTCTGATGACATTCTTCATTGTCTTCTGAAGCTTCTCCCTCATCTCAATTCCCACACCATTTCTAGCCTGTCCTCCTCCTGAGTAGTTGACTTTGGATCCCAAACCAAGTGGCTTTCCTGCACTGCCCTTCCATCTTGTCTCCTGGATGCATAGGATGTCCAGTGTCCTCCTTACCATCAGGTCAACCACTTCCAACCTCCATCCTGTCAGTGAACCTACATCCAGTTTTTGCTCAACAGAGCTATCCCACGTAACTCAACCTGGCCAACTAGACACTGACCAGCAGTGGTTTATTAACCTAGGGTCCCCATACTCATTTGGAGACCGTCAACACAACCAAATCACCTTTAGCCATATTGTTACACTGCTGAGTGTCTAGCCCTGCTAGAAATGCAGTCTGCTTTCCATGTTCTTTTATCCTGAGGATACTGTGCACCACAAGCTAGTAGAGTACCAAAGCTGTTGATTCATACAATTCTTCCTCCATAGGGCCTGCTGTGCTGCCCACAGCTTTATTCTTGGGTGAGTTTGAGATGGAAACACTCTCCATGTTTTTCTTTTTCTTTTCTTTTTCTCAGAGGTATGAGAAACTCCAGAGAGAACACAGGGAGAACACTCAAAATCCAAACAGTCATTAGCCGGGGGTCAGGATTGAACCTTGTACTTTGTGCATAGGAGAGGAAGATCTTAACCATTATGCCAACTGTTTTTTTAGTCTCTGGAAAAAAAACATATGCTTCTGCAACTCAGATCAGGCTTATATGTTGAAATTTAACCTGACCAGTTGTGAAATTATGAGGAATGTTTTGGCTTCAGTTTGCTCTTATGAGGAACAATCTACATTTCATAATAAGGTTTCTGATATTTCTCAAGACACAACTCATTGTTTAAAATATGCTTTTGTATCTGTAAATACTATTTTCAGGGCTTTTGCCACTGGAACTGTTTTAAGGAGGTTTGCCTGACTATATTTTCAGAATCTCCCAGATGTCAAAAATGAAAATTTGAATTCTGCTTTGGATAGGAGCTTAGCCTTTGGTCCTTCTGCTGCAGAACGTGTAATGACAGGGATAAGCTGAGACCATGAATCCCTCAGATTATTCAGCACTCCTTCTCCTTCTCTAAGTTTTCCATGGGATTCAATTCTCCCTCATCTAACTTTGGTAAAAGACAAAACTTAATGCTGGTAAGCCAATGTTTTCAAAGTAATGGCAGGGAGGCTCCAAAAAGAAAGCATGAACCCCTGAAAATGAGGACAGTCAAGCGATTCAGAATGACTTTATGAGGACCCCCCCCCCCCGGCAGAGTCATAATGCTTATGAAAAGTCTAAATCTCCGATCTACCAAGGCTACAGATGGCACAGGGAGAAACTTCCTCCTTTCCAGGGGCTTCCTCCTGCCAGATGAGCATTTTCTTTTTCCTCTTGCTTTACATCACATGCTGTCACAGGGAGTAATAGAAGTTATTCATCCTCATCAGCTTTGGTAAGAATTTTATTCAATAATGTTTCTTGTATCAAAGGAAAAAAGATTCTTGGAAAGCAGTTTTAGAACTTTCTTTCCTGAACCAGTTTGGGATTGTGTCCAAGTTCAAAATGCTTTTGCTTCACAACCTGTTACCTCCTCTTCCTTATTTGAATTTCTTAGTAACCTTTGATTTAAAAGATGCACATTATCACATTCATATTCATCCCGATTTCAGGTGTTTCTTAAGGGTTTGTGCATCTGATTCACATTATCACTTCTCTGCCTTACCCTTTGGGATATCCATGCTCCAAGAGTGTTCACAAAATGTCTAGCTGCCATGATAGCCCACTGTAGACTGCAGGGTATCCACATTTCTCCATATTTGAACAATATGCTTAACTTTACAGAGTCTTTTTCACAGATTCATGAATCTCTCTTTCTCTAGGGTCTGAGATCTCAGTGACAATCTGGGATTACAAGAGAACATTCAGAAGTCTTCTTTTGACTCCCACTCACATGAATGTTTTTCTGAGATGCATGTCAGTCACCTCAATACAAAGTGTTTTTCTTTGACAGGAAAAAAATGGATCCCGTGGACCTCTGGGTTCTGAGTCTCACAACTTCTATGATTCTCATAATATCTATGGCAAGACTCCACATGAAAAACATACAATGGTATCTGAAATCTCTTTGGTCTCAACATCAACACCCATTAAGTTTTCAAATTCTAGTTCTGGGATATGTAAAAAGGGAAATAATATGTTGGAGACATCAGATTGCTCAGAATTCAGGTCTCCAACTGTCCTTTCATGCTCAAAAGCAGTCATTCACAACAGACACCTCAGACTTTGCTTGGGGAGCAGTATCAATGAGAAAAAAGTATAGGGTCTTTGGGGCCAAAAGAAAAAACAGACCAAAAGACGTAAACATAAAAGAGACACTAGCTTTTATAAATGCTCTTAACTCCCTGAATCATCTGTGGTTCCCGGAGCCTCTTTAAGTGCCTACAGACAACGCCATGATGATATTGTACATAAACAAGCAAGGAGGAACCAGATCTTACACCCTATGTAGACTAGCAATGTTAGCATGGTATATAGATTTATGGCACAGTCTCACTCTACGGGCATCCTACATTCCATCAGAGCAAAATTGTGCTGCCAACAAGCTGAGCAGGACCAGACCAGATGAATGGAAACTGAATAAGGGGGTCTTCTAAGATTTGATCCATCTTTGGGGAACTCCTCAGGTAGACTTATTTGCCTCCCATCTAAACAATTAACTGTCATATTTCTTTTCCAGGACTAATTTCAAGAAGACTTGGAAGATGTCTTCTCTTCTCTTCTCTTTTCTATTTTTTTTTCTTTTCTTTTCTTTTACTTGGACAGGAATATTCCTATATACTTTTCCAGTCTTTTCAATGATTTCTTGGGTACTTCTGAAGATTAAGAAAAACTCTCCAAAGATAATTGTGATGACTCCCTTCTGGTCTAGACAGCAGTTCTCCCTTGTTTTAGAATTGCCCAAGAACAATTACCACAAGCTTCCTCACAGACTGGACTGATTCACACAAGATCAGGGATATTTGGCACATCCCAGCCTCAAACAACTGAAACTGTCTGCCTGAATGATGGGGTCTTAATACCCTTTAGGCTTCTGATTACTGTGGACATGCAGCAGGTATTAATGAAGGCAAGAAAGCCGCCTGCTACCAGAAAATCATATACTAATAAATGAAAAAGGTTTTCTAGTTGTAGACAACCAAAAAACAGCATCCATTCATAGTTAGTGTTTCTCTAGTTTTACACTATTTGTGTGAGACTATCCTCTGGCTTTTAGTCCTCTATGAAGGTTCATTTTTCAGGCATTTCAGCATGTCTGCCCATGGGTCCCCCTACTTCAATGTAGTCTAATGTAAAAATATTTTTGAAAGGGGTTCTGCATAAGACCCCCCTCCCGAAAAACAGTGGCTCCTCCTTGGAATCTTAATTTTGTGTTACAAAATCTAGCAATTGCTCCATTTCATCTAGCTCATTAGGCTGACTTAAGGTTATTAACATGGAAAAAAGTTTCACTCATTGCTCTGACCTCTGCAAGTTGTTATGATGGGTCAACTTTATCTCATTTTCCAAAGATAATTTTCTTTACAAACTATCCTTCTTTGATTTCTAAATTGGTATCTGAGTTTAACTTATGCCAATCTGTCCAACTCCTTGTCTTCTTTCCAGAAACTAAAAATGAGGGAGAAAGGATTCTTCATACCCCAGATGGGGTCTGTATCAGTTTATCAAAGATTCACTTCAGCGAACCTAACTTCATCAACCCCAAACAACCAAACTTCACTTCCACGAGCATTCACATCACAAAAAGATTTCACCAAGGAAAGAAAGCACTTGGCCAACACCACGACAGAACACACACCGCAGTATGTCACACCCCCTAACTATATATACCAACTATGAGATCGCACTACAGTGAAGAAAAGGGCAAAGTTGTGCTGTTGGTCAACTGCTTCCTTTTCCTTCTTAAATCTTTCATGGATGTGAATGTTCATGGAAGTGAAGCTTGGTGGTTTGGGGTCAATGAAGACAAGTTCGCCGAAGTGAATCTTCAATGAAAAGATATAGAGACAACCAGATGTCCACAGACAATTCAGGTATTATCTTAACAGAACAAAATCTTTAGATGTTCTGATTAGTTTTGTCATTTTTGTGAGGGTAAGAAGATGGGACAACAAGTGTCAAAGCAGAATGTTTTTAAATGGTTATCTCAAGCTTTTAACTTTTGTTACTCCCACCACAGCAGACTATTCCAGGCAGGACCAATGCTCATTCTGCCAGGGCCTGAGCTTCATCTATGGCTTTTTGAAAAGGGTTGGACTCTAAAAGTATTCTAGAAGCAGAAACTCAGTCCTCAGTGCATATTTCTACAAATAACTAAATACTAGATTCCTTCTCCAGGATAGGACAGGCTTTGCTATTACCATTCTCCAGGGGCTCCTGGACTCTCTTTCTAATCCTTCCAAGTTGTTCTAAGCTAAGGTAATCTACCCATATATTTTAGGCTACTACAGTAGTAGTCATAGTGAAGAACATTAGATGTTCAAATGATGACTGCTGCAGTAGCGGTTCTGTCCCTCCACCCTCCTTATTTTTAGTATATTTTATGCCAAGGTGTAGACGTGTACTTTTCTTTTCCATCCCCCTTACTTTTAGTATATTTTATGCCAAGGTGTAGACGTGTACTTTTCTTTTCTTTTCTTTTCCATCCCCCTTATTTTTAGTATATTTTAGTATATTTTATGCCAAGGTGTAGACGTGTACTTTTCTTTTCTTTTCTTTTCCACCCCCCTTATTTTTAGTATATTTTATGCCAAGGTGTAGACATGTACTTTTCTTTTCTTTTCTTTTCCATCCCCCTTATTTTTAGTATATTTTATGCCAAGGTATAGACGTGTACTTTTCTCTTCTTTTCCCAGTAATCAACTCACAGGGCTTAACCTCTCTCTCTCAGTTGGCATGAAAGCTCTGAAGGTCTTGGCATCTAAATCTGGGTTTTGTTCAGCTCAGCTCAAGCTGTCCAATGGAATATGGAAGTTATATTGAAGCTTTAAAAGCTGGCCAGCTGCTATATTCTATGCAGGATATAACCCATATAGCTTAGGCTATTGCAGCTGTGATCATTTCATCAACTACTGTTATGGCAAGTTTACTTAAACAACTGTACTTTTTCTGCACCCATGAAAATAGGTTCTTACACATTCATAAGCTAAGGAATCTGCTTTTCCAACTCTTACCAGCTACCTCTGTGAAGATTTTAATAGCAATTTTTATGACCCCTTGCCTTCCAGACTCAAACTATTTTATGACTTAATTATGTGCAAGCAAATAGGTCCTTTCTACAATGGCAGGAAGTTTTACTTTACATTTCAGTTACAAATGTCACACATTTTTGCAATTGCCTGTCGTCTTTTACATTCACAGAGAAAGGGCACTTGGTTATGTACCTTTTCATGCCACAGGGAATACACATTTTGCAGATTTCACAGATATTAAATATTGCTTTACAAACTTATAATAATCTGAAATATGTTTCTCTATCCGGATAGCAGAGCTGCGTTAAACATGGTGTGAAGGATCAAGAGAAGGTGGAACTGATGGCACAAAGTAAAAGAGGATCCAGGGATTGGTCATGCCTGGATTGGACCTCTGTAAAAACAGTGGGAGAAAAATAGCAGCAGCAGATAGAGTGCTGGCATGGAATTCAATTCCAGAAGCAAGGATATGCTGCTTTCACTTTACAGGATTTGTCCTAACCACACCTTGAGTACTATGCTCAGTTGTTTAGACTATATAAGGAAACTACATCAGAATCCTGGAAGGGAAGCAAAATAATAGTACTTAAAAGATATCAGCGATGGAGAGAAGGAATACGACCAAATAATATATCAGTGATGGAGAGAAAGAATACGACCAAATAATATATCAGTGATGGAGAGAAGGAATACGACCAAATAATATATCAGTGATGGAGAGAAGGAATACGACCAAATAATATATCAGCGATGGAGAGAAGGAATACGACCAAATAATATATCAGTGATGGAGAGAAAGAATACGACCAAATAATATATCAGTGATGGAGAGAAGGAATACGACCAAATAATATATCAGTGATGGAGAGAAGGAATACGACCAAATAATATATCAGTGATGGAGAGAAGGAATACGACCAAATAATATATCAGTGATGGAGAGAAGGAATACGACCAAATAATATATCAGTGATGGAGAGAAGGAATACGACCAAATAATATATCAGTGATGGAGAGAAGGAATACGACCAAATAATATATCAGTGATGGAGAGAAGGAATACGACCAAATCATATATCAGTGATGGTGAGAAGGAATACGACCAAATAATATATCAGTGATGGAGAGAAGGAATACGACCAAATGAAATATCAGTGATGGAGAGAAGGAATACGAGCAAATGAAATATCAGTGATGGAGAGAAGGAATATAACCAAATGATATATCAGTGAGGGATAGAAAGAATACGACCAAATGAAAGATCAGTGATGGAGATAAGGAATATGACCAAATAATATATTAGTGATGTAAAGAAGGAATACGACCAAATGAAATATCAGTGATGGAGAGAAGGAATACAACCAAATAATACATCAGTGATGGAGAGAAGGAATACGACCAAATGAAAGATCAGTGATGGAGAGAAGAAATATGACCAAATGATACATCAGTGATGGAGAGAAGGAATACGACCAAATGAAAGATCAGTGATGGAGAGAAGGAATACGACCAAATGATATATCAGTAATGGACAGAATGAAAACGACCAAATGAAAGATCAGTGAAGGAGAGAAGGAATATGACCAAATAATATATCAGTGATGGAGAGAAGGAATACGACAAAATGAAAGATCAGTGATGGAGAGAAGGAATACAACCAAATCATATATCAGTGATGGAGAGAAGGAATACGACCAAATAATATATCAGTGATGGAGAGAAGGAATACAAACAAATGAAATATCAGTGATGGAGAGAAGTAATACGACCAAATGACATATCAATGATGGAGAGAAGGAATACGACCAAATGAAATATCAGTGATGGAGAGAAGGAATACAACCAAATGACATATCAATGATGGAGAGAAGGAATATGACCCAATAATATATCAGTGATGGAGAGAAGGAATACAACCAAATGATATATGAGTGATGGAGAGAAGGAATATGACCAAATAATATATCAGTGATGGAGAGAAGGAATACAACCAAATGATATATGAGTGATGGAGAGAAGGAATATGACCAAATAATATATCAGTGATGGAGAGAAGGAATATGACCAAATAATATATCAGTGATGGAGAGAAGGAATACAACCAAATGATATATGAGTGATGGAGAGAAGGAATATAACCAAATGATATATCAGTGAGGGATAGAAAGAATACGACCAAATGAAAGATCAGTGATGGAGATAAGGAATATGACCAAATAATATATCAGTGATGTAAAGAAGGAATACGACCAAATGAAATATTAGTGATGGAGAGAAGGAATACAACCAAATAATACATCAGTGATGGAGAGAAGGAATACAACCAAATGAAAGATCAGTGATGGAGAGAAGGAATATGACCAAATGATACATCAGTGATGGAGAGAAGGAATACGACCAAATGAAAGATCAGTGATGGAGAGAAGGAATACGACCAAATGATATATCAGTGATGGACAGAATGAAAATGACCAAATGAAAGATCAGTGATGGAGAGAAGGAATATGACCAAATAACATATCAGTGATGGAAAGAAGGAATACGACAAAATGAAATATCAGTGATGGAGGGAAGGAATATGACCAAATAATATATCGATGATGGAGAGAAGGAATACAACCAAATGAAATTTCAGTGATGGAGAGAAAGAATACGGCTGAATGAAGTATCAGTGATGGAGAGAAGGAAAATGGCGAAATGAAATATCAGTGATGGAGAAAAAGAATACGACCAAATGATATATCAGTGATGGAGGGAAGGAAAATGGCCAAATGAAATATCAGTGATGGAGAGAAGGAATACAACCAAATAATATATCAGTGATGGAGAGAAGGAATATGACCAAATAATATATCAGTGATGGAGAGAAGGAATACGACCAAATCATATATCAGTGATGGAGAGAAGGAATATGACCAAATAATATATCAGTGATGGAGAGAAGGAATACGACCAAATGAAAGTTCAGTGATGGAGAGAAAGAATGTGACCAAATAATATATCAGTGATGGAGAGAAGGAACACGACCAAATAATATATCAGTGATGGAGAGAAGGAATACGACCAAATGAAAGATCAGTGATGGAGAGAAGGAATATGACCAAATAATATATCAGTGATGGAGAGAAGGAATATGACCAAATAATATATCAGTGATGGAGAAAAGGAATACGACCAAACAATAGATCAGTGATGGAGAGAAGGAATACGAACAAATGAAATTTGAGTGATGGAGAGAAGGAATACAACCAAATGATGTATCAGTGATGGAGAGAAGAAAATTTTCCAAATGAAATGTCAGTGACAGAGAGAAGGGATACGACCAAATGATGTATCAGTGATGGAGAGAAGGAATAAGACCAAATGAAATATCAGTGATGGAGAGAAGGAATATGACCAAATGAAATATCAATGGTGGAGAGAAGGAATACGACCAAATGAAAGATCAGTGATGGACAGAAGGAATACGACCAAATGAAAGATCAGTGATGGACAGAAGGAATACGGCAAAATGAAATATCAGCGATGAAGAGAATTAATACGACCAAATGAAATATCAGTGATGGAGAGAAGGAATACGACCAAATCATATATCAATGATGGAGAGAAGGAATACGACCAAATGAAAGATCAATGATTGAGAGAAGGAATATGACCAAATGATGTATCAGTGATGGAGAGAAGGAATACGACCAAATGAAAGATCAGTGATGGAGAGAAGGAATACAACCAAATGATATATCAGTGATGGACAGAATGAAAACGACCAAATGAAAGATCAGTGATGGAGAGAAGGAATATGACTAAATAACATATCAGTGATGGAAAGAAGGAATATGACAAAATGAAATATCAGTGATGGAGTGAAGGAATATGACCAAATAATATATCAGTGATGGAGAGAAGGAATACAACCAAATGAAATTTCAGTGATGGAGTGAAAGAATACGGCCGAATGAAGTATCAGTGATGGAGAGAAGGAAAATGGCGAAATGAAATATCAGTGATGGAGAAAAGGAATACGACCAAATGATATATCAGTGATGGAGGGAAGGAAAATGGCCAAATGAAATATCAGCGATGGAGAGAAGGAATACGACCAAATAATATATCAGTGATGGAGAGAAGGAATATAACCAAATAATATATCAGAGATGGAGAGAAGGAATACGACCAAATCATATATCAGTGATGGAGGGAAGGAAAATGGCCAAATGAAATATCAGTGATGGAGAAAAGGAATACGACCAAATGATATATCAGTGATGGAGGGAAGGAAAATAGCCAAATGAAATATCAGTGACGGAGAAAAGGAATACGACCAAATGATATATCAGTGATGGAGGGAAGGAAAATGGTCATATGAAATATCAGCGATGGAGAGAAGGAATACGACCAAATAATATATCAGTGATGGAGAGAAGGAATATGACCTAATAATATATCAGTGATGGAGAGAAGGAATACAACCAAATCATATATCAGTGATGGAGAGAAGGAATATGACCAAATAATATATCAGTGATGGAGAGAAGGAATACGACCAAATGAAAGTTCAGTGATGGAGAGAAAGAATGTGACCAAATAATATATCAGTGATGGAGAGAAGGAACACGACCAAATAATATATCAGTGATGGAGAGAAGGAACACGACCAAATAATATATCAGTGATGGAGAGAAGGAATACGACCAAATGAAAGATCAGTGATGGAGAGAAGGAATATGACCAAATAATATATCAGTGATGGAGAGAAGGAATATGACCAAATAATATATCAATGATGGAGAAAAGGAATAGGACCAAATAATATATCAGTGATGGAGAGAAGGAATACGACCAAATGAAAGATCAGAGATGGAGAGAAGGAATACGACCAAATAATATATCAGTGATGGAGAGAAGGAATACGAACAAATTAAATTTGAGTGATGGAGAGAAGGAATACAACCAAATGATGTATCAGTGATGGAGAGAAGAAAAATGTCCAAATGAAATGTCAGTGACAGAGAGAAGGAATACGACCAAATGATGTATCAGTGATGGAGAGAAGGAATAAGACCAAATGAAATATCAGTGATGGAGAGAAGGAATATGACCAAATGAAATAACAATGATGGAGAGAAGGAATACGACCAAATGAAAGATCAGTGATGGACAGAAGGAATATGACCAAATGAAAGATCAGTGATGGACAGAAGGAATATGGCCAAATGAAATATCAGCGATGGAGAGAAGGAATACGACCAAATGAAATATCAGTGATGGAGAGAAGGAATACGACCAAATCATATATCAATGATGGAGAGAAGGAATACGACCAAATGAAAGATCAATGATTGAGAGAAGGAATATGACCAAATGATGTATCAGTGATGGAGAGAAGGAATATGACCAAATCATATATCAGTGATGGGGAGAAGGAATACGACGAAATAATATATCATTGATGGAGAGAAGGAATATGACCAAATGACATATCAGTGATTGAGAGAAGGAATACAACTAAATGAAATATCAATGATGGAGAGAAGGAATATGACCAAATGATGTATCAGTGATGGAGAGAAGGAATTCAACCAAATAATATATCAGTGATGGAGAGAAGGAATATGACCAAATGAAATATCAGAGATAGAGAGAAGGAATACAACCAAATGAAATATCAGTGATGGAGAGAAGGAATACAACCAAATGAAATATCAGTGATGGAGAGAAGGAGTACAACCAAATGATAAAGATAAAGCTCTTCTCACTTCAGAGATGAAGAGACATGGAAGATATGAGATTGGTGTTCAAGATCATATCAGGGAGATATCGACGGGTAATTTGGAACAATGAGGATTGATGTGAGGGGGGATGCACAGGTAACAGATACTAGGGACTAGCTTCTCATTGGATGTCTGAAAGTACTTTTTCACAGAGAGAGTTGCACATCCATGGAAAAGTCTATCAGAAAACATGGCCTTGAAGAAATCCATAGAGTCATGCAATAGAGCATGGGGCCGGTAGAGAAAGAGTAATGGGGATGGCAGAGATGGTGGAGAAGTAGAATTTTAAGGCACTTAGAAGGACACACTAAATTCTATTAAGCAAATGTAATGTTCTGTAATGCTTCTTAGAGATGGCTAAACATACTCTGTCACCAATGTAATGTACTGATAGAGAAATGTTATTTTAAAATATTGTAGAAGAAACATTAATCTTTAAAATTAAGTACCATCTAATTTTCCTTTACAGTGGTTGTTCATACCTAAAATGATAGAGTCACAAAATATGCAAATCACATCTAACTTTGCAGGAAACTTACCTGTTCTATTAACTAATACCACAAGACATAGAAATGACTAAATGGAAAGATTATAGGATCATAGTATCATAGGAAGTTACTAGGCTAAAGGCCCTAGGGGCCTTACAAGCCTAGCCAAGTTTTACCATTGTTTCCACAATCAGCACTTATTGACCCTGTCCAGGGGAGACAGAGGTCGAACCCCTGGGGTAAATTTATAGTTACTCATCCAATCATCCAGATTGGGTTTGAAGAGGGCCAATGAAGTGTTGTGTTTGACCTGAAGTTGGAGCAGGTTCTATTATTATCACATACCAGGATAAGGTCTTAGACCAAGTAACCCCTATGTGCCATTTGACTTGGGGATATGCAGCATTTCCAGTAAAGCAGGGTCAGAGATTGCCTTATACACAAGGCAGAGATCACCTTTGAGTAGTCTGTATGAAAAAGAATAAAGTGACAGTGACTTCAGCCGATCCCCATAGGAGAGATGCTAAAGACCTTAAATTTTCCTTTTGAGGAACTTTTGAGGTCTCTCCAATTGCTGCAGGTGCTTGGAAAGATACATACCAAAAAGGGCATTGTACTCATTTATTGGCCTGTTGGGGGAAGAGTACAGGGAGGTTATAAAATCTTTTTACTTATGAGATGAGCAGTATATAATGCCCTCCTTACCACTGTGGAATCATGGTGATTAATGGTAAGGTTGCTGTCAACCTGTGTTCCTGGGTCTCTCACTACTAAGTGCATACTTAGGGTGTTGCTACTGATGTGGTAGTTAGCAGGAACATCACTTTTACCAAAAGTGATGATAATACATTTTTTAAACTGAGTTTAAGGCCATGACTTTGGCACTAATCATTTGTTTGCATAAGAGCCTCTTGTAGGATGTTGACATCATTTGGCGATTCTACGACCGCTCCCAGTTTGTAGTCATCAGCAAACTTTCTCAACCACAGATCTTTAGTTTTTTTTTGTACTCTGGATAAATAGATTCCAAAACAGTAGAGGTCCTAGGACTGATCTGTGTGGAACGCCACTAGTTACAGATCTACTATTGGAGGTGGATTCCCCTATTTTGACTGTATGGGCTCTATCAGTGAGCCAGTTACCGACCCACCTAACGATATAAGGGTTGGTACCTAGCTGGCTGAATTTGTCAATGATGCCTGAGTGGGGGATATTTTCAAAAGCCTTGGCTAAGTCCACCAAGTTTAACAGGCATAATCATCCTTTGAGAAATCTAAACTGAGTAGGGTCAAGTGTTTGTAGATTACCTATGTCTTTGTTGATAAAGTCTATGATGATTCACCCCATGGCCTTGCAGATAAGGCTAGTCAGGGTAATAGGTCTATAGTTCCCAGAGTCAGTGGAAGCACCACCTTTGTGCAAGGGGATAATGGCAAATGTTTTCCATTCAGCTGGGATGAAGTCAGTCCTTAGACTATGATTCAAAAGAGTACCCAATGGTGTTACTAATTCTTGTTGGAGCCCATGTATGATACAGCCTAGGATGTTATCAGGTCCCATAGATGCTGTGTTTTTGGCCTTAAAGATTGCATGTACAATCTGCTCTTTAGAGATACAAGGTAGGGGAGAGTGGTAGGGATGTCATGGGTTACATGCGACGGAGACAAGGGAGTGAAGATTTCAAAGAACCTATTGGCTAAGAGGTTAGCTATGTCCACAGGCTCAGTATATGTGGCATCATTAACTACCAGTTCGGCACAAATCTGGGCTTTTCTTTTTAGGTTACCTGACATAACTAAAGAACACCTTATGGATGGAGCAGTCTCTTAACTTTAAACACTCCCTCCTTAGCTTAAACATGCAAATAAGACCTCTTGTGAAGTACTCCTATGAATCCAAAGAATGCCTTATGGCTGTCCTTAGTTGAGGAAGCTAATTTGGATATGTAGTTTGCTTTGGAGTACTTCACAAGAAGCCTTATTTGCATATTTAAGCTGAGGAGGGAGTGTTTAAAGTTAAGGGACTGCTCCATCTTACTCTTAGACAGCAATTTCTTCCTCTTATTGTAAAGCCTGTTAATGGCAGTTGCCCACCAGGCAGGTTTGCTTTCCTTGAAGAGCTTGTTTTGGTCCTATCAGGTACTCAATGCAATTATACAGCTATCTGTATAAATAATTGATGCAGAACTCGGCATAGTTGCCAGTTCCATCTGAGAGGGGAGGTGCAGTGAAACTATTTATACCATTCTATAAGAGGTTATAATCTGTTTTGGAGAAGATTTTTAGTATAGTTGCTGCTGTGGGGGGTCAAGTAGGGGATAGTTACTGCAAATGAAACTGATTTGTGGTCAGATCTCACCAGGGAAGACCTCACAGTGGGGGTGCTACAGTGGTCCCCAATATTGGTAAGCACCAGATCCAGGATGTTGGCACTTTTTGTGGGGTGTCAACCAGCTGGTCCAGGGAATTGTAGTTAACGAAGTTGAGGAACCTTTGTGCAAGTGAATTTGAGCATGAGTAATTTACCCAGTCAATGGCTAGGTAGTTAAAGTCTCCCAAAAGCATGGTGTTCTAATGTATCGTGATAGACTCAAGTAGAGCCAAATAGGCAGAGTAGGTGTTCTGATTCATTCAGGGGGTCCTGTAGCTGGCAATGACTTGAATAGGTGCCCTGCCAACAGTTAATTGCACCTGAAGTATCTCCAGGGAATCATACTGTTTAACCAAGCTGGAGGTGTATTTATCACTAATGAATATTGATACACCTCCTCCACTAGTTTTCATGCCTTCAGTTTGTGGTCTGAACATGTAGAAGGAGGTGTAACCCAGTCTGGCTGGGGTGCTCTCCACAGGCTTGAACCAGGTATCCATGATTGCACAAATGTCTGAATCTTCCAAGGTGAGGACTGCTTCCAGTGAGTACAGTTTCATGTTAAGACTCCAAGGGTTTAGCAGCATAACTTTGAGGTTGTTTTTATATGGAATTTTTACATCAGGAATTTTGTCCTTGTGACACTGCCTAAAAAAGGCACTATGGGAGTGGCAAAGGGGTGACAGATGAAGCCCATCTCTGGCAAAGCATCAAGGTCTGTCGATCATGTCATTCCAGGCTGACAGATACTGAATCCCCTTAAAATGACACCAAAAGCTAAGCCAATTATTGAAGTCAGTCATTTTTTGTTTGTACTAAGGCACTATCCTAGGTGAAAGTAAACTGCTGCTTAACACTAGAGACCTACCTGCTTGAGGCACAAAGTCTGATTCAGATAGGTACTTCTCAAGTCATTTACACCAACATGGACTATGATGGAGTCATAACAGTACCTGTTGTTGAGAGTCTTGAGTGCATATGTGATGTGGTGGATCCTGGCACCTGACAGACAGCTGACCATGACCTTTCCTTATCTAGCCTGGTGAGAGGGACATCTGTGTGTCTCACTATGGCATCACCTATGACTAATATGTTTGGTTTTGTGGTTTGCCTTAAGAGCTTGACAAGTGAGATACTGATGCGTGAGCTATTATGTGTGTTGTGTTCTGCAGAGGAAGTATTATGTGTACCATGCTTGTGTTTGTATTAGGGAAGTATCTGGTGTTTAGATGTGTTTCCAGTGTGGACTTCCACATACGTAAGTATATGTGATGTGGGTTTGGGTGGAGTAGAAGGTGATGTGTGCATGCTGCCAGCTCACTCAGTGTCAGATGTACTGACTGGTGTGTGAGAGATCATGCATTCAAGGTTCTCACATGTTGAGTTTGTGTGGACTAGGAGCAGAGGGTTGTCAGTATACATGAAGCAGTTGCTCACTGCTTCATGATGCCCATGTCGACCAATCTAGCTGGAGAAACCGTGGGAAATTATCTATCTATAGTGTTAGGTAAATTTATATGGTCAGAAACAAGAAGAGGTCAGGAAAAGAGGTCACACTTAGGAATGGGTAGTGAGTGACAGGTGCAATGGTACCTTAGAGGCAAGGCTTAGTGTTCCACTTGAGAGTAGAGCAGGGACGCAAACACAAGCAAAGTGCTATGGGAAATTTTAATAAGCAAAACTTTTGTGTCTCTAACCACCAGTGGTAATCACCGCTGAGCAGCAGCTTGCGATGGTGAGCTACACACAAACAAGAGCAAACCTGCACAAAAGCAGGGCTTAAATAAAACAAGAAATAACCCTTTTAACTCAAACTAGCCAATAAATGCGCTCTCTCTCTCTCTGAGCTCTAGTACAATCACCCTTGATTAGATGGGACCCAGACAGCACTCTCCTCCCCCAAGGGTGCAGAAGGGCCTTTTCTTACAAAGATAGCTTGAATTTGATACTCAGAAGTTACAGAACAGACCCAGGAATAGCAGACTTGGATCTGGACTATGTTACAGTGGAGCTAGTACAGTAAACAGTAAAATGTGGCAAAAAAAAAACAGTTCAGACAATTCAAACAGAGAGTAGAATGCAAATACAATTGAAAAGTGCAATATAAGAGCAAGAACAGACACTTACAGTTAGTTGGAAGCAACGGATGCCTCAGATCTTTCAATATCTCAGTGAAGAGCTGGTTTTGGTGAAGTGATACCAAGCAGTCTAGATTCAACTAGTCTGAATCTAATCTATGCTATAAAATGCAGAAGTACTAGAAATTCAAAGTGCAGAAAATCAGTCACAACAGCAAAAATAGTTTAAATAAAGCAACAATTCAGTGGAATACTGTTCTCAAAGTGCAATGTAGGCTTTAAAAATCCTTATTTTTCAGCAGATTTCAATGGATGCCATGGATTTAATTCCAATTCACTCCAGATCTCTGGCTGAAGTCACCAGTCTCTAAGCAGCTCCAGTAAACTGAGCTCAAACCCGAGCAAACATGACACTTAAATACATTTGAAGTTAAATGATTTTAAACAAACTAACCAAAGGGAAAGCCAAAGACTGAGCCTTATTCCAGCAATCCCAAACTCAGATGGGTCCTTGGCTGCACATTTCTGCCACAAGGGTGCGGGTGGGTCTTCTTAATGTAAGATGGCTGGTTTTAGTGTTCAGATTATGCCAAACAGTCTAGATACAGAAAGCCTGAATCTAGCCTATGCTATTAAATGCAGAAGTACCCAAAATTCAAAGTGCATAAAATCACAGTCACAGCAGCAAAAAACAGTTTAAATAAAGCAACAATTCAGTAAAATAATCCTACTAGAGTATAGACCACAAACCTTCTTAGTGTGAAATAACTAGTCTGGAACCCAAGAGCTTAAAGCAGAACAAAGACACTTAGAATAACAGGAACAATAAGCCTTTACCAGCAATTCCCAGCTTAAAAGGGTGTAGGCCGCACTCTCCTCCATAAGAGTCTAGACCACAAACCTTCCTAATGTAAAATAGCTGGTTTGTAACCCAAGTGCCTAAATCAGAACTAAGACACTTTCAGAATAACAGACACAATAAGGCTTCAACCAGCAATTCCCAGCCTAGAAGGGTGTAAGCTATCCTCTCCTGCCACGTGTTCAGACCACAAATCTTCCTAATGTAAAATAACTGGTTTGGAACCCAAGTGATTAAATCGCACAAAGACAGTTATAACAATAGGAAAAATAAGCTTTCACCAGCAATTCCCAGCTTAGAAGGGTGTAGGGTACACTCTCCTGACACAAGCGTCTAGACCACAAACCTTTCTAATGTAAAATAATTGGTTTGGAGCCCAAGTGCTTAAACCAGAACAAAGACACTTAGAGCAACAGGCACAATAAGCCTTCACCCAGAAAATCCCAGCTCAGAGGGCAGAGGCTACCTTCTCTTCCCACAAGAGTGTAGACCACAAACCTTATTAATGTAGAATACCAAGAGGCTTAGAATAACAATTACAATTTAATCAGGCTACAAACAAGCAGTAATAAATGCAGCATAATAAATGCAATGGAAAAAGCAGCAAAAGCAAAATAAAGTGATAAAGTAGGAAAAAACACTAATGCAGTAAAAGGAGCTGAATGAAGTGCAGTTTGTTAGTTAACTGGGAAATGAGGAAACAGAAGACAATTGAAAGTTAAGAAACTAAGAAGGTGGGTTTTCCCAAATGATCTTTTTACACTCAGTAGAATGAGCTGATGAAATGGGACTGGGAGGAGTGTCCAAAATCAAATTTATAGTAGGGGTGGGCAACATAAAGACACCACATTTAAGAATACAACAACAGTTGGGTGGGGAGGTGGGAAAAATAAAATGCAGACAGAGATCAGAAATATTCAGGCAGAGCACAGCATGCAAGCCGAATAAATACTCCAGCTAAATATAGATGCCTACAAAATTTTTAGCTAAATGAGGAATGCTATTTCTCAGCTCATCCCACTAATTAGCTGATGTTCTTTACTATTTGCAAAGAAATTCTTTGCTAACTTTTTTAACTGACCCTAGCCAAGACCTCCTAAAACTCCAACAAAATTGAAAACTTAAAACAAAACAAATGTAATATAAGAAAAAGATAATAAATAGAAGTAACCAAATCTTAAATTAAAAAATTCAATGAAAAAAAATGCAGACAGAGATCAGCAATAGTCAGGCAGAGCACAGCAAGTAAGTCAAACATTCCAGCTAAATAGAGATGCCTCCAAATATTTTTAGATAGGTTCATAGGTTCATAGGTTCATACTAGGCTGTCTGCCCTAGGGCATTTATAAGCCTAGCCAGAATGTGTTTGGCTTTCGCCACCCATTTTAAATTTATTTTGCTTTGCCCTTTTTCGAGGTTAGTATACTGTGCCTCTGTCTAACAGTGACACAGAAGTGATACCCGGGGTAAACCTACGATCTCCCATCCACTCATCAAGATTCCTCTTGAAGAGAGTCAATGAGGGACTCTGCCTAACCTGGACTGGGATTTTATTTCAGAGTGAAGGGAGCCTCTGGGTTATGAATCTGTCCCTCCAGCATGTCCTATTTATTTCAGTGCTGAGGTTCAAGTCTCTCGGCATAGCTCGATGGGATTTGGATTTTCTGAGGTGCAGCATGTCCATTAATTCCGGGTTGGACATGGCTTTATACATCAGGCACAGATCACCTCTGAACAGGCGGTATGCCACTGAGTAGAGCTGGAGTTTCTTTAACCGGGCAGCATATGGCATCTGTTTGAGCCCTTTGATCCTCTTGGTGAGGTACTTTTGGGGTCTTTCCAGTTGCTGCAGGTGTCTGGTAAGGTACATCCCAAAAGGGGCATTGTACTCAATTATGGGCCTGATGAGGGATGAGTAAAGAGGCACGATGACCTCCCCTGATCTAGATGTGAATCCCTTCATGATTAGGTGGGCTATATAAAATGTTTTTCTAACCACTTTGGCCACGTGGTTGTCAAATGAGAGATTGCTATCAACTTGGGTCCCCAGGTCCCTAATTACTTCTTCTGTACTTAATGGATTACCACCTATGTGGTAATTTGTGGGCACTTTGTTTTTGCCAAAGGGGATGACTATACAATTTTTGGCATTTAGCTTGAGGCCATGGCTCTGGCACCAGTTGTCTGTTTCTATGAGGCCCTTTTGGAGGATGCTTGTGTTGGCTGGAGAGTCGATTATGGCACCCAGTTTGCAGTCATCTGTGAACTTGGTCAGCCACAGTCCTTCCATGCTGGCCTGTACCTCCGAGAAATATATACCGAACAAGAGAGGTCCCAGGACTGAGCCTTGTGGGACACCACTTGTAACTGGTTTGGAGTCTGACATGGCTCCAGCAATTCTAACCATGTGGGTTCTGCCCTTGAGCCAGTTTGCAATCCATCTAGTGTCATAGGGGGTTATATTTAAGCTGGTGAGCTTATCTATAATGCCTGAGTGGGGTATTGTATTGAAGGCTTTTGCGAGGTCCAGGTATGCTGTGTGGACCACCTTCTCCTCATCAATGGCCTTGGTGACTGTTTCAAAGAAATCAACCAGGTTTAAGAGGCAGGATCTGCCCTTAACAAAGCCAAACTGGGTAGGATCCGGTGTCTGTAGGTCCCCAATATCTTTATTTATGAGGTCCATGATGATCCTTTCCATAGCTTTGCAGACCAAGCTAGTCAGGCTTATGGGGCGATAGTTTCCAGGACCTGTTGAGGCACCACCTTTATGGAGAGGGACCACTGTTGCTGTACGCCACTCTTTGGGCACATATCCTGTAGTAAGGCTGAGATTGAACAGTAGTTTTATGTTTGGGTTTAGCTCTTCTTGGAGTTCATGTAGGATGCAGCCCGGGACACCATCTGGTCCCATTGATGCTGTGTTTTTGCTTTGGAGAGGCAGCTCTTACCTGAGCATCTGAGATGTCAGGGGCAGCACTCTGCTGGGATAGATATTTGCCCTTTTGGTGGGGAGGGGAGAAGTTTGTGCTGAACCTGTCAGCTAGGATGTTGGCAATGTCTGTGGGTTCAGTGTATTTTTTGTCATTTTGGACTAATTCTGAGCATATCTGGGAACTACCATCCAGGTTCCTAACATAACTAAAGAAAGCCTTGTGATTATCCTTAGTGTCCTGTGCAATTTTTCTCTCAAAGCTGGCCTTAGACAATTTTATGAGTGCCCGTAGTTTTTGCTAATATTGATCAGTGATGCCTTCCCTTTTTGGGATTTTGCTCTATCATTTAGTAGCTTCCTCCTTCTATTGTATAGTTTGTTTATGGCTGGGGTCCACCAGACAGGACGTCTGCCTTTGGAGGATTGGGTCTTGGTTTTATTTGGGATCACATGATCCATGCATTCCTGAAGGTGTTCATAGAATGCATTTATAAAGGATTCTGCGGTCTGGGCCATATTTTCCACAGCCCCAGGGGCTTTGAAGGATTCCACCTCAGTTTTGAGGAGTGTGAAATTTGCTTTAGAGAAGTTTTTCACTGTGGTTTTCTGGGCAGGGAGTGGGGTCGGGATGTGAATATCCAGTGAGATTAGTTTATGGTCTGATCTTACCAGTGAGGGATACACTTCTGGTCTGGAGCATAGAGTCCCCATGTTGGTGATGATCAGGTCCAGTATGTTTTCCCCTCTTGTGGGAGTGGTAACAAGTTGTTCCATAGCATTTGAGTTTATAAATTCTAGGAACCTTTGGACTAGGGTGTTGGAGCTAGAGCAATGCTCCCAGTCTATGTTTGGGTAGTTGAAGTCGCCCAATATAATGGTGTTTGGAGAGACCTTCATATTTTCCAGTGTTCTCAGAAAGGCCGAGTGGGGTTCCTGGGTTTGGGAGGGTGGTCTGTAGCAGGCTATAAACTGGAAAGCAGTTTTAACCACTGTTAGTTGCACATGGATAGTCTCTGATGCTTCGTGCTTTGCCACCAACCTGGAGGTGTGGGTATCTTTGATGAATATCAATACTCCCCCTCCTTTTGTGGTTCGGTCCAAGTTTTGGGGCCGAAAAGCATGGTATGAGGTATAACCTGGTAGTGCTGGGGTGCTCTCGGGAGCCCTGAACCAGGTTTCTGTTACTGCACAGATATCGATGTTCTCCATGCTAAGGAGAGTTTCGAGTGCATGCATCTTGAGGTTTAGACTTCTGGCGTTGAGTAGCATTACTCTTAGTTTCTTATCCCTTGTGATACCTATGGAGGTGGGTTTGTCTTTTGAGCCTTGCCTAAAAAAGGCACTATGGGGGTAACAAGAGCCTTTGCCAATATCCGAAAGCCCAGGGGTGACAGATGCAAGCCGTCCCTAGCGAAGCATTGTGGCTTGTCGAGCATATCATCCCAAGCTGACAGGCATTGAATCCCCTTTGAATGACACCAGTACTTAAGCCAATTGTTGAAATTGATCATCTTGTCTTCATATTGTGGCATCATTCTTGGTGAGGGTAAGATGCTACTCAAGGTCAGGGTCATACCGGCCTGGGCTACATGCTCAGAGAGCTCCTTTATGTCTCTTTTCATGTAGTCCAGGGAGGTACATCTCAGGTCATTCACACCAGCATGGACAATGACTGAGTCATATTTATACTTGCCTTGGAGTGACCTGAGTGTTTGTGTTATGTGGCAGATCCTAGCACCCGACAGGCTGCTCACTGTGACCCTCTCCTTGTTCAGCCTGGTGAGCGGGACGTCAGTGTGCCTGACGATAGAGTCACCTATTACAAGTGTATCAGGTGTGTTGTTTAGTCTTAAGGGCTGTGACTGTTTGACACACTGGCTTTGTGAGATATGTGTTGCACGTGTTTTGTTTTGGGGTAGCGGTTGCTTGGGTGTCTGCTTTGGAGGTCTCTGCTGCTTAGGCAGATCTTTATTTAGAGCCTCCGAGTATGTTTTTGTGTGATTATGTGTTTGGTTTGCTGTCGTGGTAGGTCTATGTGAGACTGGAATTGTAGTGAGTGTGGTTTCCTTCTCCTCCTGACTGGTTATGCCAGTACTGAGTTGAGAGAGCTTAGCCTCCAGTTTGGCTATATGGTTGCATCTCTCACATGTGTTGGAATTTGTTGGGAGGAGGAGAGGGTTGTCTGTGTACATGAGGCAGTTATAACATTGCCTCAAGATTCCCAGATTCACCAGCTGGACTGGAGAGGAGATTGACAACTGACATTTGGTCATGCTAGAATAATATTGGGAATTCCTTAATAATTGAAAACAAGGGCTAGTGGGGAGTGAGGGTGTAGTGCTTTTAATTTTTAGTGCTGACTTATATAATTGCTTTAGTGCACAAGTGCCAGGTAACTTAAGTGCAATGTGTTACAGGTAACTTAAATGCAAAAACGACAAACAGTAACTTTCTTTCAAGTGAAACAAGGAAATAAGTACAGTAAGCAATGCAGATATCACTAGTGATCCACAGAAGCGCTGAGAAGCCGCATATTAGGTAGAATTAGCGTTCCAGGGAAATAACAAGCAAACAAACAACAAGCATATAAACAAAGCTAGATTCAGCAGGCCTGGATCTAGTCTATGCTACAGCAAACAATATGTACCAATTTCAGTAAGATACAGTTCAAATATTCAGGCACTATAAACCTTTAACCAGAAATTCCCAGCTCAGAAGGGCAGAGTCCAGCCTCTTCTCCCACAAGAGTGCAGACCACGAACCTTCTTAATGTAAAATAACTGGCCTGAAGCCCAAGTTCCTAAACCAGAACTAATACACTTTAAGAATAACAGACACTGGGCTCTCAGTCAGCAGTTCCCAACTTAGAAGGATGAAAGCTACCTGTCCTGCCACCACAGTACATGCCACAAACCTTCCTAATGTAAAACAACTGGTCTGAAGCCCAAGTGCTTAATCCAAAAGACTTAGAATGATAGCTACACTTTAATCAAGTTACTACCAAGCAGTAATAAATACAATTGAATACTTTAGAGAATGCCTGGATTAGTGCTCAAGTTACACAAACAAAGCTAGATCCAGCAGGAATGCTATTTCTCAGTCCCTCCCACTAGCTAGCCTTTTCTGATACTAGGCAAGTCCTCTTAAAACTCCAGCAGGACAGAAAACTTAAAACAAAACAATTGCAATATAAGAAAAGATAAAAAATTAAAGTAACCAAACCTTAAATGAAAAACTTCAAAATAAAATGCAGAGTTCAGCAATATTCAAGCAGAGTACAACAAGCAAGCCAAACAAATATTCAAACTAAACAGAGGATTATATGCAAAGCAATACAAGAAATGCAATACAGTCCAAACTATGACAAAGGAAGCATGCTGAAGGTGTAACTCGTGAAAACCAAAGGCAAACTTTAATACAAATTAAAAAACAGAACAAATTCCGCACTCACAACACCAGTACCGGTCCTTGTGTTTTAGTCCTTTATATTAAGCGCTTTCGTTTCTGACCAATCAGAAACTTCTTCAGAATACCTAACCATTCCATAATGGAAAATTTATAGTCAAGCAAATCCATGCCTTCAATAAGCAACCACCCTATCCTAACCAATGTTAAATACATAATACATAAGATTATTCTTAAAAACTTTTTTGAGGACTTAAAAAACATTTTTTAAAAACTGCATATAAATTAAATCTATGTGCACACATTTTATATAAAATTATGAAACAATATATATATATATATATATATATATATATATATATATATATATATATATATATATATGTGTGTGTGTGTGTGTGTGTGTGTGTGTGTGTAAGAAATGTATGTAAGAAATATTAAAGCATCATAAAAGACAACATTTATCTCTCTAATGCTTCAATTTAAAAAAAAACATGTTATAGAAAGGGATTCATTCAGACCAGGCCATTCAGTAGCACTGGTCCTGATCTGCCATAGTGTTTCTTGTTTCTCTAAGTTAAGGGTCCAAGGGCCCCCCTGAACCTGTATTCCATCACCTCAATAACAAAAAAATTGAATGAATGGTAACTAAATTCTAAAATATGTTTGGCTAAAGCCTTTGTTTCTTTTTTATTTTGTATGTCCCTTAGGTGTTCATATATTCTATTTCTTAGTTTCCTTTCTGTTTTTCCAATATAGAATCCTTCACATTTATTACAAATAGCACAATACACTACCCTTTCAGTATTGCAATCACATTTGTTGTTTAATTTCTCTTGGATCCTGTTTATGCTAAATGTGTTCCCCTCAAGGATAAACGGGCAATACTGGCAAGCTCCACTTTTTCTCATACCTCCATTCACTGTATGGTGGTATCCCTGCTCATCCATCTCAAAAATGTTCTTTAAACACCTCCCCTTCCTGTATACTATAGTAGGCAATTCACCCAATGTATTATGGACACCTTTATTACTGGACAAGACCACCCAATTCTTGTATAAAATATCCTTGATAAAATTGCTAGATGCATTAAATGTGGTGATAAAAGCTGTTTTAAAATCCCTTTGTTCTATATTATTAGGTATTAAAGTTGACAAAAAATCCCAGATGGTAGGTGGTCACATCAATTTGAACATTACTGAGATGGTTGTTGTCAGTGAGATCCCTCTACCTGAGAAGCAGTTTAAAAAAGCCGGATTCTCTTTTATTAATCACTTCTAACACAACATGTCTAACTTGCCTAGCTGGATATTCCCTGCTCAAAAACATTGTTTTCAAAACATCACATTCATTTAAAAAAGAGTCAAAGCAGGATACCACTCATGCAGCCCTCACAAACTGCCCCTTAACCACACCTTTCTTCTGTTTGTAGCATCACCCCCCCCCCTTCTAAGGGGACTACTCACTCCATTTTATTCTCAATCTATAGCAATAGATTTCCCCTTCCTTCATCATCCTCATTTACTTTATACTAACAGCTTAGTCTTACTCTGATCAAGACCTTCCTTTCCTTTTCTGCAACAGGCACTTCAGTTAGAATCCCTCTCATTAAGTGGACAAACAATAAAAGTCTTCTACTAAAAATCCTACAAAAAAAACTATGCTCTCTGTCACTTACAGAACACTCTGCAGAACCAATACAGAACTTCATATCTTTGACCATAGCAGCATTCTATATAGAAAACATAATTTCCTTTAAAAATCTGGGGATCTGGCTAGACCCCTTCCTCAATTCCCATCCATGTCTGGAAAACACATAAAAGAAGATAAATGCACTGTTATTCTGGATCAAAAAGATCTCCCCATTTCTTTCACATGCCAGTAAGTCAGCCATAGACAAAGGCATATTACTTTTTCAACTTAAATACAATTTCCTACTAATAGCAACCTCATCCAAAAAGAACACAACAGTAATCCAAACCATCTCTAGTACAGTCTGTCATTTCATTGTACTCTATCCTAAACACCAAAAAGCTGAGTGGCTCCTTGACCAACTAAGATCCACTGTCCAACTTGGATGACTACTTTTCTAACTACTCAGTGACCAAACTGAATCACATGCAGCTAGCTGCTAAGTTCATAAAACAAACCCTCTCCTGTAATTTAACAAATTGCAACCATACTGGCCCCTACCAACCACCCTTCTTCAAGCCCTAAAATCCAAGCTTCAATGCACTATCTACTGTTTCTCCTTTCTAAGCCCCATTCCTTGGAAATCAATTCCTTTTCCCTTTGAAGATACATCTTCATGCTCCATATCCAGGTCACAACTAAAAAGCATGTTAAAAACTAGTAAAATGCAACTGCCTCCTCCAAGGACATATAACCTAGCCTTCATAAGCTCTTTTTGACCTTCCTTAACATTGTCTTCTACTTCTGTATCTACTGCATGTTATTTACCTTCAAATACTGACACCTTAGCTACATATTGTAAACATTGTATTAACTCAGAATTCACTTAGAGAAACATTGCTGTCCAAATATTTTTTTTTAATATTGTATATATCACATATAAATCTGTTTGTACCTTTTTGTTTAGTTTTCCTTGTAAACTTTTCTACATGACATTTGATGTGATATGTGTTGATTTCTGTTCTTTCTGGGTTGAGTCTGAAATTGTTTGTTAATGATCAGTGTTCTACCTTGGTTAACAAATTCAAATAAATAAATAAATAAAAAGTCATTTTCATATAACATGTCTTCTGATTGCTGGTTAGCTTAGGGTCACAGCATGCTGAGAGACCAAAAACTCTCTGAAAAAAACAGTAAATCAGTACCAGGCAGGCCAATTACTAAGTGCCTTAAGGAAAGAGTTTGGTGATCTGGATTTCATATCCAACCCTTCTTAGGATATACACTCTGAATGGGAAGGTCATAGCATTATCATTGGAGGAAGCCCAAAGAAAGCCAAAAGAATTTCCTCAGAATGGTGGGATACAGTGGCTCTGCCCTCCATGATTTTCGGTTGAGAGTCGGGTTTTCTATTCCCTTTCCTTCTCATAAGAACTGCTTACTTTATTTAAGAAGAGAACATCTGAAAGAAAGAGAGCTGTGGAGACCCCTGTAAAAAGGCTGTTATTGTCCACTTGCCACTGATAATAGAGCAGTAATGAAGTTTGTTAAAACATTTTTCCATTTTGATCTCTCAATGGCTGTTACTAAGAGACTATATAAGTTAACAACAGCACACCAGTATATCTATTGTTTATTTCTGGAGGGTTACCGCCTGGCTGACATTTACTACTGCCTGAACTATAATGTTTAATAGTAGTGCTGAAGTATTTGAACACAAACATAGATGTTGGACTTTTGTCTACAAATGATGATTATATTTCTGCATTATATGGTTTGAATGGGGCATAGTATTTAAGGGAAAGTGCTTTAACTCATTGCACAAGCTTCATTTTATACACTAGATAGACACTCAGGACTGGGTCAGCCTGGACATGTCAAGGATACAGGCTTCTGCAGTACATATCATTTTTAGTTAGACAATAGGAAGTCAGGGTACAGTTATTCCTAATGAACTAGGGGTTGAATTGATTAGGAATTTTTGACAATTCATACTGAGTTTACTGGTATCAAAATAATTAAACTCTCTGAATTACTTTTAATAGTTTTGGAGAATAACACATTCACTTTCCAAAAATAACATTATTTGCAATTGAGGGGGGTGGCAGTAGGAACTCCTGTTGTAAATATATGTACTAATATTGTACTTGCTTTATGGGAATAGAATTATGTTTTTGATCAGAATAATACTTTTGTGCAAAATATCTTATGCTATAAAAGGTTTGTAGATCATGTGTTTATGTTGTGTAAAGGTATTGAAACTTGTTTAAAGGAGTTTGTTCAACTGAGACTGTTGGTTATTTAAAATTTAAATATATGAATTCCAAAAACTCAATGCACTTTTTGAATGTCTGTGTGATTAAAACAGATAGGCTCATTGGAAACCAGAGTATATAGAAGAATTCATATTTAGTTAGATCTAGTAAGCATTCCCCTTTTTTATCCAAGAATGTACCTAAAGGGCACCTGACAAGATTTGCCAAACTAAATACCAATAATGAAACTTTAAATGAATGACAAGAAGACATGGGACATGACTCATGGGTAGGGGGTATGACTACAGAGTAACTAACGCAGGCAAGAAGTATATTCTAGATAACAGACAGAGTATGGGTAGGTCCTATGGCCAGCACGTTAAAAGAGACAAGCCATCTGTAAATCTGGGGTTACAAATAACCATCTCTTATAACAGACACACTAATGCATTTAAAAATATAGTTGTGAAACATTGGCATTATCTTAATATATGTAGATAACTTAAGTGCTATATTGCCTATGAGACCTTTATTTATTTATAAAACAGACAGAATTTAAAACAGCATTTATGTTATAAGAAAAAAGTGAATGAATTTAAGGTCATAACAAATGATAAATTTAGTACATATCCATGCAGGAAATGTTTATACTGTAAACACATTATGAGCAAAACATTTTTAACACATCCTGTCATGGCCAGATGCTATGAATTAAAACATTCTGCACATTATGATTCATCTGATTTGGTATACATGGCAACTTGCATGTATTTTTTTTGCATAAAAAGTTAAGCTGTTGGTTTGTTTAAATACATTCAAAAAGACAGGACAGAGCTTTATTTTAAATTTTTAGTAACAGAATTTTTTTAAATGGATGTAGAAGGGGAGATATTTTAAATAAAATGGAAAGAAAGAGCAGATCATACCCCCCAAGTTGAATGTCTCAGTGAATATTATGTGCATTTTGAAAGCAAGACCACTGAGAAAATAGCAACAAAATGTGTATATTTCTATTTTTTTGTTATAATGATGTTTTTTTACCAATGATTTCTTCTGCTTTTGTCACATGCTTTTGACATGTATTTAAACTGCCATATTTGTTTTGGTGATGTAACACATTATGAAGCATTTTTGAGAAAGCTTGTTAAAAGTATTTTTGAAGCTTGCAGTTTATAAGTGCTGTTGTGGTATCCTGACCAGTTTATTATTTTGTTAAATGCTTGCAATATAGATATATTTTGCTTGGTGCTTATTTTATACCAAGACTTTTTTAATTTACCCCTCCAACCAGAAATTTCTTGCACTAAATTTACGTCAACAATATGTAGACAGAGTTAAGCTATCTACTAAAGTCAAGGACTTATTTCCTCTCAACAAATGATGTAGACCTTCACAAAATGTTATTCCCAGCTCTATTCTGAGGAACCACAAGGACCTCCTCTATCCCTTGACATACTAAATATATAGGCTCTTTATCCCTCCTTCAGTTATTACCAATTCGAGCAGAGGCACTTACATGTCCATTTATAGTGAAACAGCATTCCAATGCAGTTGCCAAACCTGAGACAGGTAAAACCACAGGCCCTGATGGCCTACTGTTTGAAGGCATTTAAGGGCAGCCTGTGTGGCTCAAAGGGAGAGATCCCTTTACAAACATATACAGGCAGCTAACTAATGACATTCTTAATTCTAGAGTAATCTCCCCTTCCTGGAAATAAGCTAATATAATGTGTACCTAAACCATAGAAGGACCCTCTCTTAAGCTGCTGTTAACTCAATTTCAATTTTAACCCATGATTACAATATTTTACTTCATTATTAGCCATCAGACTTGCAGTGGTTTCCCCCAACTTAATACACTGGTCAAATTGGTTTTATTACAGGCTGCTGCACCATCTTTGTCAACCCAATAAAAAACATACTGACTATCGAACACACATCTAGGTCCAGCAAACCCCTCCTTCCATCTAGTTTAGATGCAAAGAAGGCCTTTGACAGAGTCAGCTGGAGATTTCTGTTTGCAGTACTGAAAAAATGGGATTTCCATAGCAAGTAATGTTTCTTCTACAAGCTCTATACTCTGATTTATTCATTAGAATTAAGTAGAGAAGGGTCTCTTTTAGAGTATTAAGTTGCAAAGGGAAACCTGACTGGGATGTACCTTACCACTCCTGCCATTTGCCTTGTGTCTGGCATCCCTGGCAGAGAGACTAGACAACACTCTATATCTTGGTTTTAATACAGAAATCCAGAATGCCTCTCTATCCTTATACAAGATGACCTGTTAATATGTCTGCCAGATTCAGTGACCAGCTTAGGCATTATATTCAAGGAATTGACCTTGTTTGTGTGATCCCAGGCTATAAATTAAATAAATTCAAACTACAAACTGTCAAGAGTTGTCTATACCTTGTCTCAGATTGCAGTGGGTAAATTCCCATTTCTTTCTGCCTCCAATTACAGTATATGATATGCCTAAAAGTTACCCTTTCTAATGATATACAGAGTTCTTTAACCCTATCTTTGAACACATTGTCAGAGAAAGTAAGAAACTACTTGATAACGTAGACAGGGCTTAAACTGGATATCCAACAAAGGATTCTTACCATTTAAGTGGTTTATTCTCCTGCTGATTTAATATGACTCAGAGTTTTCCACTCAAATTGTCTGTCTCTTTCTTATCAAGTTTAAGAAGAATGGTTACTACCTTCTTGTGGCTAGACCAGACACTAAGATATAAGTGGGAGCTTCTTTCCCTTCTGGAATGGGCAGGGGATTTCATGCCTGATTTTGAAGTATACTCTTTAGCTGCCTATCTTATTGTCCTGCAGGGGTTGCTATGCCTGGGACACAACTGAAACTGGAAATCTGTTCTGCTAGAACAATTGAGGACCATATGACTTTTTACAGAATATTCCTGACTGATAAGGCCAGAAGTGTTAAATATATAAATTGCCCATCCGTGAGAACATCTACAAAGTAATACTGTGTGTGTTTAAAATTATTATTACCTACACTTGGTTAGAATCTGTCTGTCCCATTCATCATTCTAAAGTTTAGAATCCCTTTAATATTGAAGTTAGAGTACTTTTACAAAAATAAACTGAACTGCAATTTTGGAAACAGTTATTCTTAGAATTCAAAGAAGAAGAAGTGATGACATGGCTACAACTAGTACAAATATGTCATTTCATTGACAAGGAAAATCCAAAGGTCACACAAAACAGGTAATTCTCCTTCATAACACAAAACTGGGGGTATACAAAAAATCAGTCTGGCTAAGAGGGTGAAATAGTGGATAGATATGAGAAATAATTTTCAATCCTTGAAGGGAGCAATCTCTAAGCTGTACAACAATTACCCATTAAATATAAGTCGGGATGTCAGGTCAACTAATCATTAACATCACTGATGAGTTATGGATGTCATTGATTCAGGTACATGAATATGCCACAAGGTGCTGCAGGTTCAGATTCTTTGGGTGGCAGTAATTGTTGAACTGCTTTTATATCCCACATAAGTTAGGTGATATGTGTCCTACTGTTTCTCCTCTATGTTGGAGATGCAGCGTGGGCAGTACGGGTACACAGACATATCCTTTGGGAGTGTCACCTCTAGATACCTTGATGAGGAATTTACAACTGATCTGTGACTCTCTATGGCTGGGGTACATAGTGCTTACTCCATCTCTTTTTCTCATTGGCCTCCCCCCTTGGTACAAATCCTTTTCAAGACTGACCACTACTACAGTCGTTGATGTTAGCTGTAAAGAAAGGAATGATGAATTCAAGGAAAAGAGGGGGATCTTTCCATAATCTCGGATTTATTCAATGTCATGGAAGATTTTAAGGAAATGGAAACTTCATTGAAAAACACCTGTTAGGAAAAAATGCTTTAAGTGGACCATATGGTATAAGAAATTTTGGTCCATCTAGAGGGCTCCTCCTTGAACTATTGGATTTTCAAGATTTCAGAAGCAACTTCCACCAGGCAAACAGGATGTACACTAGTTCAGATATAATTTATGGCAGTTAGCAATGCTTACATTTTGGAATATTCAGCCAGGATATACAGCAGTTCAGATATACTTTATGGCAGTCAGGAATGCCTATTTTGTGGGAATATTCAAACAGAATATACACCAGTTCACATACAATTTATGGTAGTCAGCAATGCCTATCTGGTGGGAATATTCAAATAGAATGTACACTAAGTTCAGATATAACTTATGGCAGTCAGCAATGCCTATTTTGTAGGAATATTCAAACAGAATATACACCAGTTCACATACAATTTATGGTAGTCAGCAATGCCTATCTGGTAGGAATATTCAAATAGAACGTACACTAAGTTCAGATATAATTTATGGCAGTCAGCAATGCCTATTTTTTCTTGGGACTATTCAAACAGGATATACACCAGTTCACATATAATTTATGGTCATCAGCAATGCTTATCTGTTGGGAATATTCAAACAGGATGTACACCAGTTCAGATATAATTTATGGCAGTCAGCAATGCCTACCTGTTGGGAATATTCAACACCAAACTCTTCCTTGTGGATAAGCATACACAAGGATCGTACCCTAATCATTGGTAAGATTTTAGGAAATATCGTAATGTGTTATTACTTTACAAAACAAAGATATGGAAGTTGGAGATAGCTGATGTTTAGATAGTTCTGATTTTGAATACTTGATCTGCTGTGGTGACCCCTGATGGGAGCAGCCGAAAGAAGAAGAAGAAGAACACTTATTGTTAATGAAGTTATTTCTGGATGGCCGCGGTGGTGCAGCGGTTAGCGCTGTCACCTCACAGCAAGAGGCTCTCTGGTTCGATCTTCGGCTGGGGTGTCTTCTGTGTGGAGTCTGCATGTCCTCCTTGCGGTCGTGTGGGTTTCCTCCGGGCACTTCGGTTTCCTCCCACATCCCCAAAAACATGCTGCAAGTGGATTGGACATGCTAAAATTGGCCCTAGGTGTGAGTGCATGCGTGTGTGCCTTTGCTGGAAGGTCGGGCACCAGACTGGCAACTTGACACCGTAAAACTCTGGACAAGATGATCTGCTGTGGTGACCCCTAACCGGTAATAGCCGAAAGAGAGAGAGAGAGTTAATTATTTCTAAACAGAAAAAAAGATAAATACTAGGCAGAAAGCAACTAAAATCCACACTGCATATGCATTAAACTGTGACAAGAAATGGCTGTACTTTCTTCATATGTACATTAAATACCTCTCAATGGAACTCATTAGAAGTTTCTAAAGATATGTATTAGATTTATTTGTAATAATTTTTTATTCATATGTTAGAAGCCTCATCAGTGAATTTTACTGAGACTACAACCCCTTCATAAACAGAATACAGGCAATATGCTCATGTGACTGCTAGACAGTGCATAATAGCATATAATCAACAATTGAAAAACATCAAAAACTGTCACTTGTAATACTAATAATGCCTTTGAGGGAAGGGAGAAGTTTTGAGATTTATTCTGTCCTGACATCAGCATCTGGTGATAAAGTTAAAGAAACCCTGGATGAATACCAGTCCATTACAAGTCAGGAATACTTGGTTACTCACATACTGCATGCAAATCTATAGCCTGATTCTTCACCCTTGGAATCAAACCTGTTGAGTTAGGGCTAAACCTCATTATAAGTCCTTCTCTTCCATTGTATTATTCTTAAAATAAAATAGCCACAGAGAGCACAACAGAAGGACAGAGCAGTTTCAATCTCCTCTTTGACTACAATATTGCGGTACTATGAAAAGTAAAGTGGTGAAGTTATTTAATAGGTGCCACCGTTATGGTATCCCGTATTATTTATTTTTATTTATTTTATATTTGTTGACTGGGTTTGTCCAACCGGGCTACAAATGCCCATTTTCAGCAGAGGCCCGAGGAGAAAAGCTCCAACAGAAAATAGAAATTTTACATATTAAATACATATAGAAATACATTCATCAGTACCACAGATTACTGCATTACAGTGCCACACATTACATTCATCAGTACCACACATTATTACATTACAGTGTCATACATTAAACTGTGGCAAGTGAAATACATAGAAATACATTTATCAGTACCACAGATTACTGCATTACAGTGCCACACATTACATTCATCAGTACCACACATTATTGCATTACAGTGTCATACATTAAACTGTGGCAAGTGAAATACATAGAAATATGTATTTCATTTGTTTATTTATTTATTTTAGTGTGGATTTCCCAAGTTTCTGTAATAAATATTATTAGAAGTTGGACCACTCAGGGTATGATTTAAAACAGTAACTACTAGAATGTGTGAAGTTTTGAAATACTGTATTTGACACATCCATTCGTACAAAGTTCTATAAAATGAAAAGGATTTGCATGCTTATTTGTATTGGGGTAATGGAACGATCCACAGGGAGTCATTTTGGTCACAGCATTGTCTAGTTAAATGACTTGATAAGATTCACACAGGCAACTGGAGTTATGAGGGAATCAAACCCTAGACTACAGGATGAAGTTATTTTCAGCTCATAGTCTCTGTCTTCTGTTATCTGCCAACATTTTTGTTTATCAGTTAATTCCAAAATGTGTTCAGTATTTCTGGTTAATGCTCAATAAACATAAGCCAGATACATTTAGAACAATCTAATACTTCACTTCATGATAGCACTCGGTATTTTTATAGGGTTAGTAATTGTGTTAGACAGGGTGTTCAGATTAAATTTAAATGTTTTTTTTTTTTTTTATGAACAGCATGGCATGCCTTCTGACATTCAATATCAGTGCTGCAAAACGGAAAATGTGACAGTGAGGTAACAACAAGTTTGCTGGTTGATCCTGTCCTCCTTAAAATAATTTATTTAAATGTATATTATTTCCAGTTACTAATCCTAGGTACTCTGTCTTTAAATCTAATGTAGTTAGTAGTATATCAAGAAACCAAATTGTTACCTCAATTTAATATTATGTAAATGTAACTGTTATAATAAATTTAAATGTAAATGAGCCTGCATCATTCCTTGGGTAATAGGAGGCTCGTTGAAATGTTACTTTCCTTTTCATTTTAACTGTTCACATGAGGGATGTTGTTTTACTACCTGCATTAAACACAAGACCACTAATAAAGAAATATACAAAAATAAAGAAACCTTGTTTACTGCATAAACCCAAATCAATTAAAATCAGAACTGGAAACAAGGAGGCCTGTACATAAACATGTATCAAGAAAATAAAGCTCGATTACATCAGTTCATTACAGATATAAATAATTTAGCAATAGTCATTTGAGGAAAGAACTAGTCACAACAGCCATTATACAAAATGGCTATCCACAAAAGTAACAAGGAAAGAGCTGAAGAAAAAAAGAGAGTTCCAGTATGAAACACTGAATGCCTAAAAGCTGACAAACCATAATACTGTAAACAAATGTTAGAAACGGTTCCACTTCATATCATCGAATTATCATTTCATTGAACTTCAAATCATCAAGACGTAATCGTCGAAAACTTATTTAGTCAAAAACTCATATCATCGAATCTCACATCTTTGAAAACTATAAAGCAACTATAAATAACATCCCAGACACTGTTTACTACGTTTATGCAGGGGGACAAGCCCCCCTGCACCTCCCATGTGGGGGGATTCGCCCCCCCACCCCCCCTGTAATTAAATATACCAACTCCAAGGTCGCACTACAGTGGAGTTAGGAAATTACCTTTTTCCCCCACTGTAGTGCGACCTTGGAGTTGGTATATTTATTTACGGGGGGAGAGCCCCCCACATGGGGGCTTGCCCCCCTGCATAAATGTAGTAAAAACTTTGTGGAATGTTATTTGTAGTTGCTTTATAGTTTTCAATGATTTGAGATTCGATGATATGAGTTTTCAACGAAATGAGTTTTCCACAATTTGATCTCGATGATTTGAAATTCGATGAAATGATAATCCGATGATATGAAGTGGAACCAGAAACGCACAAGATAAAAACTCTAACTGTAAGTGTAAGGCAATACACTGCACTACCCCCAGTGAGGGGAGGGATCAGTCCTCACCACCACACAAACTTCTAAATACCATCTCTGTGGTCACACAAACATCAAAAAAGGAGAAATCTTCCCAAGCAAAGGCTTCACTACTCGCTTGCACATAAAAACTGCATCAGCAGTGATTGCAATGGCAGAAGTTGTCAGAGTTGAATTTTTTGACTCAGCACACCTGAATCTCAGGCAAGAGGAACTTAGTGACTTATGGAATCTCACTGCTCTTCTGTTGGAGGAATGTCTGCCTCTTCACTTTGTTACTAACTTATGTAAGGATTAACAGTGCCTACTGTGAATAAACATTTTAATAATGCCTATTTTGAATATATACATCAGTATACTGAAGCCTGGATTCATAGACTAATTCCCTATTCAGAGCAGTACAGGACATCTTGTGTACTGGGTAATCCCATCTAGATTCATAGACAGTAGGCTGAAAGTGTAACTCCATGATGTTGGGCAGTGATGATTTAAGTGTTATATTTAAATGCAGTAATCCAAGGGGGCACAGTCTATACCAATGTCAATAATTTGGAATACTTGCACAGTATGAAAGTCTTATACTCCTTCATATGCAAATTACCCTGAAGAGGAGCTTAGGAAGTCTGTAAGTGTATGCTGCTAAGCAGTAGCATGCACTTACACATTTCAATGGGCAGAAGTATTGCAGGAGATGTGGGAACAACTTTATCCTTCACAGATTATTGATCCAGGGAAGTAGTTGTGTGTGTGTGTGTGTGTGTGTGTGTGTGTGTGTGTGTGTGTGTGTGTGTGTGTGTGTGTGTGTGTGTTATCTTGGTTACTTCCTTCATGTTCCTCGTAGATTTACTGTCTCAGTGTTACATCTACATGTCTCATCTCCAAAACATCAAGTCTCATCAAGACAGGGAGTGGGAGTAAAGAACCCTATAAAGGTGTTTTGGTATAGCAGGCTGCACCTGATTTGAATTTTGTTATATTAACTAAATGAGCAGAGGTAGCTACCACTCATAAAAACTACCTTAACAGTTAGCTTGCATAAAAGAAAAAAACTTGCACGTGATCAGTAATTCATGATAGTGTTTCTGTCCAAGAACTGAACACGTAGTTCAAGAAAGGTTATCTATTGTTTTTTTTTTTGTTTATTTAAACATTTGTTAATCTTGTAAATGGACAGATTCTTGTGGACCTTCCTTAGCCATGACTCAGGCCAGAAGGGCAAAGGCTATCTGCTTGAGGAATTTACAGCAGAACACAGCAGAGCTGAGTGGAGCTCATACATACATAGCACACCTGCCAGACATCTAAAAATAGAAACTAGATGCAATTAATTATTTATTTATAGGTGTGTTTAAGTATGTTTGCACAGAGCGGTCAAGTGCTCAGCAATGCTAACAGGTAGTCTAGTAGTATATGAGAAGGTATGCAAGTTTTTATAATATCCAGCTAGCTCCATTGGTAGAGATATGGTCTTATGTGTAGTAGGTCCTGGGTTTGAGTCCATAACAGGCAGAACATGACGGTAAATTAATGTATTACTTTTCTTTAATTTCATTGCAGTATTATGAATTTTGGCACTGCTGCGCTCTGCTCAGCACTGCTCAGTCATGTTAAGTAGTGTATAAACATGCTAATAGCTACCAATGTTTGCGCGGTGCTAAGCCTCACTAAAACCACAGTTATGCAAGTTTTCACACTGCTTGGTTTTGCTTAGCTGGTTTGCGCACTGCTAAGTGATGCAGCACTTTTTGAATGTTGCTCAATAACGTGTAAGGGGGGGACGGCCTATATTAAGTGCAATAGGCAGGAATTCTGCACCATTCATTGGAGTTCAGTCGACTGTTGACATGGTAGGTGGTGCTGCTGAAGATGTGTGCTTTCAGGTGCAGAAGTGGAGCATTCAGGCTTCCAGACTCATGGTTGGGCTCCAGGGCAGTTTCCAGGGCTCAGAGTGTAAGGTGGAGGCCTGAGATCGGTTGGTCAGGGGAACACACCAGTGTTACTGGTATCCCCCCACACAGGTGAGCAGTGTCATCTTGAAGATGAGAAAGAGGGGAACCTTGGACACCTGGGTGCAAGAAGCTAGAGTAGGGAATGCCCCAAAAATATGTAAGCAATTTTTCCTCTATTTTATGAATATGCAAGCTCAATGTCTGCAAAACTGATATGCATAATGGTGTGCTTCTCTCCCAACAGCTGCAGCTGAGAGGGCTCGCAATGTTGAGCCCGTGCCAGGTTGTGCAGTGAGTCGGTTAAGTACAGATGTATTATGCTAACTGTAGTGCAATAAGCAAGAAAGAGTAAAGCATTTACTGCAATAAAGTACCTACAAGAAAAACTGTAATACCATAATTGGGCACATACAACTGTAGTGCAATAAATGGGAAATTAGAGTTGTAGTGCAATAAATGAACAATAACAACTGTAGTACAATAAACAAACAATACCAATAATAGAAAGCAAAAATTGTGTACAACAGGATTGTTTTGTCATAACCATTACAGTAGAGCTGTGTGCACTGTTGCAGTCAAGTGTAACACTGCAATAGCTGTATAATGCAAATCTAATGGTCTACAAACTGTATTGCTCCTCTCATAGTACTGTCCAAGGCTGTATCCAGGCCAATATAAGTCACATGATGCTCTATGTTCTACTACTTCAGGTAATAAAGGTATGTGGGTGAGGTAGCCCACTCCATGGGCAGATATTGTGTGTATGGACTTCACAGATATTTCAGAGCAATACCAATAAAAAGTGTTCACCAACATTGTTGATTCTAAAATAAAGCTGTATTAATATAGGCAGTACGGTTGTATTTCATGTATGTGTGTTCTACAGTCACTGCAGTCAATTATAATGCTGTAATAGTTCTAGAATGCAAGAAGAATGTCCTATAATTTCTACTGCTCAGCTCATAGTATGGTTCCAGGTTATCTCTAGGACAGTATCAGTTACTCAGTAATCTGCAGTGACTCAGCAGCTCAGTCTGTTAAGTGTCTTATGCATAGTATATTTTCCCACATACAGCCCTGGGTTCAAATCCAGTGGTGTGTAGCACTACATTTTCAGTATCAGTCAAGTAATGCTCACATTTTCTCTCACCAGGAACAAAAGGTATATGGATGAGGTGGCCCATTTTATGAACAGATATTGTGTTTAGATTTCACAGAATTTTAAAATCAATAGCAAGAAAGTGTTCACTAGCATTGGTGATTCATGAATAAATCTGTTTATTTGCAATATGGCTCCATTCCTAGCATGTCTGTACTAAGTTGCTACAGACAATTATTACATTATTTACAGATGTCCTCTACAGTCACAGCTATTGGGTTCTATCCCCATGCCTCTCAACTAAACCATGACTGCTGTCTAGTTTATTTACTGTACAGAAACATGCTTCTCACGTGTCACGATTTCTAGTAATATAATTAAAACTCCCTAATCCATCTGTCACTGGATTCCAAGAGAAAGACTACCTAGAATGCAAATTATTACCAAATCCACTTACAGAACATCTTGGTAGTTATACAAGTCCACATTATGTGAAACTGTTCTCTGTAGTTGTGTACCTGCATTTGTCATTGCTTGGCCCATACTGACCCATGCTAACAGCTTGAGAAGTACATACGTGCTACATCAGCTATAGGAGAATTGAAGTCACTGTACCAAAACGGACACAACACACCTGTAGAGTATTTATTAGCAGTGTTTTCAGGGATATAATCTGCAATGCCACTAATGGAATGCTTTTCTCTCTCTTCACATACCCCTTATCTTCATTTATTTATTATTGTTATTTATTATTATGATTTAATATTAACATATGTTGTTAAACTAACTACATTTTTGCAAAATGTGATGTAATATTGTTATGTGTTATTATGATTCACTATAAAAATGCTTTGCTAAACTATTTTTTTGCCCTTATGGCTTACTTCTTACTGGCATGCTGTTACCATACTGACTGTTATGTTATTCACTGTTGTGTTACACATACTGTACATTAATATGTATTTGTATGAAGTAAAATAATGTTCCATTCTGTTAATACTAACAATGGTTTGGTAATTACTAACTTTAACCTATTGCTATACCGCTATCACCACAGCACGTCAAGGTAGGCCAACTCTGGCTGATCTCCCTACCTTGCCTCAACTGGCTGTGGCACCGGGTTCCAGCACATCTGGGACTCAGACCAGTGGTGCCCTCTCTGCTGCCCCTGCACTACCTGTAGCATTGGTGGTACTGCCCCATGGGACGGAGCTTGTTCCCCCCACTGGGAGTGATGGTAGAGGGGGTGTTGTCACCTGAGATGAGCTGCCAGTCTTGGTGTGCAGGATAGTCTACCATGACCATGACTGCAACCTGCTCTGGATTGAGGGCATGCTGGCTGACCTGGTGGGGCAGCTTTGCCCTGGTACCCAGCCTCCAGCACTGCTACCCTCAGGGCAGTGAAGGAGTAGTGCCGACAGTCCCATGGGTGGGGATGTGAGTCATACTGCTACCATCTGGAGGGACATGGGACTTGGATTACACAACACCATTCTTACCCAAGGTGTTCACACCCCTCATGTGTCACACTGCTCCTGTCTGCTGTCTTGCCTGTCTTATCTGTCTGCAAATGCATCCTCATCTACTGAACTTACCTTCCCCACACATACCTATTTCCCTTCTCCAACATTCCACTCACACCTTAAAAAAATGGGCATCTGTCCCAAAAAAAAATATTGCCCCATACATGCTTTCCATTTCACCCACGTGTCCACTGGACACATGCAATTTGGTCCAATTATCTTGACAACACAGTTATGCTGTCCTCACTCCTCTCTCTGTGGGTGAGAGTTCAAATCCATGTACATAGTCAGTCAAAGTGCACACTTGTTGATGTACAAGAAATGGATAGCTATGGTTCTTGCCTACACTCTTCCTACACATCCCTACCTGCCTTCCACTATGTTTTTCCACCTGCTTGCACCCCATTTCACCACTTTCCTACCTCCCCAGTTTTCTTTTCTTTATATTTTTAGCTCGATGCTGCATGGTGCTCTGTGTCACGCAGCCTCACTAAGCTGAGTTAAATAGTGCTATATTGATTATATGTGACCTTAAAATTCTATTACACAATTACAGAATAAACACCTGACCCGTGACCATCACACCTGCAGACCAGTGCATTAACCTGCCATGCCACAGAACTCTTACTTAAAAGAGGTACTTTAAAAAGCATAGTAATTGCCAGTTACAGTCATTAAGTGCATTTCAGCATAGCTATGCGGCACGCCACACAAACTTGAATAAAACTTAATGGAAAACATGGGAGTGTTCCTGGGACACTGGTACAATAGTACACCACTACAAAGCCAAAGACATAATAATGGATGAAAATGAGGCCTCTGATAGCAGGTATATGTGCCCTTTTATCAGCAACATGTAGAAAGGCACCTGCTAAGGCATTAATGGCAAAATACATGTGCAACTGGGACCTTGGTGCAGAAATGCATACATATAAAGCCTTGAGCATACTGATGGATGTAGAACATGATTGTCACAGCCAGTAGGTGTGCGCGTATGTCTTGCAAATACACCTGCTGCAGCAGTGACACAGTAGCTCAGTCTGTTAAATGCCTCATAAACAGTACATTTTTTTGCCATGGACAGACCTGGATTCATATCCATTGGTGTGTAGCACTGAATTTTCAGTTTTGTGAAGCCAGCAATTAATGGCACAGTCATACAGTCTTTATCCACACAATCCATTTCAAATGAATTGACTGCTTTTAACTGATGGAAGTCACAGGCATGCAGGTAGAAACACACTTCACATATCACTATTGCAAATGTATATGTGCATAAATTGTCACATCATGCAGGAATATGCATTCACAGAGAATGTCAACTCAGGTACTGCGAATGAGGGCCACTTATAGAGTGCACCAGACAATCCTTCCAAAGTCACTGTGCAGATTATCACAGATACACTGATAACATTCACATTGGAAGTCCCTGCTTAACATATATATATATATATATATATATATATATATATATATATATATATATATATATATATACCCTATCTTGCTCAAGGACAGACCAGACATGCTGCATAGTACTCTGTTATTGATGCCATTGCCTAAAATACTTACCTTAAACACATGCCTTCATTGGACTATAGAGGGTATTCTCACTCTGGGCCTGGCTCTACAACAAGGCTGACAGCTCACACAGTTACTCCTACAGCTTGTTGTCCTCCTAAGTCTTCTCTGTCTATGTCTATTACCTGCAGCAGTAGCTACAGCCTGTATCACACCCATCTCTATGTAAATGTGTCTGCTACAGACCTACCCTCTGTGACGATGTAGGCTCCTCACCCCAGTAATGTCTAGCACAACATATCAGAAAGGAGCCCTAATCTACATGAAGGCCTTACATATTCTACAGTGGTTGCATGTCATTGGCTGATGATAGTGCAAATTAGCTGTGCTGGCTGCAATTAGCATTTCAGAACCACACATTGGTTTAGAGGTAATCACCTGCTGCTGGAAAGAATGTTTAAAAGGAAAGCAGCTAGCTATGGAGAACCATTCTGTATGAGATCTTCCTCACACAGAGCATGCCATTGTGACAACTATACCATCACCACATATCAACAGAGGAGTACTGCACTCCATCAAGTATATAAATGTTTCTGTGTACAACAGGTTGCAGATGGTTGACTAGACTTATGGGGAATAGTGATTACAGCATTAAGCCTGTCTCAGACCTGTGATAATGATATGTCAGTGACCTCCTGCTGTCTTACACCTACAAAGGACATACAAAACATCAAGGATGCATTGTCTTTTGTCATTGTGGCACACTGGTCTCACTGGACTGTCCCTTTATAGTGGTTGTAATAGCACACTGCTATTCATGTGGCATTATTCGTATGACATATTATCGAGGGATTGCCCATAGGGGACACACCACAGTAGACCTGAGTGTTGTGTGTATGATAGTACAGCATTAGCTGTCATGGCACACATGGGAATACCTGACTATTGCTACTATCGCAGTTGTATCCACACACTTTGTTTGCCCACTGTGAAGTATGACATTTGTGAGCAAGCAGTGGTTAGTGCCAGTCATTTTGACCTTGCTATATCTGTACATAGTGTACATCCACATATGTGATCCTGTAATGTGTTCCCCTTTTGTTGTCTTTCAGGAATTATGTACTGTAGATGCCATGCACCCTTCTCGGATGCGGAGAATGAAATTATACTGCAAGAACTAAGGCAACATCATCACATCCTACTATCCAGGGGGAAACAAAGCAGGGAATAGTGAGCTGCACTGTGGGCAGATCTTGTCTGTGATGTGAATAGCATGGGCCTGTAGTTAAGGACATATGAGCAGGTTCGACACTGGGTAACTGACATGATATGTCAGATCAGTGGTGCATGTGGTAAATCTGTAACATCATGGTTCGTAAAGGTTGCTAGATAAAGGTTTGAACCTCAGCCCTGGCAAATGTAAATGTGTGTTTACCCCTTTTGGGATGTACCTTACCAGACACCTGCAGCAACTGGAAAGACCCCAAAAGTACCTCACCAAGAGGATCAAGGGGCTCAAACAGATGCCGTATGCTGCCCAGTTAAAGAAACTCCAGCTCTACTCAGTTGCATACCGCCTGCTCAGAGGCGATCTGCGCCTGACGTATAAAGCCATGTCCAACCCGGAATTAATGGACATGCTGCACCTCAGAAAATCCAAATCCCATCGAGCTATGCGCTCGAGAGACTTGAACCTCAGCACTGAAATAAATAGGACATGCTGGAGGGACAGATTCATAACCCAGAGGCTCCCTTCACTCTGGAATAAAATCCCAGTCCAGGTTAGGCAGAGTCCCTCATTGACTCTCTTCAAGAGGAATCTTGATGAGTGGATGGGAGATCGTAGGTTTACCCCGGGTATCACTTCTGTGTCACTGTTAGACAGAGGCACAGTATACTAACCTCGAAAAAGGGCATAGCAAAATTAATTTAAAATGGGTGGTGAAAGCCATACACACTCTGGCTAGGCTTATAAATGCCCTAGGGCAGATAGCCTAGTATGAACCTATGACCCTATGAACCTATGATAGATGCTGTTCGACTAAGGGCAGCAGTGTTGAGCCTGCAGGGGAACAATCTCCCTCAGCCACTGAGGATTTCTTGGCATACCTAGGCACACACATCATCTCCCAGGCATCCATCACACCATACATTGTGGAGGTGGGTGCCACACTTTCCACAGCTGCGGAGAGTGCCGGTAAGCTTACTGTGATCAGCATTGTAATACTGTGGCAGTCAGTGTGTCAGTCTGTAGATAATTTTATGTGGGTGTCAGGTCTTTGTTCTTTGGGGGGGTTAACCTCAATTATACACTCATACTCAGATTGTGACCAATACAAGTAACACAGTAGCTACTGTAAATGTGACATATATGGATGTATTACCTTGTGCTGCAAAATGTGTTGGTACTGACATTACCCCACACTCAACTTTTCATAGGTCCGTCACGTATTGCCCAAGGCCGTGGTCTTGCTCCTGGCATGCATGACACTTGTTTTCTTAAGGAACAATTATATTCTAGTACAGTTAAGAGCCAGAATAATGCCCTATGTAAACATAGCTATGTGTTTAAACAGCATAGGGTGTTTTTAAATTCCAGTTTGGAACAGATACCTAAGGTTTTTAAAAGGGGTAGTCACAGGAGAGTAGTTCAACAAACAGATACACTTTGGTAGTTACAGTTAAGAGCATATAAGGCACCTGGTTTAAATAAGGCAAGGAATCTAAAATGCCTTTTAAAATACAACAGGTTGAAGGTAAATACTTTAGACAGTGAAATGTGTATTTCCATATGTTTGTTAAGAGAGTTGTACTGGCTTTTTATGTGTTGTTTTTTTTTCAAGTATAGTGTCATACTGATTAATTAAAAGGTAACTATTACTGGTATTGTTTTACTTGATTTACTTACTTCAAGTGATTGTTATAAAGGTCCTGAGTTGAATTTGTATTTTGTTCTGAGGAAGTGTTTTGTAGATGAAAGAGGAGAAGAAAGTTGTTTGACTACTAATTCAGTTCTGGGTCTTTGTTGTTATGAGTCTTTGAGGCTTTTCGTACACAATAGTGCAGGTACTAATGTACTGCTTTTTTCTTTCTTATTGCAGGTGACTGTGAGGGTTGGTGTCTGTCCCCTACACGATCTGATATCAGTGTCTCTTCGAACTCTAATGATGATGGTGGCCACAATGAGGCACAGGTGGGGATGTCAAGGGCTGGATCTGTCCCAGAGGTAGACATCCCTCTTCTTCCCCCATTGTCATCACACACAGTCTGTATGCCCACACATACCCTGTCCCCCAGAGGCCACAGATATTGGACAGTCAGAGGGTGGGGACATTGAACAGGAAAGTGTGACAACTATGGCTCTGGTGAGTGTAGACACTGGCCATAGCCAGACAGCTGGTGAGGCATCACACAGGTAGATTGACAGGGGTGCTTGTAGGAGGCCTGCTGTCTGTCCACCACCAGTAGGCTGAGACAGTGTTTGTCTTGGACAGCACATTGTCTGTGCTGGAATGTGCGGTTGGAGTTGAGCATCGGATCTGTGGATGTAGGTCAGCAACCCTATCTGCTAAGAGTCCACATGGCCATCTACACTCATGTTCCCATAGTTCGACTATATCCAGCACTACAGAGGGGAGCGTGGAAGTGATTTGCATGCCATGGAACTTCCCATGTTGGCAAGTGCATGAGTGCCACCTAGCAGTGCTTACTGGATCACAAACCTGCTTACTTTCATGTAAGCAGCATGGCACGATGTCTACATGGCAAAAAAGACCATGTAGACTTTTTTAAACTCCCCCTAGAGTCTCCTAGATCTGCCAGTTAAAGTAATGTTATCTGGACTAATCCTTTATACTCTGTTTCTTGGTAGTCCTGTCACCCTCTGGGTCACAGGTAGGATACCAGACTTCACTCGAGCTCTCTGGATTGCCTCTGTTTCCTTCCTACAAACAGTGAAAAACAGTGGTAAAAATAAAATATAAATTCAAATAAAACTTCTCTTGCCAGTCAACTCCACAGTAAATCACAAAACAAGATAGAATTGCTTAGATAAGCTGTGGATTCTCTGGATTAATGTCACATTTTGTATTTTGTATTTTTCAAGATAGGGTATAGCATGCTTGGGTTATAGGTATCTGATTAAACTAGATTATAGTGTAGCTATTGGGGGGACCCTGTCCCAATTGTTTGATTTGCTTTCCTTAACAAATAAATGAGCAGTTTTGGCCTGCCTCTGTTCAGTCTCATTTAAGCAATTGGGTTGTATACTTTGGTCAACATATATGTTTAGAGGGTTGGGTTTTTGTCAGTGGCTGGGGGGTTTGATGATGTAGGCACTGGCTCTTATGTTATATTAATTTGAGCATCTAACTCATATTATGTTTGAGGGCAGGCTTTTCTGCATGTTTGGGATTAATTTATTCTCCTGGCAGGGAAATTATTGTTCTACTGCTGGGGAGGAAGGCTATTGCGCTTTCATGTGCAGGGATCTGCATCACTATATTTATTATATTGAACTTCATGGTTATTAATAGAAGGTAAGAGTCATTCTACATTATAATTTGCAGGAAATAACCCATCTTCACAGTATGCAGTTGGCATGTTAATGGGGGATGTTAACATGGGTGCCGGAACCATAGAGCAAGGGGAAGGGGCACCCCCCCCCACACACACACACTTTTGCATCCAACTTACATATACAAATTTTTTTTAAACTCCAAGATTGCACTACAGTGAGGAAAGGGTAAATTTCCTGATCCCCACTACAGTGCGATCTCCATTCAGCTGCATGCATTGCCTGCATCAGTAAATACACAGCATTAGCGTAAGTAGCTGTGTCTGCTGCTTTATTATTTGAAATACTGCTGCCAAGATGATCAGTTCATCTCAGCAAGCACATTATGTGAGTCTGATACAAGTTGAAGTGGGCAGAAATATAAGAATGTTGCTAAAATTTTGAAAAAGCTCTCAGAAGAAACTTACAAGCTGTGTGAAGAAACATGTCAGTAATGACATTATCAAGAAAGCAAGAATGCCACACTTTAATTAGTTTGACTTTCAGCATTAATACCAAATGAAACTTACACAGGCAGTTCAGGCTGATTAACAACTCTACTGAAATGCATGAGAATTCATACTGATACGCATGCTGAAGTCTTGCATGCTTGGCCCACCAAGTGAACCCCACAAATTGATGCAATGCACCAAGCACGCTAAATGCAGCAACTTTAAACAATTCAGAAAAGAAATTCAAATTACAACCTATTTGCACTTTCCCTCCCCAATACATGCATGTACACTCAGATACAGATGGTGCAAATGCCTACCAAAATGAAGATGATCTAGACAACCAAGAAAACGCAACACCCAATTCATAAATAAAAAGGCTATATAGGTTCATAGGTTCATAGGTAGGTACTAGGCTATTGGCCCTGGGGCCTATATAAGCCTAGCCAAATGGCACCCTGGCTTTTGCCACCCAAGAAAATTATTATAAATTATAAATCCTAATTGTACGGGATGGTAGCAGAAAGGTTCCACAAGTCTGTACGAGGGTGCAAAGTGATGAAAGGGTGAACACAGTAACATAAACCTGGGCCAGAATGAATGCAAGTCCAAGTGAAAATCACTGCTTAAGCCTCAGTGGTGTACTGTAGTCAGGTTTGCATGAAAAGTTAATGTGTTGTCACATCACCCTTTCATCACTTTGCAGCCTCGTACAGACTTGTGGAACCTTTCTGCTTTGTGTGTGTAAACTGAAGAAGGACTTCAATGAAAGTGAAATGCTGAACCTGCCTGGCTACTTTTTGGTGTCCTGTCAACATGAGGGTTACGTTCATTTTATGACAATATAGTAACCTACCTTTGATTTCACAATGATCTCCTGTCATTTGAGGGCAAGGAAGGATATGGAAGATTAAATTCCCAGAAACAAATGTCCCTTCCTAGGGTGGGTAAACAGTACAGCACTTAAACCATCTATATGAACGTGAACATTATCCGTTTCCTCCATATATGACATATGACATGTGTGGCCACACATGCTGGTCAAAAATACAAGCCTCACATGCAGGGTTTAGGTTACTTAATCAGCATGCTAGTTGTGAAGCAGGTCTTCCTTTTAAATTAACCCAGTGCCCACATTTCTACAATTTTTAATTTTTTTTTTATTTTCTTTATTGGATTGAGATCCGATAGCTCGGACTGTTGTGCTCTACCTCTGCTGCTGGATCCCTCGACTAACTTCCACTTGTGTCTGTTTGTGTGTGTGTGGGGGGGGGGGGGGTTCAACTTCAAATTCAGGGGACTGGCCTATACTGCACTAAGCAAGTGCATTGGTCTGCCTCCCCCCTGCCTGACTAACTTAATAGTTCAGTCTGGTCAGGGTTCAGTGACAGGTCACAGGTGTAAAAATTTCCAGTTAAATCTGTTGTGTTCTTTCTGTGACCTTACCGGCTCCCGCACGTTTTTGCTTGCTATATAAATAATCCAGACCTCCTTCCCTCCTCAATCATTCAAGAGTGAGTGAACTGAATTTTGTTGTTTCTTTCTTTTGAATTTGAACTTGAAGATAAGAAGAGTAAAAGAGTTGATGTCCATTGCTGTTGTCAGTGTCGTGGTGGAGGTATGTTAACTATGTTACTGAGACAGGAGATTTTAGCCACTGTTTATTTAATGCTTTTGCTTTGATGTTATCAGTTCATAGTTTTCAGGTTATTGTGAATATGTTTAAATAAGTTGACAATTGAACTGTGGCCATTGGCCAAAAAGAGATGTGTAAAGTGACAATTTGTGAACTAGAAGAGATGAGACATTCAGGAATTTGTATATTAGAGTTTAAGGTGTCAGGGGAGTCTGAGGAGAGGAATAAGTTAAAATATACCCAATGCATTCTCTGTCACTGTTTTAGAAGCTGATGTGCCATAGAGGAGCAGCCTGTGTCTAACCAAATCACACCTTGCCATCTGCACTCACTCCTGGTTAGTCGGACCCCAGATGGCCCAGATTTCTACAAAACAATAGTGACTTTAAAAGACCTATACATCATGTCACCATGATTTTTTACTTTTCTTCCTGCCAGGTTTCTCCTTCATTGTGCTAGTATGTATTTCATTTCTCATGGTTTGGTTTGTTTGAACATGTCTTTTTAATGTGGACTTGATTAGTAATCCTCATATATCTGACCCTATGAAGGTGCTGGTGGAGGCTATCTTTGATTTTTATGACTGCTGCGTATTTACATCTGCAAGCATTTTTCATAGTTTCATAGATGTATACTAGGCTAATGGCCCTGGAGCCTTTACAAGCCTAGCCCATAGGATTACCCTGGCATCCTGCCACCCAGTCTTAGTTCCCAGTGCCTCTGTTGAGTAGAGCCACTGGAGTGATCCCCAGGGTGAATTTTCTATTTCCCATCCACTCATAAAGAGTTCTCTAGAAGACGGCCAGTGAGGTTCTCTGCTTGACATGTATGGGAAGTCTATTCCATAGCATGGGCAGTCTATGGGTTATTAACCTATCCCTCCAGCTTGTTCTGTTGATTGTGGTAATGAGGTTGAGGTCTCTGGAGTGTATAGTGTGAGGGGATTGGGATTTCTTTAGACGTAACATTTCTAACAGAGCTGGGTTAGACATGGCTTTGTAAATCAAGCAGAGATCGCCTCTAAGTAGGCGATATAAGAAAGAGAATAGTTGGAGTTTTTTGGGTCTGTCCATATAGGACAAGTGTTTAAGGCCTAGAATCCTCTTTGTGAGGTACTTTTGCGGCCTCTCCAGTTGTTGCAGATGTCTAGTGAGGTACATGCCAAATGGGGCATTGTACTTGATGACTGGCCTAATGAGGGAAGAGTAGAGGGAGACAATGACCTCTTTCTTCCTGGATGCAAAACCCTTAGTAATGAGATGTGCCACAGAGAAGGACTTTCTGACCACAGTGGCAATGTGGTGGTCAAAAGACAGGTTGCTGTCAACCTGTGTTCCCAGATCTCTTAGAACGCCTTCTGTGTTCATTGGACTGCCATCAATGTGGTAATTCATAGGAACCAGCTTTTTCCCAAAGGGGATGAGGACACATTTTTTAGCATTGAGCTTAAGGCCATGGTTCTGACACCAGTCATTGGTCTCAGTGAGGCCTTTCTGTAGGATGTCAGCATCCCTTGGGGAGCTAATTATGGCTCCCAACTTGCGAACTTTGTCAGTCAGAGTCCCTTCGTATTAGCCTGGACTTTAGAGAAGTAGATCAAACAGGAGAGAACCCAGGACCAAACCCTGTGGGACTCCACTCGTGACTGATCGGCAGTCTGAATTGGAGTCAGCTACTTTCACACTGTGGGTTCTCTCTGTGAGCCAGTAGTTTTTGTAGTGGTTTTAATAGGTGCAGTCTATCCAGATATTGCCAACTACTTTAATTTTAGCAGTTCTGCAAAAGAATCTAGATGTCTCTTTCACCCCCCCCCCAAAAAAAAAAAACCTCAAGGACTAATATGTAGGTTGCATCAATTTTATCTTCTGTTTTTTTCGTTTGGACTTTGGTAACTGGGTAAGGGTTTTGGGTCTAAGGCAGAGAGTGAAGAGGTTATTGGGGAAACGTTTTCATTTCAGTGCTTGTGCATACATTGAAAAGTACTGGAGGTTGGGGAAAATGTTTAATTTTTGAGTTTGTGCAGACTATACATGGGCAAAGTAAGTAAGGGATCCTTGGGGGAAGTATTCATTTTGACATAATTTTGTTTTTACTTATAATGGAAAAGTCATTGGGGAAAATGCTTCATTTCTGTGCTTCTGCATACATGGAAAAATAATCAAGGGAACCTTGGGGGAAATTATTCATTTTGATGTCATTTGGTGGTGCTTGTGCATACATGGACAAACCTGACTGAAGGAGTCATTGGAGAAAATGCTTCATTTTATTGCTTGTGCTTACATGAACAAACCTGACTGAAGGGGTCATACGAGAAAATGTTTAATTTTATTGCTTGTACTTACATAGACAAAGTAATGAAGGGGTTGTTGGGGGAAAATTTTTAATTTTTTTGCTTGTGCATACATAGACAAAATACACAGGGGATCATTGGGGGAAATTATTCATTTTGATGTAATTTTGCGCTTACTATGCATACAGACTACTGAAAAAGTTGTTGGGGAAAATGTTTTATTTTTGTACTTGTGCATACATGGACAAAGTATGCAAGGGATACATGGGGGAAATAATTCATTTTGATGTAATTTTGAGGTTACTATGCATACAAACAGACTACTGAAAAGTTGTTGGGGAAAGTTTCATTTTTGTGCTGGTGCATATATGGACAAAGTATGCAAGGGATCCCTGGGGGAAATGATTCATTCTGATGTCATTTGCTCCTTACATGCATACATGGACGGCCTATTGAACAGGTCATTCGGGAAAATGTTTCATTTTGATGGTTGTGCATACATGGGAAACTACTGAAGCAGTCTTTGGGGGGATTTAACCCCATACTATATTATAGTTTTCATTTATTACTTATTTCTTGAGTGTCTATGGTACTACTACATGGATTTATAGATTTATGCTGGGCCCTTTACTATTTGGAATCTATTTCTTAGAAGTCTAGGCAAAAGGAAAATGGCCTGTGGGATCATGGGTATAACATGGCTACCTGGTAAATGTCCTATGGCCATTAGCATAGTAACCTCCTATAAATATGTGAACCCTGGATCCTATAACTTTGGGTATTAATTGCAGCTTGCCAATTCTTGGTTTGAGGGCCTTTCTGTAAGAATGTAGTATGAGAACAGAGTACTGTATTTTAATATGCTAGTAGTTATGCAAAGTTTTTCTGTGTTGTGCACTTTTGTCTGTATTTTGTTTGACATTTCAGGGTTAGTGAACTTATTTGGAAGGAATTCAAAGCATCCAAGTTGGAAACTTCTGGTAGAAGCCTTATTGTATTTTTATCTGATTGGCCCGAGGGATTAACTGTGTAAAAGTCTTTTATCCTGCTGTGATAAGACTCGCATTTGCGCATTGTGCAAAGTTACTTCCCCATGCCTTGTGTGTGTGTGTGTGTGTGTGTATATAAATATATGCGTATATATTTTATATATATATATATATATATATATATATATATATATATATATGTGTGTGTATGGTTTTACTATTGAAATTGCGAACGTTACTTGGGCGACAGTCGGATAGTCAAACGTATAAGGTCGTAAAAAAGGATGTCGAAGACAAAATAATCAATCTAGGAACGGTTTTAACATGGGTCGAGGTAGGTGTTCAGTATTATTCCCTACTACAAACATCTTCCCTACCTCGACCCATGTTAAAACCGTTCCTAGATTGATTATTATGTCTTCGACATCCTTGTTTACGACCTTATACATTCGAGTATCCAACTGTCGCCCAAGTAACGTTCGCAATTTCAATAGTAAACCGTGTGTATGTATATATGTATATATATATATATATATATATATATATATATATATATATATTGGTTGAAAATACTAGGTGGACATAAGTGCCCCTCTTGCCCTCCACCCCCCCCCCCAGTCTTCAGCAGCTTCTGGCACCTATGGATGTTGAATTGACTGGATGACCTTAAAATAGGAAGTTTAGATTAGATGGACTGAGATATCAGTAGAATTTTGCCCTTTAGGGAGGGCTGGGATATTTCAGCCTAATTGGAAGGTTGAAATGTAACAGTGATTGTTGACTTTTTGAGATGAGCAAATTCTTTTTTGCTAGCCACACAATCTGTGGTATATAGAGGAGGAGACAAAACAGAATGAATGAATGGATGCAGTTTTATTTTATTTGCAACTTACTATAATGAGGTGAAAAAAAAATGTTTTCTTTTCATTTTTCTTTCTTTCTTTCTTTTTCTTCCTAGATGAGACCGGGAAAATGCATCATCAATGTTGCTATCTTTATAAAAGTTGCATTTCTGTGAGCGCATTAAATGTTGACATGAAATTGTCATTTTTGGTCTTTGTGCTATATTATGTTAAATGTTATGATGGGGGACAGAGCAGATGTTTTGGGTAGCCACTTTTGATAGCTAACTAGGTAGGCATTGACTGCCTGATTGATGGATATAAGAGATATGATGAGTAAAATTATGTGTTGGAATAAGAAAATAATTTTCTGATATAGGTTATTATATGTTAGAAGAGTAAGGAGAGAAAGCAGCATCAATGTGAATAAACTTAAGTACAGATGAGTATGGTAATTAATAACTAAATCTAGTATCAGGATGCCTGACTGGGTTGAAGATTGAATAACTCTGCCTGTTAAACACGACTATTTTATTTTTAAGATGTTAATAAAGATGACATAAAAAAGATAAAATTCAAGAACTATACATTCTGTTTCAAAGACCTGAAAACTACTCAGAAAGTAGTGAGAAACATGACCAATCTAAACTCGCAACAGCATATGCAATACACAGAAACAACAGAAAGAAAACATTTATTAAAAATAAAAGTATCACTCACACAGCAGAAAGGAAATGACTTACCCAGACAATAAAAAAACAAAGAAGCAGACAATCAGACTATTGAAGACAAAGCTTTATTTGTTAAACTAAAATATAAGTTGTTGTTGTTGTGTCTTTTCGGCTTATCCCGGTTAGGGGTCGCCACAGCGGAACTCCAGTCCGCTAATGTTTGATAGTGAATTTTTACGTGCCAAGTTACCAGCCCTGATGCACAACCTTCAATGAAGGTACGCCCATTCACACATGCCTCCACATAGAAGACACTCTAGCTGAGAATTGAATAGGACAATGTCTTGCTGTAAGGTGACAACACTAAAGCAGCACCACTACCGCGGTTTAAACTAAAATATAAGTAATACATTAAATATATGCCCCACATTCTGTAATAAAATAATAGTGATAGCCAAGTCTACCTTGAAAACAAGAATGTCCCTAAAGAAATAATCAGTCATTTGCTAATGTTTAAGAGTAGTAGGCACCTGATCTTCCAATACATGATCTGACATCTGACATCATCTGAGCAACAGTCACGTTCCGACTGACATGCCTCTCAAATGCCACTGAACACATGTCCTGCCACCTCTGCCACTGACCACTGAGACCTCTCTGAGTCTAAAACACTGATCAGTGTTCCTTCTTCCCTGTCATACACTGTACTCACTTTATACTCCAACCATGTTCTGCTCCCTGGTTTTAAAAAATCAAGTCTCAAAAAAGCAGAAAATAAGGGACAAACAAAACAGCACCTCACATTCTTTTCCTCAACAATAATTAATTACATATGAACACACATGCATACATTCATGTATAAATAAATACATAAATAAATAAATAAAATCCAGGAATCTCTAAACCAATAGAAAACAAATCACATTAAACATTTTAAAACAACAATAACAACAAAAATCTCCATTAAAAATAAATAAATTAGTAAGTAAATAAATTAATAATAATCTAACATATCCCACAATTTCCTGTGCCACAAAAAGCCATTTTACTTTCAGCAAGAGGTGGTTTGTAAGAGTATTCCCCCAATGCAACTACCAGATTCAAAGTATTCTAGAACAGCAAACTGCAATATTAACACAACCTTCTTTCAAAATGGAAAAATGGTAAAGAGAAGATGGCTGTTGTCCAAAGGTGTAGTCCATTTAAAGAGGCAGACTCAGCAAGTTACTTTTCATTCTTTGAATAGTGGTCACATGGCACACTGGTCAAATATACACATTTGTCAAGTGTGTATCTTTATTGACAGTGTGGAAACAAGGAAGACATTGCTATACTATTTATTGTTTTCTCTTATGTAGCAAGTGCTTTTAAAATAGATCTGGTAGATATAACAAAGCGACCTACATGTAGATATGAAGGCATTGCAAGATTTTGTAGTGCGTTCAGTAGATGTGTTTGCTGAGTATTGTGCAGGTAGATATGGAGTGAATGATGAAAAGCATGTCGCACATAGGGTTTTTCCTGAAGCATGTGTGTGTGTGTGTGTGTGTGTGTGTGTGTGTGTGTGTGTGTGTGTGTGTGTGTGTGTGTGTGTGTGTGTGTTTTCTTTGCCTTGAAAGACTGTTGTGGAGTGAGTTATCAGGAGCTTGCAGTGTCTATGTAAACAGAGCTTGCATTTTGTCTGACAGAATGATTGATTGGCTCTCTGCAGGTGTGTGTGTCTGTGTGAGTACAAGGAGGGGTTGCAATCTGTGTTTGGTGGTAAAAAGTATGAATGGTATGTGTGTGTGTGTGTGTGTGTGTGTGTGTGTGTGTGTGTGTGTGTGTGTTTGTGTAGTTCAGATAACTGAGTGGGTGTCTCTTTTTTATGATGTGCAGTAAGTGAGTTTACTAGGGCTTGTGAGAAAGGTGTCAGACGTGTTTAATATACAAAAATCATAAGTGAGCAGCACTGTCCAAAGTAGTATTTTCCCCAATATAAGTGTGATCTCAAGGTTAGTAATATAAATTCTGGGGAAGATGTGAGGCATGCCTCACATGTTAGAAGTGTGGTTTGTATTTTTTCTGTTTGTTTGTGAGGATGTTGAGTTGTGCTGTTGCTGAATGTGTGCACATATTAATGATGTGTATGGTATCAATGGTGGCGGAGTGTGAGTGTTTGCACATACATGTGTTTGTGGTATGTGTGGTATCAATGGTAGTTGAGTGTGAGTGTTTGCACATGCACATGTTTGTGATGAGTGTATCAATGGTGCCCAAGTGTAAGTGTTTGTACATCCATGTATTTGTGGTGTGTGTGGTATCAATGATGGTAGAGTGTGAGTGTTTGCACTTGCATGTGTTTGTGGTGTGTGTAGTATCAATAGTGGCAGAGCGTGAGTGTTTCTACATGCATGTGCTTGTGGTGTGTGTGGTATCAATGAGTAGGTTAGTCAATGAACATGCTGTGTTGATGTTCTTTTTTACGACCTTGACTAGCTTTTCATCAACATAATTGATAAAACACCTCCCCATTTATAAGTAGCTTCAAGTTGTGTCTTGCTATTAATGTCCAGGATTTAAATGTATAGTTCAGACACTACATGTTTGTCGTTTAATTGCAGATTCACATATGTGTCATAAGAAAAGCACATGTGTAGTATATTGTATGAACATAGCCTGCTAAACAGTGCTGAAGTGCAGCTTCTATGTCTTCCCTTACAGCAGAGTGGGAGGCTGGTATAATGGTTAAGGTGTTTACATTACAGACACAAGGCGCAGGGTTTGATTCTTGCATGGGGTAATTGGCTAGAGTTAAAATAGCCCACAAGGACAGTTAGCCTAGTACTAATCTATGAGCCTACGAAGCACTGGAAGAAAGGTTGCTGAATCCACAGACATGCAGAAGAGTAATGCAGCACTAGGCTCCTGTGAATGATAGGTCTGCAGTCTGTACTTCATAACAACACTTGACTTTCACCCTGAACAATATTTCAGCTAGTAAGACACTGGCATGGCTAATGATAGTTTGTTTTCTGTCCATCTTCATATTTGTAGAGGAATCAGCTGCAAGACCACTAGCAGAGATATAAGATTCCTGTCTGTGATCTCTTATCTTCAGCATCATCAGTATCAGAAACTTTCATATGTGCGTGTAAATGTGGCCCTGGGGACCCACATTGGCACCAGAGTCTCCCAACCTTGGCCCGTTACACTGACACAATGCATGGGAATAGAACCCCATCTGCTCAGCTACATACTACAGGAAATACTTCATGGATCCTTGTAAGGTCATCAGGCAATGGCACTCATTAACTATTTTATTGTGTCAACAATGTGTGTGCCTGCAACACATAAAGCTCAGGTACCAATCTGCCTCTCTGTGAATTGTCTCTTTAGATGGCAGTTGCTGGTGGCCTGCCCTATTTCACCACATTATCATCCCTTCACCATTGTATGCACACATTTACAGTATTTACTGTGCTATCCAGCACTATATATCTTCACAATTTTGTATATGTGCCTCCCACTGTGATGCCCAACCCCAGCACTCTGTAAGTCAGTCAAGCTTGATATATTCACGCATGTGTCTGTGTGTGTGTGTGTGTGTGTGTGTGTGTGTGTGTGTGTGTGTGTGTGTGTGTGTGTGTGTGTGCGTGTGTGTGTGTGGGTGTGTGTGGATGTATGTTTATGTGTATGCGTGTGTGTGTGTGTGTGTGTGGGCGTGTGTGGGCATGTGTGTGCATGTGCGCATGTGTGTGTGTGTGTGTGTGTGTGTGTGTGTGTGTGTGTGTGTACTTGCATGCATGTCAGTCTACATAGATGCCAGTGCAAGACATTACTGATAGGCGGCATATAATGTAACCATATAATTTTGCAAAGAAATCAGCACAGGCTAGCATTCTTTGTATACAGAGTTATGTAAATTAAATTGTACAGCACCAAATAATATAGGTTAGTTATAAGCTAAATGTCCAGGTTTACAGCAAGTGTAACATTTTAGAATACTCAGTCTATAGACAGTCCCATTGTTTTACAGGGCTTTTTCTGTAGAGCCATTAGACAACTGTTCTCTAGTTTTTTTTCCCCAAAACAAAAACTTACAAGAATTCTGGGAAGTATGGTTCTCTGGTTTTCCTTTTCTAAAATAGCCCACAATGACTTGGTTGCCACCGTATATCATTTTTCCAGTCTAAGGCATTTCTGACACAATGCAATTCATGTCCTGGCAACTTTGGTAAGGGGATATAATTGCAAATTCTTCTGGACAGCCACATGGATTCATTTGAATGTAGGTTCAGTGACAAGAAGAGGCTTGGAAATGGATGGCGTGATGGTAATGAAGAGGCTTGACATCCTGTGTGTCCAGGATACAAGATGGAAGGCAGTACAGCAAAGCCACCTGGCTTGTGATCCAGAGTCAACTACGCAGGAGGAGGACAGGCTAGAAATGGTGTAGGAATTGTGGAGAGGGAGAGGGAGAGGCTTCAGAAGGTTGTGAGGGATATCATCACGAATTAGTGGCAGACTCTTGCCAATCAGTCTCTGCCCTAATGATAGGGCAGTATTCATAATCTAAGCCTATGCCCCACAACAGGGCTGTGACTGAGAGGAAAAGAGTGCTAGATAAAGCAGGACAACAAGAATTAGTGTTGATAATGAAGGACCTCATGCACATATCAAGACAGACAGAAAAGGATATGAGAATTGTCTAGGTCTACTTGGGTGGGGCAACAGGAATAAAGGAGAGACCATTCAAGACTTCTGTCTGGGAAATGGCTTAATGGTAGCCAAAACATGGTTCAGAAAGAGAGACAGATACAAGAACACATACAAGAGTGGCCATCATTCAACTCAGGTAGACTTCCTCCTGTTAAAGAAAGGACACTGGAGTAGAATCAGTGATTGTAAAGTCATTCCCAGTAAAACAGTCCACAGCATAAACCACTGGTTGCCACATTCAGCTGAAAGCAGTGGTCAGAGAAGGTTCTAAAACCAACAGAGAGCAGGCTGAAAACCAGAAACTTGACTGGAGAGAAACCACAACAACTCAAGGAATTTGGGTTCTAGCACCTCAAGAAGAGGAAATAGGTGGAGCTGAAGAAGAATGGCAGCACCTCAAAACAGCATGTGTATTAGAGAACAGATACGTGGCCGAGCAGGTATGGAATTAATGTTAATAAGAAAAGTTGGTGGTAAAATGCAGAAATCCAGGACGTCATAAAAATAGAAAAGAAGTGCCAGAAAAAAATGAGAAATAGGAAAGACAGATCAGGCTAGGAAGGAATACTGGTTGGCTAACAAAGAAGCTAAGAGAGGAGCTGCAATAGAAAAGAACAAGGCATCAGAGGCACTCTAGCAACTTCTGGAAGGTGACTCACTGGATGGCAGAAGGAAACTCTATCAGGTTGCAAGGTCATGCACGTGTGTGTATGTGTGTGTGTGTGTGTGTGTGTGTGTGTGTGTGTGTGTGTGTGTGTGTGTCAGTGTGTGTGTGTGTGTGTGTGTGTGTGTGTGTGTGTGTGTGTGTGTGTGTGTGTGTGTATTTTTATGTTTCTCCCTCTCTCTCTCTCTCTCTCTATATATATATATATATATATATATATATACATATATATATATATATATATCTATATATATATATATATATATATATAACATATCTACTTATGTGTTAACGTATATATACTTGTGTGTTAATGTTAACATGCACTCTAAGGTCAACAGAGACAGGCTGCAGACCTGGAACTTGACTGGAGACAAAGCAAAGCAGTTCAAGGAATTTGTCAGGCCTCTAGTGCCACAAGAGGAAGAGGAAATAAACAGAGTTGAGGAAAAATGGCAGTGCCACAAAACAGAATTTGTAACACCAGGTATGAAAATAAGGTACATAAGGAGAGCTGGTGGTGGAATGAAAAAGTCCAGGAAGTCCTCAAAAGAAAGAAGGAGTGCAGCAAAAAGTGGGAGATAGAAAAGATGGACCAGGCTATGAAGGAACACTGGTCGGCTAGGAAAGAGGCTAAGAGTGCAATTGCAATAGCAAAGAACAAGGCATCAGAGGCACTCTGTCAGCTAATGGAAAGTGACTCCGTGGATGGCACAAAGAAACTCTATCAGGTTGCAAGGCAAAGACAGAAAGATAGAGAACATAGTCAGACATGCTTCATAAGTGATGCCAGCAACAAACTTCATACCAGTCCACAGGATATCAAAGGCAGTAGGAAGGAGTACTTCCAGCAGCTTCTAAATGAAGAAAACCCCACAAAAGCTGTACTGGCCCAGACACAACCTACAAGAGGAGGAGCCCACCACAGAAGAAGTAAGAACAGTACTAAGGAAAATGAAGTCAGGGAAAGCAGAAGGCTCAGATGAACTTGCAGCAGATATGATACAGATGTTGGGTGAGAAAGGGGAGAAGTGGCTCCTCAAGGAAATCAGCAGTGTGGAGAGAAAGACATATCCCAGATAACTGGAGAATAAGCTTACTAGTGCTGGTGTTTAAAAAAAAAGGGGGCAATCACAACTGAGGGCATTATAGAGGTATCAAACTCCTATCACACAGCATGAAAGCTCTGGAGGTGGTGAGTGATAAGTGAATTTGCAGAGCAGTAGAAAGTAAGATGGGAAATGATTAGTTTGGATTCAGATCAGGATGCAACACAACTGACCCCAATGTTTGCAGTGTGACAAATACTTCAGATGAAGCTACAAATGAGGAAAGAGTCCAACTGTGTATTCCTAGATCTGGAGAAAGTATATAACATGGTCCAAGAAAGCTGATTTGGGTAGTCTTGCAGTGGTTCATAATCGCAGAAACATTGATAAAAGGATCTAATGACTCAAGTACGGACTGTGTTGATCTTACAGAGGGGTTCCCAGCGGGAGTAGGTGTGCATTTGGGCTCACTTCTGAGCCCATTGCTGTTCATATTGGCAAAGGACTATGTTAGCAAACAGGTTGGAGGGGACTGATCATCAAAGTTGCTGCATGAAGATGATGTGGCATTACAGGCAGACTCTGAGGAAGAACTTCAGCCAAGGATAGGGGAATGGAATGCAAAACAGAAGGCACATGGAATAAAATTGAGTACAGATCAGACAGTTGTAATGGCAGCAAATGGGGCAAATCAGAAGAAGCTGAAAATTGAGATAGAAGGGAAAATAGTGGAACAGGTTAATGGCTTCATGTATCTGGGAGGGGCGGTTCAGGAGAAGGGAAATCTGAAGGAGGAGGTCAAAGCTAGAATCAGAGAGGCTGCAGCCAACTGGCAGAAGAATGTCAAAGAAGGTGAAAAGTAAGGTGTACAAAACAGCAGTGCAACCAGTACTGCTGTATGGTACAGAAACCTGGGCAGTAAAGGCAGAGCAGATGAGGAAGCTGGAGATGATGGAGATGAAGTACCTGAGAGGAGCGGTAGGATGCACACTGTGAGACAGATGAAGGAATGAGGACATAAGAGCAGAATCCAAAGTAGTTCCAATTGCAGAAAAGGTCAAAGAGAACAGATTACAGTTATTTGGGCACATGTGCAAGAAAGAAGAAGACAATCTGGTGAAGAAGATTTGAGACAGACAGGAAGAAGGTAAGTGGAAATGAGGGTGTCCAGCAAAGAGGTGGATGGATTATGTTAGAGAGGACCTGTGACAATCAGGCATGGGCATCAAAGAGGATAAGAGAGTGACATTGAATATAGAGAGATGGTGACAAGTGACATGACACCCCAATCCCATGCAGGAAATGGAGAAAAGAGAGTGGTGATGATGATGATGATGATGATGATGATGATGATGATGATGATGATGAATTGAAACATAAATTTGCCATGATGACAAAAATCCCTTCTCATTTGGCAAAGCTATAAAATCAAATCTGTGAGTATGGCCATAATTCTGCACCATCTCGATTTGTCTGTTTGATGCCTGTAACTAAATTTCTTTCTCATGACTGAACTCTTCAAACTACTTCACACTACTGTCTTTTGTTGTTGTGGTCTTCTCATTAACCATTTACAGGTGAAAACTTTCCTTAATATTGTCATCCTTTTCAACTTCTTTCTGTTTCACAAGTTGGATTAGTTCATCTTTCTCCTGCATGACAGTATAGTTTTCCTGAACAAAATCAGAGTAAATTGAAGACTTTTGTTTATACTCGTTAACTTTGCTCTCCATTTCCTTCATACTTGCCTTCACTGAATCAACAGACCACTTCTGGACTTTAATCTGTGTATTATTTTCAACCTGCACTTCCTGATATTTTGAATTTACATCCTGTAATATAGCCTCCAGGCCTTGAAACTTCCACTGCAGCTTGTTTATTACCTCTTTCTACTTCAGTAATGCATGTTGAAAGTCATCTTGTACTCTGTGACATCCTCTTTCCTGAACAGCAGAGGTTAGCCATTAACCAGATTAATCTAATTTGGCAGAACCATTGCTAGGTCATCTGGAACCCCAGGCAGTTCCCCAAACTGGAACTCCACCTTAAATCAAAGTTGAACTACAAAAAAGGTCTTCCCAAAGTAGAGGACTAAAAAAATGGTTCTGTGCTCCTGTAACTGTAGGGAGTTGCTTGCTACATGTGTAACTAACACCTTGCTACAGTTACCACAGCACACTGACCTTCCGCTGTAAACTCAAATGTGGTACCATCATTCATTTATGAACTTGTAATATTCTCGCAGCTTCACAAATCAATATAGGTACTGCATTTGCTCACCATTGGCACCTGCTGAGTGCATCCCCTAAAAGCTTTCACCTGGAACAGCCACCCCTTCTCTCTGACCTAGTCATGGCTCCGTAACTCAGTCTCAGCTTTCCCTCTGTTTTGTTTTTCTTTCTCCAGTTTTTTGAGTTTACTTGACATTGCCTAACTTCAGTATTCCAACTTAACTATTGTACTGAGGAATTGCTTGGTTTAAGGCTTCATTTCTTTACACAAGCTACTAGTCTAATCATCATAATCCACATCTTCAGCCTTGACTCTGTCTGTGGCACCTCCTTGCCACAGGCCCATGAGTTTGTGCATACGTTCCTTCCACATGTGTAGTAGTACAGCATGTGAGTTTATCCTGGCAGCCTTGTCACAGTTCCTTTTAGTTGCATTATACTTCTACAAGTCCATCTAAACATTGTCTCTTTGGGCATAGACCACAGCCACCAAAGGGTCAGTTTAGTGGTTTTTGACAACCAACTTGTGTCGTTTGATTTTCATCTTCACTCAGTGTCTTAATAGCCACTGATTTCTTCCCCTTAGATTGTACCTCTTTCCCAAATATACAATCCTCTTTCTTCTGGGTGCATGCCAGTACATATTTTAGTGCCAGCCATAATTCTGGCGTTTCAACCTCAAGTATATTACTCTGGTATGGTAAATATTGTCCTCTGTTAATGACGTCAAACAGCTGGGTGAGAATGTCTGCATGATCTTAATTTCATCTTTTCCATCAGCTTCTCTCTGCTTTACCACCTGGATTAAGTGTTTCTTTGTGAACCTTGCAGAGTCCTATGATTAGCCTCCAAGCAGGGTAGTGTTTCCTTGTGAAGCTTTTTCTGAGTATTATGGTCAGCTTCCAGATTCTTACACTGAGCAGGTAGCTGATCCAGAAAAGTAGCTATGTAAATTAGCTCTCTAGCAGTCGGCAGGAGAAAAAAAAACATTTAAGAAAAAAGGGAGCCCTCAGAAATTGTAGAGATGCCTTGCTATGGCTTGCTCACTTAATGCAATCGCAACTCATATTACATTGCCAGCATTCATTTGTTATATGAATGAATGCCAACAGTGCTGGTACTGAATCCCTGTGGTTCTAAACTTCCATCTGATCGGCATGACTGATCTCACCCACCAACACCTTGCTCCTGGCTTACACCCAGTTCACCCTGCCCTAATTATGGCTCCTCTAACTTACAGGTCAACTGTTTTTTTTTTTCTCTCTTCTTGAAGTAGGGTATCTGTGCTTTCATAACTTTACACCTTTCTTTCAAATCATGCAGCTGCTGATTGAATGCCTTTAATTTTGTTTTGTTTTTTTTTACCTTTTTAGTTCTTTACATTCATGTTGTAGTAGAGCAGACTCCTTTTCTTGAGAAGCCCTCTCACATGGTTCATAGAGAAATGCAACTTTCATATTTGTATTCTCAAGTTCAGCTTCCCTTTGGTGGACAAGTTAGATGTTGTTCTACGGAAGTGACTTCTTCAGCCACGTAAGTGTGATAAGTTATAGTCTTTTTATAGTCCTCAAGCCTGTTCTCAGTATGTGTCAGTTGTGCTTTTAACCATTTAGCATCTTTCAAGTGGGTTTAATTTTATGACCTGAGAGCATTTCTAGATGTGTAGAATTCATTTTTTTTCACAGAATTTCTGTACATATTTCAACATCTTAAAAGCAGATTCAGTCACTTCTTGTAGTCCTTTGATGTGTAGCTCTGTTCTCTTTAATTTGTAGTTCTTTTACTTGACAAAATCTTCAAACTGCTTTTTTGCGCTTTGAAGTATGATTCCTCATGTGAGTCGTCGTCCTGTAACCTCTTCTGTTTCTCAAATTCAGAGATTAGACTTTCTTGCTCTTCTTCAAGTCTGTGCACAGTTTTTCAAGCTCTACTGTGTCTTCTTAACATATGGATCAAGCATTTTCTGGCTCCTCTTGGCCTTACTTAGCTTTTTCTTGGTGGTCTGTTCAAGACCACTTTATTTAATGCTGTACTTTTCTGTACACACTGTAGCTTCTGCCTCCTAGTATTGCTTCACCATTACTGCTGATGTAAATCCATTCTGAAAGACTTCCTAGCCAAAAGCTGTCTGTTCTTGCTCAATACCAGGATAAGCTATATCTCTAAATGTGGACAAATGCCTATTCATATCTAACATCTACTTATTCTCCCTTCTTCGCTCACTCCTTACTTCTATCAATTTTTTTTCCTCTGGCTTTCCCATTAAATATATCATAAGCCTGCTGTTCACTCACTTCTTATTGCAATTCCTGTCTGTATTATACTAAATTAACTTTCATTTCTCCATAAACTGGCTAACATTTCTCTAACTATTACAACATTGTCACCTAACTTGTATCTGTTCTTAACCAATGTTTTTATATTATGTCTAATTTGGTATAATTATTTAAACTGTATCTGTTTTTGTGTATTATTTTTAAAGACTTGAAAAATTATTATTCTTAAAATGTTTTGTAATACTTTGGAGCTTTTCTTCCCAGGTATCCACTGAAAATGGACTTTTTCCCAGTTGGACTTTCCCAGTAATCAAACATCAATAAATAAATAAAATCCACCATAGCTGAACAGGTTGAAATAAACTTCACAATTACATGTAAGCTCACAATCTCTCACTACTCAGAGTTCACAAGTACCTGTAAGTTCACAGTCTCTCTCTTGACAGAGTTCACAAGTACCTGTTGAGTTCAAAGTTCACGAGTGCCTAGTAGTGCACAACTTCAATACACAAACCTTACAAGTACCCATAGATTCACTATCTTTTATATTATTGACGTTTTTCCTTTGTGGTGGAGTAGTTGAGCTAATTGTCATAAGTGCCATGTCTTCATACTTGTCAAAAAATGTCACTAGACATGAGTTATGGAAGCAGACAATGCATTTACTAAGTAGAATAAATTTTACGGTGCAAATCAGAAAGAAGTTATTTCATTCTAAGATCAAATAAAATAAGATGGCGTCTTCGTAATTTTGCCAGACAAGGTAGTTCTACACTGTCTGTCTTCTTGCTTGAAACATGTTTAGAGTTTCATTGTTCATAAACAGTGAAATAAAACAAATGAGAGGGCCTAAAATTCTCTAACAGGCTGCCAAACTGCAAGAATATAAACAGTCTTTAAACCTAATTGCAGATGCAATTTCTAGAAAGGAGGTCCATATTTATACCTGTGTTTTCACTGCAACACAGAACTCACAGTACAATAAATATGCACTTCTTTTCTTCAGGTTAGCAAGAACTTCTCTGACTGATATACAAACTGATAGTTAAAATAGCCACCTTGCTTTACCTCATTCGCCTTGTTTATGGTGTATATGCTTTGCAATCTGTAACATCATTTAGCTATTAACAGATTTGTTATAAGTACTGTACTGTAGTTACTCATAGGATTTTGCCAAAAACTTTAGTGATGATATTAAGCTTGGACAGGACAGTCTGGTTTTATCACATCCTGAATGTACACAAGAGAAATGTTGGTACTGAAGCTTGTCTGTGTGAATGTATTAATACAGTCAGTGTCATTTGTTAATGTTCAGACTAAAATTGTCAATGTTTTTGGTAATTCAGCTACTGGGCTAAGGACATTGTTTTCCAATAACTATCAACAAAAAAGGAGTGGGTGCCCTAATGAACACATATATGGTCTATATGTGGTAACCACAGTGTGGCATACATGCATCAGTCCTGTAAAGGCTCCATCACAGTATAATGTACACAGTTTGCTTTCCCTTGATTTCATGTATCTGTCACTTGTTTTATATATATATATATATATATATATATATATATATATATATATATATATATATATATATATATATATATTTACAGATTTCTATTACCACAGTTGTAAACCCTGCAGACTGTTTGCAAACATTTGAAAGTTATGCACATAAATGTTATTCAAATTGTGCATGCATCATGGATGACCTTGAGTCCTAAGCTTGATATTGTTGACCTCCAGTTTGTACCTCATGCAGCAATGAATGGCAGGATATTTAATATGCCTGTTTGCAACACCTGGATTTTCAGCTTGTATGACACATCCTCATCCACAGCTTTGTGGCTCTGTCATTGTTTGAAATATGCATTGAACTGCACTACATACCACCTGGCAAATTATGGTTATCCTAAGGTTATTTGTGAAATCTGATTTTTCTATACTCATACCCAAGGCATGTTATGGATTGGTTTTATTTTAGCATGCAAATATATTATTGCACCATATGGACACTTCCTGGACATAGTATACATGTGACTGTGGTGAACTGGTGTGACGACCATGGACATGTATAAAATATTATTTGGATGTCTAAGTATAGTTAGGCTTTACTATGCTTACACCAGTTTGCTGATGTTGCAATGGGATTCTACTGTTGGGCAGGTATGATACAGATGACTTTTGCTATATCAATGATTATTTCTCTGTACAATGTTCCCCCCATCTCTGGGCAATTCAGTTTTAGGCTGGGCTCTTTGTAATCCACATTAGTGTTTATTGGCTACTGTGCTATTATCAGTTTTGCATTATATGTGCTGTCCATACATGTAACCTCAAGGGCACAGGTCTGTGCAAGGAGTAACTAACACTTTTCTGGTGCACACAATAATTTTATACAATTAGGAGAATATCTTGCTAAGCACTTCATGATAATTAGTGAGTGTGCCACAGCTACTAATTTTGTTGGTATTTTGTGCTTCATTATTTAATGGTGTGCCATTTGTCCCCTTATCCCACAATCTGCATTGGAAGAGTGCCCATCCTGTGTCTGTATAGCCGCCTTATGATCTATGTTTTCAAGTTATCTTATATGGTATGGCCATGTTTCCTGCCAGATACATGACATAAATTGTGTCTGCCTAATTAGACTTTGTATCGTTTTGTCTGCTGCTCATGCCCATAAGTGTATGGAGAGTTAGTGTATACTATCTCTGACTGTATGGCCTATGGCTTTTAGCAATCACTGTGTCTCTGTGGGCTGTGTTATCTTCCATTCAGCAGTGCTGCCTATATGCATCATGTGCTATTTATTTATTTATTTATCCTTTGTTAACCAAACTAGTCGCACTAGGCTAGTAACCTCATTTTAGGGGAAACTCAATGGCATTGCTATTTGTTTCATATGCACATCTACACACTATAACTTTTACTGTGTTGAGTAATACTAAGTGGTTGAGTAACTATGTTTTATTGGAGTATGTGATTTCTTTACTGCATGCCACATTGCTGTGACTTTACTCAGTCAGTGTTGTGTAAGTTGCAATTGACAGAACATTTTATTCTGCAGGTGTGTGCAAATACTTCTGCCAGTTTCATTAATCATTATCACATGCCATTAGTAGGATGTGTTACCTTTTTATGCAGGTATGTAACTTGTGTTGGTGTGCCATGCATGCATCTCTACATCATTTCTAACTTAGCAACTTATACCACTGTCATGAGTCCTCACTATCTTTGTAATGTGTTGTTTTAGCAAAGTGTTGGGGGCTTTTAGGCTAGTAGCACTGATGCACTATCACAATCATTTGTCCTTTCACTTCCATCTGGCCTCATTCTGCCTTGGTGGTCTTCATAACTTTTATTAGTCAGTGATAATGGGTTCAGGCTGTTAGATAGTGAAACATTTTTCTGAAGCACATTTGGTTAGGGACATATGGCTAAAGTGAAATTCAGCTGCAGAGACATATGGCTATCACAAATTCACAGGGGCCACAGAGAAGCATGCAGCATCATGCCCACAGCAACAATAACTATGAACACAGGAGGAAATAATGTGCATGGCCCTCATGACACCTAGAGGCAGCAAGCAGTATGGCAGGCATCAGCAGCAGAACGCTCAGCGAGTATATCAGTGGTAGTGAAAATGCTGTGTGCAACAGACAGAGCCTTTATTAATGGTGTGTTTGGGACATTACCTCCCCACAGTGTCTAGGAAACATTGCCTAAAACCCTCACTGCAGTATAAGTGTGACTACAGCAGAGTACAGATTCCCTCAATGCTGTAGAACCTGTTCCTATGTTGTAATTACATAAGCAAACACTATACACAAAGCATAGTACTCACTACTCCCTCTCCCCCGATGCATTTAGTTATTGAAATTGTGGACATGTTGCTGTGTGCTTCTCTGTGTCCGCAGTGAATCTACAACAGCCGAACCTATCTGTAGCTGAATTTCACTTCAGCCATGTGTCCCCAACCAAATGTTACTGCAGGGAATTGTCTTACTTCCTAATTGTGTGATTCAGCAGTGCTTTTATCAGACCAGCACAGAACTGCCTTCTTGGTGATTTATGTGTACAATAATGTTTTATAGTGTTAAAATCCTGTATTAAATAAATCCATTCATATTATATTGTTTCTATGTGTTATTCCTTGCCAAGATCATTTTAATGGTATCTTATTCATTCACTTTACTGTACAATTGTCATAACCTATAATACAAACTCTTCTTAGCGTTGTTAGACTTCTGTTAATATATATAATGGTTAATCATATAATGTGATATGATGCAATATGTATAATATGATATGGATAATAGGGTATCATATATTATTTATTTGTTGATTGATCAATTATAGTGTGGATTTTGACAGAATATGCAATAAATGTTATTCGAAAGCAGAGTACTGAGTGTAAGATATAGTACCACTGCAATTATTGGGTTGTCATGATTAAGTTATCTTGTAGTGTTTTTCCTAAATGTCAGGTGTGCATTATGCAGCCTTAAAAGCTGGGTCACTGTAATAGTGCAATGTTCCAAGTAAGTAGTATGAGATATAGAGTAATAAAGGTAAAAGTGGCACGCTGGGACTGTGGTATCTTTTTTCCTGTAAATCGTGTTGGCAGAAATGCAGTAATACATGTCAATGCAGCAGTACACAATGTACAGTAAGGAATATAAGGAGTAATGCAGCTCAGTAGTGGAGTGCAGTGAATAAGGTGCCCTGTAATTTTTCTTTGAGTTCCATGCAAGCAAGGCATGTTCCCTACAGATGCCCAAACCAGATGATGGCATTCTAACTATATGAACAGAACTGGTAGTATTCACCTTTGATCACTTACTATAAGAATGCAAATGTTAGGCGTAGCTGGATTACTATTTGTATGACAGCACTGTATGTTTTAATGGAAAGTTTCTCCTTTCCAAGTTATGTCTGACCTTGGAATTAATGCATGCAAATACACATGGAGAATGCAATGAGGGCTTCAAAAACATTTTTGTATGTGTGTAGTTGAGTTGTTAAAGGAATGTGTTCCCAACCACTTTTAAGTGAACAATATTTTTATGCGCACTCAGAAATCAATCATTCATAGGGGGCTTCTCTGTTACATAATAGTAAATGAGAGAACTGCATTGTGTTTTTATGCAATAACCCATGAGTGAATGTGGGTGTATCAGGATTTATCCAAAGCTGGTGTGGTTTGATCACGAGGATTCAACCATGGGTATATGGGTATATTACATGCACACCCATGAGTAAGTTGTTCCTGTCATACAATTCTTCTTCTTCTCCTTTCAGCTTTTGCTGTTAGGGGTTACCACAGTGGAACAATGGTCCGCAGAACAATTGGCAGTGGAGTTTTATGGTGTGAAGTTGCCAGCACCCAACCTTCCACAGAAGGCACACTCACGCACATCTAGGGCCAATTTAGAGTGTCCAGTCCATCTGCAGCATGTCTTTGGGATGTGGGAGGAAACCACAGCATCCGGAGGAAACCCATGCAACTGCAGAGTGGACATGCAAACTCTGCACAGAAGGCACCCCAGCCAAGCATCAAACCAGAGAACCTGTCGGTGTGAGGTGGCACCACTAACCACTGCACCACCACAGCCACCTTTGCTTACCTTTCTTAGATAATGTCTTTGGATAACAGTGCTATAGTGTTCCTCCATGTTGTTTACTGCTCTTCCAAATTTTCTGATGTAATACACATGTGTGTGGGAGTTACTCTCTTATGCTTGCACAGTACATCAGTACTGTTGAAGAGAAACAAAGGAGAAAAGAGAATCTCTATTGCTGCTTTTATCGTGGATTTTTTAAAGGATATGAAGGCTAAATCTTAAATGTCTGTCATTACTTAATGACTTCAAGCCCAGTGGCTTACTAGAAACAAATCTTTTTTTATGTGGAAAAGAGCAATACTATGAAGCAAAAATTTGGACATTCTGCAAGGATCGAGAAAGTTGACAGGTACGATAGTCTGCTGAGATTTAAGGATGGACAGTGCAGAAATACAAGGAAACTCAGGTATGTTTCTATTTCTTTACTTTTGCAGAACATACCTGATTTTTCTTGTATGTTGCTCTGCCCTCCATAGCATATTCCAATAGAAAAGTTTGTCCGCTCAATGGCACTTTAGCAGCTGAATTTTTTTCTATTGGTTTATGCTCGATTTGCAACAGGCATGCTAGTTTGGCTGTTCTATCAGCTTGCATATTTTTGAATAACAATGACCCATCATTCTATAATTAGTATATTGCCCCAACTTTTGTCATAAAATGCTGGAAACAGGGTCATCTGAAGCTCTTAAGGATAAAACTATACAGTGCCAACCAAATACTATATTTTTCAAGCTTGCATCTTACATGTTTCAAGATAATTTATCAAAATGTTTTGAAATGTTATATCAAAAAAAGGAAACACTTTTGCATAGTGTACTGCTTATAAATCTTCTTGCAACAAAACTGATTTCTGTGTAACAAGCTTTGTTGCTTAAGCAAGTCCAGTACATGCAGATACAACATCCCTCATTTTTAAATGTTGACTTAGAATAAAATAACAGCAAAGTTATGTGCAGAGCTAATTGTTTCACTGTGTACATTTCATGGTCCTTTTAAAATACACAGCTCATGTAAATGGGGTTGGCATTACTATTTTAAATCAATGTCCTTGAATCTCATTTTATTTATTTATATTTGCATTTTAATTTACACATAGCGGGACAAAACCACAGCATCTCATTTTCAGTTATGACTTGGTTATAATAAAAACAGTTACAAACGTATGTGGTACAAAATTAAGAGTAAAGTATTATATGAAAATTAACAATGGATAAACTAAAGTGCACAATAAAAAATGATATTAAGAAAAAAGCTCATGTAGTAGGTGGATTGGACACTCTAAATTGGCCCTAGGTGTGAGCGTGTGCCTTCTGTGGAAGGTTGGGTGCAGGGCTGGCAACTCGACACCGTAAAACTCCACTGCCAATCATGACCGGACAGGTGATCCGCTGTGGCAGCTCCTAACTGGGAAAAGCTGAAAGAAGAAGATTAAGAAAAAAGTTCATTAAAAAATTGTGGTAGCACTATTGGTCAAACTGTTGCTAGCTTAATAAACTTAAACATACACATTGAGAACACCCTAAACTATGAATGCAAAGTGGACACCATTCTTCTTGTGAATAGAACTGAGTTACAACTTCTTAGATCCAATTCTTGGGACAGATAAGGAGAATTCCTTACAAATACAGAACAGTGAATTTGGAGAGTGACTGTTTGAAATTCTGAACCCATGGGAGAGAGTCCCAAAACATGGAGAATGAATGGCTGAAAAAAATAGACTTACATATATTAAGTCTGAGATGGCCATTTCTTCAAATATTCCTTTTTCTCTAAGGTACGGCAGTCTCAAATCTGATATATCTATATCTATCTATCTATATATATATATATATATATATATATATATATATAGATATATATATATATATAAGTTTGGGGGTGTGTGGGGCTTGCCCCCTGCAAAAATGAAGTTTAAAGGAGATGAGCAATATTCAAGATTCACTTTTCTCTTGCTTTTTCTTTATTTTTGGCATGTCGGCACTCAAGATTTTGAGTGCCGACATTTCAGTAGGGATTCAATTTTTTAGGAATGTCAGGAATGAGTTAAGAGAAAGGGTTTGAGCAATGGGGTTTGCTGACCACTTGTATTTTAAAGTTCTACATGCCAAGAAAAACACAACTATCTTAAACATTTTGGAATTATTTTTTCTTCAGCTTAATGTGTTTTATTTAAAACTATATACTGTCTCTAAAAGAAAATTCAAATGCAATTATTTAATTGGCTAGAGGGAATCCTTTTAATAGTGGTAAAGCACAATTACCATCAGGCAGCTGAAGCTATTCTAACTTGTTGCCATTAAGACATTAGTGGCAAGTTTGAAAAATTCTATCAAATAAAAAAATGCCTAAAGCTATAGTCAAAGGTTGTCCCCATTCAACAGCAGATGAAGAAACAAATTCAACTGTGATTGCTCAGTGCTGCATAACAAGAGAGGCATGAAATACAAATAAATCCCTACACTAAAAGTGAGCATATAAACACACGTGCATGTTTAGTATGTACAGAGAATGTCTTCAGTTCATGGCATGAAATGCAAGTAATGCCCTACACTGCAAGTGAGCACATAAACTAACATGCTAATGCTTAGTATGTGTAGAACAGTGATTGTTTGTACCTTAACAGCTACTGTAGTTTAGGAAGCACGTTGGGGAGGGTGGTGTTAAGCAAGTTCAGTTATGTGCAAGTCATGAATGTGCATGCAGGTAAATTCATGTCTGCTGTACAATAAACCGCTGTTAACGTGCAATCTCTGTCTCCACTGGTCATTCTACATGGTGTCAGTAGTATTCCAAAATAGTCACAAGTCCTCAGAAGTGTTCAGAAGTGAAGTTGTTGAAACTGTACCTTTTCTCAGTGCTATGAGTGACTGAATGCTAAAAGTAATTGAGTTTTCATTGTCAGCATGCAGAAGGTTTTCATAGACCCAAACTGCTGTTTTTTGATGATAATATTGCAGAAAATTGGCATGTGTTTGCACAGAAATATGATGTTTTCATAGCAGCTGCACATTCAGATAAAGACGCATCCACATGAGCATTTATACTTCTCAGTTTAGCAGGCGCAGAGGCGATTGAATGAGAATGTTCTTTTGTATATGTACCTGCTGTTTATGCAGGAGAGGGGGGAAAACCGCCAAATCATTGCTCAAGCAGAAATGCGCGAAGATCTGGAATGCTTAAAACATAAATATAGAGATCTGTGTAACCCCCAAATGCATAGCCGGCCTTAGGCATAGGCCAACTAGGTGACTGCCTAGGCCACCACTCTAGCAGGGGTGCTTTTCCAGTATTTATTTGATATAGGTAGACTAGGATGGGGGCACTGGGTGGTGTGGTGGGGGGTGCCATGGAGCCCTTTTGCCTAGGGCTCCAGTTGACATAGGGCCGCTCCTGCCCAAATGAATATTATGATGAAAAGACATAAATTCAATACTAGCAATCAAAAACCTGGTGAAACTATCGAAGCATATGTTACCGACTTAAGAAATAAAGCAAAGACATGTAAGTTTGGAGACTTACATAGGATCATAGGAAGTTACTAGGCTATTGGCCCTGCAGTCCTTATAAGCCTAGCCAAGAGTTTAGCCCATGTGTAGACAAATCAGCACCCGATGCCCCTGTCCAGCAGGGACATGGGTGGAATCCCAGGGATGTATTTTCTATTTCCCATCCAGTTATCCATGTTGCACTTAAAATGGGGTAAAGAGGTACTCTGCTTGATGTGGAGAGGGAGTCTATTCCACAGATGGGGGAGTCTCTGGGACACAAATCTGTCCTGCCAACAAGTCCTGTTAATGTCACAGACCAAGTTGAGGCTGTCTATGCGTGTAACTCGAGTAGAGATTGACTTGCGGATATGCAGCAGTCCCATCAAGGCGGGGTCCGAGATCACTTTGTATGCCAGAGAGAGGTCACCTCTGAGGAGTCTGTATGAAACAGAGTACAGGGATATTGCTTTTAGCCTATCTCGTTATGGTAGATGTTTGAGGCCTTGGATTCTCCTACTACATGCCAAATGGGGCATTGTACTCAGTAATGGGCCTTATAAGCAAAGAATACATGGATATTATGACATCCATGTCCCTGGATGAGATAGCCTTACTTATGAGGTGGGTCATGTAGAAAGCTTTCTGTACAATAGAAGCAACATGGTGGTCAAAAGTTAGGTTGCTATCAATCTAGGTGTGCAAATCCCTCACAACTGACTGCGTGCTTAAGATGTTGTTATTAATGTGATAATTTGTGGTGATGTCACTCTACCAAAAGGGGATGATTATGCATTTTTCTGTATTTAGCTTTGTGGCCATGTTTCTGGCACCAATCATTTGTTTGGGCGAGACCCTCTTGGAGGATGTCCACGTCACTAGGGGAATTGATGACAGCACCCAACTTGCAATCATCTGCAAACTTGGTCAGCCATAGCCCACTGGTTTTGGCATGCACCTCAGAAAAGTATATCCCAAATAACAGAGGCCCCAAGACTGAACCCTGGGGTACGCCACTCGATATGCATCTACTGCTTGAGGTGGCATCCCCTACTTTGACTAGGTGGGTTCTATCAGTGAGCCAGTTAAGTACCCATCTGGTAACATATGGATTGATGCCTAGTTCAGAGAGTTTATCTATTATGCCCAAGTGGGGAATAGTGTCAAAGGCTTTGGCCAGGACAAGGTAGGCAGTGTGCACTGCCTTGCCCTTGGCTTTGGTGACTGTCTCAAAAAAGTCGACCAAATTTAACAGACATTACCTCCCCTTGATGAAGCCAAACTGTGTGGGATCAAGTGTTTGAAGGTTGCCAATGTCCTTGTTAATGAGATCCATGATAAACCGTTCCATGGCCTTGCAGATCAGGCTAGTTAGGCTGATGGGTCTATAATTTCCTGGGTTGGTCGATGCTCCACCTTTGTGTAAAGGGATGACAGTGGCTGTCCTCCACTCAGCTGGGACAAAGCCGGTACTCAGGCTTTGGTTGAATAGGGCACCTAATGGAGCTGCAAGTTCCTGCCTGAGTTCATGTAGGATGCAGCCTGGGATGTTATTGGGTCTCATGGAGGCTGTATTTTTTGCAATTGAGAGAGCCGTGATGACCTGATCCCTATATATAAGGGGAAGGGGGCAGGTACTGGGAATGTCCTGATTTACTGATGGGGGGACAGAGGAGTGAAATTTTTGCTGAATCTGTCAGCCAGCAAGTTTGCTATATCTATGGCATTTGTATATGTGATGTCCTTGACCACCAGTTCTGAACAGATCTGTGTGATACCTTTGAGATTACGAGCATATGTGAAGAAGGCCTTATGATTGTCTTTAGTAGATGTGGCCAATTTGGACTTGAAGTTGGCTTTACAGGATTTCACTAGTGCTCTTATTTGCTTGTTCAGCTAAGGAGAAATTGCTTCCAATTGAACACCTGCTCCTTCTTGATCCTGGAAAGCAATTTTTTTCTTTTGTTATAGAGTTTATTTATTCCAGATGTCCACCAGACAGGTTTACTCTTCCTTGTGGAGGATGATTTAGTCCTGTCAGGTATTCCTGATTCCATGCATCTATATAAATGTTCATATAGTAATTTGGTATAGTTTTGGATACTGGTGCCAGTTCCTATCGAGGGGGAGGGGGCTGTGAAGCTGTTCATACCACCCCTCAGGAGGCTGTAATCATCTTTGGAGAAGTTTTTTTTTTGTTTGACCCTAGCTAGAGGGGAGTTGGGGGAGATGGTGACTTTGAACGTGACCGCTTTATGGTCAGATCTTACAAGGGAGGATGATACTGCAGGGATGCTGCAGTGGTTACTCATGTTGGTTAATACCAAGTCCAAGATATTATCACTTCTTGTGGTGGTATCAACTAGCTGTTCGAAAGCATTTGCATTGACAAAATTGAGGAATCTCTGGGCATTTGTGTTCTGGCATGAGTAGTTCTTCCGCTCTATGTTTGAGTAGTTAAAGTCACCCAGGGTTGGGGTAAAGGGTTGAATCTTGATAGATTCGAAGTGGTCTAGATAAGACAGTTTGGGCATCTTGAGTCAGATTTGGGGGCTGGAAGCTGGCAATGATTTGTATAGGGGTTTTGTCATTGGTTAACTGCACCTGGAGTGTCTCCTGTGCATCATACTGTTTGACCAGCCTAGAAGTGTGTATGTCTTTAATATATATTGAAACTCCACCTCCTTTGGCTTTACTGCTCACAGTTTGGGGTCTGAATGTATGACAGGATGAGTAACCAATTAAGGCTGGGGTGATCTCCGCAGCTTTGAATCAGGTTTCTGTGACTGCACAGATGTCAGCATTTTCCGGGGTTAAGAATGCTTGCAATGAGTGCAGTTTCATGTTTAGACTCCTAGCGTTTAGCAGCATGACCTTTAATTTGGGTTTTGTTGAAATTTTTATGTTGGTAGTTTTAACCTCATCAGTTTTTCTAAAAAAGGCACTATGGGGGAGGCTAGCATCCACTCAGCTATATAGTTTGTGAGTCAGCGTTTCTTATTGCCGAGTGCTTTATCATTGAAAGCTATGTGTGAATGTAGTTGTTGAAATACAGTATTGTTCTTGTACAGGTCTGGCAATACAAGTTAGCTCTGTTAAACTGAAAGATTTGATTTTGTTTAAATGAGCCAGTGTTTCTTATTGCCTAGCGTTGTATCATAGAATTCCATTATACAGGTCTGGCAATACAAGTTAGCTCTAGTAAGCTGAATGATTTGACATAGTTTAAGTAAGTTAGCGTTTCTTATTGCTGAACGCTTTATCATAGACTTCCATGTATTAACACATTTGCTGTAATGCAGTATTATGCTCGTACAGGTCTGGCAATACAAGTTAGCTCTATTAAGCTGAATGATTTGTATTAGTAATGTATTAGGAGAATTTTAATGTTCCACTGCTAATACAATTGTTACAGTGATACATAACATACCTTTAGGAGGTCGTTCACAGTACATTAATTGGAAGTTCATGTTATCATTGTAACCTGTGCTCTATCATTCTTACTGTTTCTCCATCCAGTCTCTTACCCTAACCCCCCATATCCTCACCAATATTCATTCTCACACCCCTGTATCTCTCTACTTTCCCTAGTGATTTGTGTGTTTTCTTTTCTACACACTCACAGTCTTCAGACCACTAACTATTTTCTATCTCTCCCTCTACACTTCACGCTACTCCCAGCTGCAAGGACCCTTCAACAATATCCACTCCTGGTAAAGAAGTCCACCCTACACCTATCTGAAAGGAATCAGAACATCCTGCAAATTTGTCAGTTAAACAGCAGTGTAAGCAGTGCATGTTTCATTATTCTAATTGAAATTACAGCCAATTATTAATATCTGTTAAAGAAGCCTCCTTGCATGCACACATCACGAGTGCTAGCTTCCTCTTGAACCCACACCATTTTCTATATTCAGGTCCATATAATATGTCTACCTGCAAACTATCCCACCCTGCCTAACAGGACATATTATTTAAACAACCTATGGAGTTCTGCCTTTCTGTTTTCAAACTCCAGGGCAGCATTCAACAGTCCTATAAGCTACAGAGAACTTACCTGCCTGTAAAAATTGTGGCTGATTGTTTTTCTTAATTCCGCTGGGTACTGCCTCATGGCTGTAACCCACTTGCCCTGTGGAATCACTCTGCTCCCCTACCCTACCCCCAATTCTCACCCACCCCTCTACAATTAGATTTATACATAACCAAACCACACCTACAATCCTACAACCAACTTAAACCACTCCTTCAAGCTCCTTCATCAGAAATAATCACTCCCTCACCCTGGTAACACCATTACACCCATAATACACATACTACAACCACTAGTAGAACCCATACAAAAAAAAATACTAAGTATGAAAATCATAAAGTCATCCTTTCTCCTCTTTACATCCTTTTTCTCTCCTACTCTTACTTTATTACCACTCCTCATATGAGACACCTCTAAAACACATTATTCCTCCATCATGTCACACCTCAACACTTATACCAATTTCTAATATGCAGACATTTCACATAACCCCAGCACTCTTCCATACCACTAATATAGACTTGCACACACACACAAAGTTCATCCACAGCTAAATACATCTCAAACCTCCCTACGATTCTCTAAGCTCCTACACAAACTTTCTAAACTCCTCCATCACTTAACCAAACAATTACAACTCGCAGGTGACATCCATCCAAATCCAGGCCCCACTCTCACATAGATATCACCAACCTACCCATCTCAGCTTAAGATTACACAACTTCACCATAGAAACAAATCATCCCTTCTCCTTCTCAACATAAATGTAAGAAGTATTGCTAATAAAACCCATAATCTACATGCTCTACTATCCCACTATTCTAGAGATATAGTTACATTAACAGAAACATAGCTAAAACCTGACATCAACAGTAATAAAATCACTCTCCCAGGCTACAATATCTTACGGAAAGATATAATAAATAAAAAAGGAGGTGGTGTTGCTGTCTTATACAAAGACCACCTAACACTTAACATCCTCAACATCATTATCCCAGACCTAGGAAATGCTGAGCTATTTCTAACCAAATTATCCATTAACCCCAACAAACATCTAAATATATTAAGTGGATATATTCCACCTGGCAATACCACTACCCTTCTGAAAAACCTACTTCAATGGTGTAACACATCTCTCCCCCAAGAGACCATCCTAATGGGAGACTTTAATGTTGATTGGCTATTGTGCTGCTCTCCCACTCCCACTACACACATAAACCTTTATGGTTTTAACCAAATAATCACATCTCCCACCAGGACTGTTTACCTTCCACACAATTAGAAACAGAAAACATTTTAATCCTAATAACTTTATCTCTACCCTTAAAAATTGCTCCTGGGAACACCTCAAACAATTACCCTTGGATGAGGCTGTTCTATCCTTCAACAACACCTTCCTTGATATTCTTAACACCCATGCCCCTCCTAGAAACATTAGAATCAAAGCCAATTATGCACTCTGGTTAACCAAAGAGACCAGATCCATACTCAAAACCAGGGACAAGGCCTGATTACAGTTCCATAAGAACAAAACCAGTACTACTAAGCAGCTGTTCCTTGAACTTAGAAACAAAGCTAAAAAATCAATTAAAGCCGACAAATCCAACTACTACCACAAACTAAACATCAAAATAACCCCCAAAAGTTCTGAGCTACAGTAAACAACCTACCACAACCAGGTAAAACTACAACTTCCATTCCATCAACAACTAACAGCAGTGAGAATGTGGCCACCCAGTTCAACACTTACATCACAGAATCCATTCAAACCCTCACCAAAACAAACTACATCCACCACTACTTCTTCTGAACCAAATCAAAACACACCCCCACTAAATAATAGAAATCATTTCAAGCTAACCCCAGTACCCACCAACTATACCAAAAAACTACTGAAAAATTAAAACCAACCACTTTATCTGCTGATCACCTCCCTCCAGATTTTCTACAAATTGCCTCAGAGGTTATCTCCTACCCAATAACCATTCTTATAAACAGATCACTAACAGAAGTCCATGTTCCCACTATATGGAAGATCTCTCACATTTTTCCTCTTGACAAAGGCGGTAGCTCCTGTGAACTTACTATCACCCCATTGCCATCCTCTCCCCCCGTCAAAAATCCTGGAAAGAGTAGTCCACTCCCAACTCATAGAATACATCCTATCCAACAATCTCCTATCCCACACACAACATGGCTTTCGCCCTGCACACAGCACCGCACAGTCCCATTATCCTTCACAAACATAGTCAATCAGTTCAGAAACAACTCCCAAATTGTATCAGCCATTTTCCCAGACCTATCAAAGGCCTTTGACATGGTCAACCACACCATACTTATTAATGTCCTCACCTCCCATTACCTTAGCACCACTGCCATTGCCTGGTTTAAAAGCTACTTAACAGACCGACAACAAGCTGTCCGATGGCAACATTCCCTCTCACCCCTCCTCCCAGTCTCCACAGGGGTAACACAAGGCTCCATCCCTGGACCCCTACTATTCTCTCTCTTTACCAATCAGCTTCACTCTGTTGCCCCCCTCATGCTAGTATAATTCAATATGCAGATGACTCTACTCTGGTCTGCTCTGCCTCCTCCATCAATGACCTACAAACCATCCCCCAAGACTCCTTCCTGTCTGTAGAAAATTGGTTAACCAACTCCCAACTTATATTAAATACCACTAAAACAAAACTTATGATCTTCTACCCCACTAGAATTATCTCTTCCTCCCCAACCTTCCACATCTTCTCCAAAAACAAAGCCATAATCACTCTTACCCCCCATACCAAACTATTAGGGGTTACAATTGACAATAACCTAAAATTTGATCTCCACATAGGCCAAACCATCAAAAAAGTTCACAAAAAAACTCAGCCTCCTGTATAGAAATAACCAATTTCTAACAAACAGTACTAAAATGACTATCGCCAGGACACACCTACTATCCACACTACTATATACATCCCCAGTCCTAACAAACCTCCGCAAAACCGACCTTGCCAAGCTTGAAACCTGCTACAATAAAATCTGTAAATTTGCTACCAATGCCTCCTACAAATCAATCACTGTCACTCAGACAACTTTATTGGCTAGAACTTCCTCTGCTCCTTCAATTTAATCAACTAACATTAGCTCATAAAATTCTCCTCCACCCAGAAAAGACCCCTGCCCTCAAAAATATTATTCAACCATACTCTGCCTCTAGAGCCCTTTGATCCAACAATAAACATCTTTTTCAAGTCACCAAAACAAAAAACTCAGCAGGTGAAGCTCTCTTCTCCAATTACATTTCCAAACTATGGAACTGCTTGCCCAATTCACTAGTGACCACTAGCACAACAAAACAGTTTAAAAAGCATCTTAAAACCCACCTTGCTAACTCCTGGCTCTGCTCCTGTAACACCCCAGGATAAGCCTCCTCCCCCTACCCCTTGCTCCTAAAATCCCACTTCTTAACCCTTACTGCCCTGCAACCTTCATCTCTACACACCTGAACTCTTAGTTCTCCCTGTATACACCTCCCACAATCAACCTATACTCTTGATTTCTATTGTTGCTTCTCCTGAAATTATGCACACTGTATATAACTACAACTGTACAGGATATAGAACATGCTGCTCTATAATTTCCTATTGTTTCAAAATATTAATGAACTAGTGATGTCTTACATTTTTCATGTACTTTTGAAGTTCAAGTTAGTATCACTATTTTTAATACCTTGACACTATATTGTATATTCTAACACTTTGTTACTGTATTACACTGGAGCTTTTCTCCCCAGGCCTCCACTGAAAAAGGACTCTTGTCCAGCTGGACTTTCCTAGTAAACAAATGTAAAATAAAATAAAATAAATAAAGTACCTTTTCTAGAAGCCTGAAGCCCAAGTGAGACAGATGCAGGCCATCTCTGGCAAAACATCATGGTCTGTCGATCATATCTTCCTAGGCTATCAGGTCTTGGGATCCCCCTGGAATGACACCAGAAACTAAGCCAATTGTTAAAGTCAATCATTTTTTGTTTGTACTGAGCCATCATTCTGGGTGACAGTAGAATGCTGCTTAAGGCTAGGGACATACCTGCCTGGGACACATATACAGTGAGTTTAATCATGTCTCTACAAAACGATTTAATGAAAGACCACCTTGTGTGTGGCATTACTCATGATACAGTAAGGAAAAGTCTACTTCGTGATAGTGAATTAACATTAAGCAAAGCCATTGAAATTTGTCAGATACATGAAATCACAGAAAAACATACCAGTGTGCTTGCTATATCTGCTGCTGCTAATGTTGACAGTGTGCAACAGAAAACTAAGACAATGCAGCCTCATAAGTGTAACTTAAAGAGCTGTGCCATACTACCTGCCATTGTTAACTGTCGCAGTTGTGGGGGTAGTCACGAACCTAAACAAGAGAAGTGTTTAGCCTATGGTCAGCAGTGTCATAAATGCAAAAAGTGGAATCATTACAAAAAGTTCTGTAGATCGGCACAGACTCATTATAAAATTTTGAAAACAGTGAATCAAACTGAGACTGTAGCAGATTCTGACAGCAGTGATGAAACTTTTTATGTTGATGGTGTTTCTGTGGTTGGTCAGATAGTCAACACAATGAACTCTCACTTGTCTGCAAAGAGTGAAATATTTTGTACCATACAAATTAATGTGAAGCCCGTAAAGTTTAAAGTAGACTCTAGATCCAAATGTAATGTTATATCAGGAAAAGCTTATGCAAAAGTGAAAGTTGGAGAGATCCTAAACTTTGCTTATGGTGGTGAAGAAATTCAGATGGATGGTACTGTAGTCTTTCCTTGTCAATCTGCAGGTAACCATTATGATTTACAATTCTATGTATTTCAAAGAGATGTACAGTTATTACTAGGCCTATAAGACCACCTAAGAATGTGTTTTATTTTGGTCAATAAAGAGGTGCATCATTTGAATACAAATGAAAATTATAGTTTTTCACAATGTATCTTTGAAGAATATGCTGACATCTTAAAAGATTAACTTGCTAAACTTCCAGTTATGTATTCCATGAAGCTGAATCATGAAATATACACAGCTGTTAGACCTGCACGTAAAATTCAGGTGGCAATGCAAAGTAAAGTAAAAGCAGAATTAGACAGAATGGTGCATTTGGGTGTTCTTACTCCTGTGGCAGAGCCCACTAAATGGGTATCATCCATGGTGGCAGCCCACAAGAAAAGCTTGGATGACTTTCAGATATGGATTGATCCTAGAGATTTAAATAAAGCCCTCAAACGTCCTCATCATCCAATGCGCACAGTAGAGAAGGTCACATTACTGATGCCAAATTCAACTGTTTTCTCAGTTTTAGATGCCAAGAACTCCTTTTGGCAAATCATGCTGGATCACAAATCTTCCTTATTAACAACATTCAGTACACCATTTGGGAGATATCGGTTTGTAAGAATGCCATTTGGAATCAATTCCACCAGTGAAGTGTTGCAGCATGCCATGGGAGCAGATATTTGCTAGATATCCTTGTGCCATTATTAGGGATGCCATCATGGGCAATGGTGACCATGAACATAACAAAAAATCAAAGGAAATTTGCACATCGTACACATGAGGTAAACCTCAAGCTAAATCCTTTAAAGTGTAAATTCAAACTGAAAGAAGTCACCTACATTGGTCACATGTTCACAAGTTCAGGGCTACAGCCAGATCCATCAGAGATAACAGCAATCAATGAAATGCCAGTCCCAGAGAATGTTACATCTTTACAGCATTTTCTGGGTATGATTTATTATTTGGGAAAATTCATCCTGAATCTCAGTAAACTTTCTGCACCACTGTGTGAGCTGATACATAAAGATATAAAATGATCATGGTTTGGCCAGCACCAGGAGGCATTTGATACTTTAAAAAAGAGAGTTACTGTTCCATGCACACTGAGATACTATAATGTCCATAACCCTGTGACACTCTCCTGTGATGCCTCTCAGTATGGACTTGGTGCAGCTTGTCTTCAGGAGGGCATCCCAATTGCATAAGCATCCCTTACCCTGACTCAAACAGAGATGCATTATGACAAATAGAAAAAGAACTTCTTGCTGTTGCTCTTGCATGTTCCATATTCAATGGCTATACACACGGAAGGCCAATCCAGAGTGAAACACATCACCAATCACGAGTAACGATTTTGACCAAGGCAATACACAGCTCCAGCTCGATGGAAATGCACAATGTTAAAGCTACTAAAGTACAGCTTTACTATTGTTTATATGAAAGGTAAACACATGTATCTTGCTGATACCTTGTCACACACACCCAGAAAGATGACAGAACAGCACAAAAGTGAGATTGCTGATTTTGAAGTCATGGAAGTCAAACACATTTTATCATCACAGCTTGATGAGTTAAGAAATCATACTGCTAAAGACTCAGTTTTTCAAAAACTGAGGAATATCATCAATCAAGGCTGGCCAACCCATCAAACAAATATTTCCCATTCAGGGGATGAGCTCATAGTGGAAGATGGCATCATTATGAAAGGCCCAAAAGCAGTAGTTCCTAAATCATTGCAAAAGGACTATATACAAATTCTGCACAGAGGTGACCTGGGCACTGAATCAACTAAAAACAGAGCAAGAGGCATTTGTGTTCTGGCCCTCAATGACTAAAGATATTGAAAGAGAGACTTTTTCATGTTCAGTTTGCAACAGTAATAAACCATCAGCAAAAAGAACCTCTTCATCTACACCCAGTCCATAATTTACCATGGTCAATAGTAGCAGTAGATATTTCCGAGTGGAATAGTCAACACTACCTGGTCCTGGCTGATTCCTACTCCATATAGTTTGAAATCAGCTTACTCTGTGATTTGACCTTTGGCACAGTAATTACAAAACTAAAGAGGCACTTCTCAGTTCATGGAAGCCCACATAAAGTCATCCCGGATAATGGTGCACAATTCACAAGTCACCAGTTTAAAGACAGTGCCACATCTTGGGATTTTATTCATGTAAACAGCAGTCCTGAATACCCACAAGCTAATGGTCTGGCTGAGTGTGCTGTCCTCAGTGCAATGCACTTAATGGAAAAATCCAAACGAGATGGAACCAACGTAGTCCTCGATTTATTAAACCTTCGAAACATCCCTCATGACCAAACACCAGCTCAAAGACTGATGCCAAGACAAACAAAAACAAGTCTTCCAGTTAGCAAACAGCTATTAGTGCCTACCTCAAAGAGTAATAATTATGCTAGTCAAAGCTCAACTATCGAAAAAACGTCACTCACAGAAATTATGCTATGACAAAACCAACAGGCCTCTTTGAACATTGTTGCAAGGTGAAGTTGTTAATTGTAGACTTCAAAAGGCCATGATCATATAGGTATTATGAAGGACATTTGTGCTGGACCAAGGTCCTATATAATTCAGTCTGAAGGGGCAGACTACAGGAGAAATCACAGACATATTTTGCCTGTCCCAGAGCCCAAACCACAACAGACTGAGTGTGCTGGTGATTCTAATTCCTCAAGTGAATTGCCAACCAGTCTGCTTCAAGAAGGCAGACCACATTATTCAAATGGTTCTGAAATACAAAGCAATGCTTCAGTACTGAATAACCCTTTAGGAACAGTCCCTGTTTCTAATTCAAATCAAAATCTGTATGTGACCCGGACAGGGAAAGTCTGCAAACTAATCCTAAATATATACAGTGAATCAAACTTGAAGTTGGACTGGTCATGTTGAACTGTTAACATGATGTTTAACTCTGGAATGTGTTTAAAGAAATATTAAAGCAAATTTGTTCATGTATTTGAAATCAAGAACAAAGTTAAAGAGGGAGGATGTAGAACAGTGATTGTTTGTACCTTGACAGCTACTGTAGTTTAGGAAACACATGGGGGAGGGTGGTGTTAATCAAGTTCAGTTATGTGCAAGTCATGAATGTGCATGCAGGTGAATTCATGTTGGCTGTACAATAAACCGCTATTAACTCGCAACCTCTGTCTCCACTGGTCATTCTACAGTATGTACACAAGATGTCTCCGGTTCATGGTATGTGTGGCAAGATGGTCATTATATAATACAGATATTTAATGCAGACATAAAATATCTTGGCTACCTAACTTCAGTGCATTAAACCAATAATATCTGCCCAACACAGACAAAGCAAGATTTACTCATATTCAGTGAAATCTACCGACTTGAGCTTCAACCTCATGGATGAATTCCACCAGTCATAGGCAAAACGTGCTTCACCTGCTGCTAGGTGATGTTATAAATATATTTTAAAAATCCTAAAAACTACCAAGCACAAAACAAAAGCAACAGAACTGATAGATAGACGGGGGTGGCAAGACTATATACAACTGATAGGGAGATGGCAAGACTTATTGATGGGGTACCTGCTATGAGGTTAGCACAAAAGTTTTCTACTGGGTCAGAATGTTGTGCTATCTCCAAGGTAAACTCATGATGAACAGTACATTTGTTCATACATCTCAACAGTCCAAATTTATGCAGAATATCTAGATTGTTGCATTATATTTTGGTCTATTCTTCATAAAATTTGTGGTTTTCTGGAAAATCAGTGAGGATTGAATTCACTAAATAATGACATATGTGAGTTTCAGACTTCATATCCTTCAGAAAAACGCATGCTAAAACAAAACTTTTTTTATTCTAGAAACTTTCTAAAATTATAAGAGCAATATTTAAAATATGTCCATATTTTTGGGCCTTATTATTTTTGACTTTGCCCAGATTTATTGTGCTATGAAGTTGAGAGGTATGTTTTACGCTGTCTATGATTTTAGAAGACTGATATTTAATGTGATTAAAAACACACAACACATAATCAGTTGTATCACTGATTCATTGGTCTGTGAGATATTGTCAATAAAGAGCAAGCTTGTTTATTATTTTATGCACCTACACAGAAAACATCAACGCATACTTCAGTCACACCCATGATATACATTTGAACAGATTTAATGCATCCCTTGCAGTACATTCATACTTCAGTTTAAGAAGGAATTTGTAGAGACATATTTGTGTCTCAGATACCCGTTATGCCCCTATAGCCCTGGTTAGGTTATAATACTCTTAGTCTGAATGGCACATTTATATGTCTACTACGTTGTCATACAGCCTTGACAAATTATTTAGCAAAACTCATTTATGAGCAGCCATACTTGCCATATTCATTTTAGTAGCATCTGTACTATGTGTTAGTGAAAACGTTACTCTGTCTTATAAATTTAGTTTCTGAGTAGGCTTTACCAGTTGTTCGGGATAGCATTTCTGTAAAACCAGGCTTTGAGAATAAGTTATAAGCCTTTTCACTCATACTACCTATTAAAGGGCATGCCATTTCATTGGCATCTATGCCACTCACAGGTGTCACTTAATTTCCGTCATCCATTCAGCCCATCTTAAAGATCTACTCTCCCATCCTTCTTGCACTATATAGCTGTTTCATTAACTGCATGAGAGGATACCCTGGATCATCCATCTTTCTTGTCTTGAAGTTTGGTAAGACATGAATCTTTTGGTATGGTATTGGGTTTCATAGTAGGTAACCATCACTTTTTGTGTTATGGACTTGATTATCAGGTGATTCTTCAGAATTTAACTGTCAAACCAGTATTTTTAAGTTGGTTAGCATGGCTTAAGTGGTTGGCACATCTTCTCCATGTACTCTTTTCCATTCCATCAGGGTATAAAATGGACCAATCTCTTGAAAAAAAATAACCCATTTAACTTTTATAATTTTAGGTCATCACCTGGTCTCCACTAGAAAAGGTTGTTACTGGCATCTCACTCATATATTCATACAGTCTGTGCAGATGTGCACTTATCTATGTACATCTAGATTTGCCGGTGATGTATAGGTGTGCTATAGGTGTGGTATAGATCCTCACATGTGTGTATTAGGGTTCCCTTCAGAATCTTGAACTACTGAAATCCAGAATTTCAGTAGCCCAAGACCAGAAAGGTGAAAGTGCAGAATATCCAAACCCCAGAAGCGTGAAATTCAAAATCTCGAAGTTTGGAGATTTTGAATTAGCAGTTCTGGTGTTGAGGTGTGTGAGTGGATGGTTGGAGATGTAGGTAAGTATTTGTGTTTTATGGGTTTTAGGTAGGGGCTTTAGTGTGTCCGTGTGTTTTGTTAGTGTGATGTGTGTGTGTGCTAGGGGGATGTAGCTTCTGTAGTGGTGTTTTTGTTTGTTTGTCTGTGTAGTCTGACCTTGGAGTTAGTATATTTAAGTAAGAGGATACAGGGGGGGCTTGACCCCTGCTGGTATGTTGGGTAGGTATTTGTGTATGTGTAGGGAGGTGTATGTTTGTGTCTGTGTGTGCAGTATGTTTTGTATAGAAGTTGGGATTTTAAATTTCTCGCTTCTGGGGTTTTGGCTTTATGGATTTTCCGCTTCATGGTCTCGAGATACTGAAATTCGAGATTTCAGTGTTTCAAGATTATGAAGTGAATCCATGTGTTATGGTACCTATATAAAAAATGGTCTGTTTCTTATTGCAAAGATTACCATCAGTGTTCTTAGCTTTCACAGACTTTTTGGACTTTTGTACAAATCAGTTTTTCCAGTTCATTTATGTGTGAGTGATGAAGCACAAGTGCTGAAATTTCAATTTTAGTTTGCTTCGTAACTATTTTGAACTCACTAACATTTTCTTCCAGTAAATCATTTCCTGTAGACCTTCTCCTTTATTCTTTTCAGATATTATCACTTCCACGAAGATTACTTCAAGCCATTTTGAGTGGGTCATTACTGCTTTTAGAAATATCTAGAACAGTGTCTACAATATTAGCAAGGATATTTGCTCAGCATAGATGGCCACTGACTCCCAGGCAAACAGCGCTAGACCTTTTGTGTTGCAACCATAGAACGTTACCTTCATTGTTTTGCGCTCATGTTACAGAGACAGCTATTGTTCCAGATAAAGGCTATTATTTTCTTGTAAATATATGAACCACAATTCTCATGTCATCAAATCTTCGCTGTGGATGGCAGAGACTGAACTAAAGTGAAATGCTATTAACATAATAATCTAAAAGTATTAGCAAATGGACTGCAAATGAATGTTGCCATGATTACTAACAAATGCCAAACAGGCTTTCAGCAAGGAAATCGATTGCTTAAAAGTATGAATGTGAAAACTGAAGTATAACTGACCACTAGTCCAACATTTCGCAAGGCCAGGGCAGTACATTATGCCCATGGGCAAAGAAATAGTTTGAAAAAAATCGAAAATAAGAAGGCGCTCAAAAACAGAGCAGGCCATAGCCCTGAAGTATAGAGGCAAAAGCCTGACTATGACCCAGATGACCCAGATTCCATGATCAGGCCTAGCCTCTTATACATTTGTCATATTCACTACAGTTTACCTACTTTTATGACTGAACTGCCCTTATATTGTGGGCTTTTCCCTGTAATCAGATGTCACATTTTCAATTAACTAAACTTGAGAGATATATCTTTGCCCTGCTAAATGTTTCACAAATATACCACAGTAGCTCTTTTCACTAAAGTAGAAGAAAAGAATGTATATCCAATAATATTCTCATAGAGGATGAATTGTGTTTGTTTCTCTGAATTACAGTGATGCCAAAGCCTGTTTCTTAATGTTGTCAAGATATATCGGTGGTGCAACTTCCTGCAGAAATCACATATCTTTGTAATATTAAAGAGCTAGCTTTGATATTGTACAGCTCTGAGAAACAAAAGAAAATTACTCTTTACTACAATTTCTGTATGAAAGAGCTTTGACAATTTTTGTTTTGTTTTGTTTTGAGTCCTTTAGACAAAGTGTGATCCTTAACACTGTATTCGATTACACCAATGTTAAGGAATTGCTCTGCAATCATCTTGTTCTCTTCTGATTGCATAATGTCCCTAAGTCTGTTTCATAATGAATGTTGGTTTGCCTGCCCTGTCATATAAGAACAGCAAGAACCACTTAAAATTACACCGACTGCTTTCAACAGATTTTAGCATTGGCATTATGTCTGATCTGAATAGCAGTGGTGGTGCTGCGGTAGCATTGTCGCCTCACAGTAAGACGTTGTCCTGTTCAATTCTCAGCGAAAGCGTCTTCTGTTTGGAGACATGCATGAATGGGCATACCTTCGTTGAAAGTTGTGCATCAGGGCTGGCAAGTCGATACGTAAAAATCTACTGCCAATCATTAGCGGACCAGAGTTCCGCTGTGGCGACCCCTAACCGAGAAAAGCCGAAAGATACAACAACAACAACATTATGCCTGATCTGCTAATTCATAGTGGGAGGGAGTTTTTTTCTGCTTCTTTAAGTAGGAATAGTATTGGCCAGTGTTTATCTGATTTACATGCAGTCGGATATTACAGGGATCTGACTGAAACTAACTGCAGTGCACAAGAATGTCAGACAAGTATCACCATCAGTCAGTTGTGCATGCCATAAGTGGGGATATGTCTGCACACAAAATAGCCAATAATCCTTGCATGTACTCTGAGGCAAACACTTCTGACAGGTTTACAATATTTTAAAGGAAGTGAAGACAACAGAAATGTAACCTGATGGAAAACAGGTTTAAGGACTAAATGCATACACCACTTATATTTGGTAGCAGATGACTTTGTTGCTGCTAGTCCATATAATAAATGTCATCTAATATCCATGATAAATGGAGGTTGGAATTACTATAGGTACAAAAAGTAACGACATAAAACAGACATGAATTTCACAGTACATAAACAACTAGAATTGAAATCAAAATTAAATAGACCTAACACTTATCAATATATGGGTTTATACAAAAAAGTATCTAAGATTCTCAAAACAAGTATTCAGGTAAGATGGGAGAAAAAAGAGATAATTGGGAACAGATATTTTGGGAATATAATGTATTGGCATTCTTTAAAATTCCCTGTAGTCTACTCTGTCAGAAATATTGGGTAAATAATTGGGGGTCTATATCACCATATCAAAAAGTAAAATGTCGAATGCTCACAATAGCAAAAATGCCGAAATGTCGAGGGTCCGTTTTTGAGATCGCTGTACAGTGAAGATTGGGATATTTGCCATTTCCTCACTGTAGTGTGATCTCGGAGCTGGAATATATATTTAGCGGGGGGTGTGGGAGGGCACACCCCCCCCCCCATAATAACAAGTTTGACTTCCGGCATTTTCGCTCTTGTGAGCGTTCGACATTTTGCGTCTTCGATACGGTGATATAGATGCCAATTTGGTATAACTAAGGAAATTATTTTTTGAGCTGTGATACAGAATTGGAATTGCCTAGACAAGTTAAGGGCTTACCAAGTCCTAATTATGATGACTGCCGAAAAAAGCAATTACTAGAAAATGGAAATCAAAGCCTAAACCAACTGTACTAGAAGTAGTGAGTATAGTAACAGGGATAAAATAACTGGAACTGGGATCTTTAGAAAACAGTAGGAGAAAATTACATAGAAAAATGGGAATTGTGGGAACAATACATGGAGAATAATGTGTTGGAGGAAGAACCACTATTCCTGCTACTAGTACTACTGTTACTGCATTACTACTACTGTACTACTACTACTATGCTACTACTGTACTACTACTACTACTGTTACTGTACTACTACTGCTGCTAATAATTATACTACTGCTGTTATTGTACTACTACTGCTGCTACTACTGCACTACTACTACTGTTGCTGTACTACTACTACTGCTGCTGCTACTACTGCTGCTACTACTACTGTACTACTACTACTACTGTTGCTGTACTACTACTACTGCTACTGCTACTACTGCTGCTACTACTGTACTACTACTACTGTTGCTGTACTACTACTACTGCTGCTACTAATTCTACTACTGCTGTTATTGTACTTCTACTGCTGCTACTACTGTACTACTACTATGGTTATTGTACTAATCCTACTACTACCACTACTGCTACTACTGTACTACTACTACTGTTGCTGTACTACTACTGCTGCTGCTACTACTGCTGCTACTACTACTGTACTACTACTACTGTTGCTGTACTACTACTACTGTTGCTGCTACTACTGTTGCTACTACTGTACTACTACTACTGCTGCTACTAATTCTACTACTGCTGTTATTGTACTTCTACTGCTGCTACTACTGTACTACTACTACTGTTATTGTACTAATCCAACTACTACCACTACTGCTACTACTGTACTACTGCTACTGTACTAGTACTGCTACTGTACTACTTCAGCTGCTACTACTACTACTATTACTTCTATTATTGCTTTTAGTAATACAGCAACTGGTCAGAAATGATGAGGAATTCTTAACAGGGTAATGCATGCCAGTCACCACTGCTAAGTTCAGTCTACCTCTTACTGTTGCTTCACTATCATAGAGTTGTGTCCTCCTCTAGAAAAAAATGTAGCAATCATTGTCAGCATCATGTTTTCTACAACCTCTTCTGCATGACCATTTCATTAGCAGCAGTAAGAGAGCACACTTTGAAATTATATCCACTATAACTTAGACAAAGATAGGCATTAATAGCTTCCAAGTTCATTCCTGATGCCACATAATGTTTTAACTTAAATTAGAGGGCGACCTGTACATCACCACTCCGATTGGAGAGTGAGTGTTCTGAACAGGGTATTAATTTACAGGTAATGCCCTCTGAAAAATGAGTCCAACACTTCATGGCAGGTTGGGCTATAAGGAAACTAATGGTTGCCATTGTTTTACGCTAACTAAGCAGTTCTTTTTCTGTTTAGCAAATAGAAAATTTAAATAAACAAGAGTGCGTGTGTTTGTTTATGCTTGTGTGTTTGTGTATGTATGCATGAAAGTGACAGTGAGACTGACTAAGCTATTATTTTATGCTCGCTAAGTAGCACTTCTGCTGTTTAGCAAGTGTAAAATTAAAACAAACAGATAATTAAAAAAATAGAAAAATGTGTACATATTTGTGTGTGTGTGTGTGTGTGTGTGTGTGTGTGTGTGTGTGTGTGTGTGTGTGTGTGTGTGTTTGTGTGTGTGTGTGTGTGTGTGTGTGTGTGTGTGTGTGTGTGTGTGTGTGTGTGTGTGTGCGTGTGTGTGTGTCTGCATATGTGTGACAGAGAGAGACAGATATCAAGCGGGCAAGGCAAGGCATTTAAAATTAAAAGGTATGCATACCCCTCAACTCCTTAGCTCAAGAAATCCAGATAAAGCCTAAAATTATGGGGAACAAACTTTCAAAAATAGGGACAAATTTTAAATATTGCTTGTGTAAAATTAGAAAGTTGGTATAATAACAGGATTTATGTTAACCTGCATTTTCTGAAGGATATGAAGTCCATACCTCTCACCTGTCCCATATTTAAGGACAACCCTGATTTTAACTCACATTTTAACTCTGCCTCCCTCCTAAAACTGGTGACTTTTGTTGAAAAGTTGGTGAAGAACACTTAATAAACAATGACAATAATTAGAGTTATAGACTTTCTTATTTCACAAATGTATATAAATTCATATTCCGTTATCCTGTCAATGTCTCAGGCTAATAGTACTAATACTTTAAAACTGTCCCTGATTGTCCCTGATGACTTTTGGATTTGTCCCTAATTGTATTGAGATTTGTCCCTGATTAGTTGTGAACTATGATAAAGTCTAAAGGTCAAATGTAACTCATTTTTACTGCCTTCAATCCCCAATGATTTGCCAGCAAGCCAGAAATTTTATGAGGAACAGACAAAAAAAAAAAAAAAAATGAGGCAAGAAATCTGGACATTCTTTGAAAATCTGGACTGTTGAGAAATATGGAGGTATGAAACTTTTAATGTCTGGCATTATTAACTGAGTTTAATCATGTGCATTTTTAAATGAACTTGTGTGTGTGTGTGTGTGTGTGTGTGTGTGTGTGTGTGTGTGTGTGTGTGTGTGTGTGTGTGTGTGTGTGTGAGGGTTCCTATCATGTAGTCGAACTTTTACAAGTTTGAACCACATGTGGTCGAGACCATAAGTTCGAATTTGTAAAAGTTCGAGTGTTTGAATGGAAATCTACATAAGCGGAGGTTTCCATTTTGTTCAATGTATTGCGATCTCGGAGTTGGTATATTTAAGTAGTGTGGGGGTGCAGGGGACTTGCCCCCCTGCTTACAACAATTTATTTTGTTGTCTGTTGTTTTTTTTTTTTTTGTTTTTTTTCCCATAGTTGAAGTTTTGTAACTTCAAACATAATAGTTCGACCATTAGGTGTTATGGAACTTTGACTATGTGATATAGACCCTGAGAGAGAGAGTGTCTAAACTTTAACAGCTTACTAAACTTATATTTTGGATGTAACATCAACAGTTACATTAACTACAGTAAGTCTGAAACATTAGTGGAGGAACTATTTTACATAAAAATATTGAAAATGTATGTTAACTTAATTAAAAACTTAAAAACTATTTAACAAATTCAACAATTTAACAAATAGCCCATTCTCTAAGCACAATAACTCCCTCCAGAGTGTGTGTTCTCCAGAGTGTGTGTTATTGTGTAAATAGCACCCCTAACATTCCTTGGCATATATTATATACACAATAACACACAGCCTGTCAAGCATTACTGTTTGCATATAGATTCATAGGTTCATAGGTTTGTACTAGGCTATCAGCCCTAGGGCCTATACAAGCCTAGCCATAACAATTCCCTGGATATTTATTCCCACAATATTTACTTCCCTAAACCCCTGTCTAGCAAGGCGACTGATGTGATCCCTGTGGTGAATTTCCTATCTCCCATCCAGTCGTCAGGGTTCCTTTTAAAGAGGGCCGAGGAGGCGCTCTGCTTGACATGTATGGGCAGTCTATTCCAGAGTTTGGGGAGTCTCTGGGTCAGGAATCTATCACTCCAGCATGTTTTGTTCATTGTTTATTTATTTATTTATTTATTTATTTTACATTTGTTAACCGGGAGAGTCCGACTGGATACATGTCCATTTTCAGCGGAGGCCTGGGGAGAAAAGCTCCAGGTACATAACAGACATATGAACATTGTTAATGCAAAAAAGGAAGATAGTTGAGTTCTAAATACAATATAAAGATACATCACATCTTGGGAAAAAAATAACAGCAGCATATAAAAAAAAACATAGGTCAGTTACAAAGGCGAGGCCTTGTTAAAAGCGTTAAGGATAGTGAGGTAAGAGAAGGGTAAATGATAGTGGTTAATCAGGTTTGGAACAGGGACATTGCCAGAGAGTATTGAGATGGGGTTTAAGCTTTTTTGAATTGTAGGAGTGAAGGTTCTGAGGTGAGCATGGTCGGTAGGGAGTTCCACATTTTACCTACAAAGTTTGAGAATAGAGAATCCCCTGCAGAATTATTGGCTTTGGTAGTTTGAGCTAAGATCTTATTGGAGGAGCGTAAAGATTGCAGGTTAATATAGGGGTGAATGATGTTTTCAGAGCTGGTGTTTTCTCTGGGTGATACAGTATCTGGTGAGCCGTTTTGAGTTGGTTGAAATGGAGTTGGCTGGAAAACTCTAACCACCCTAGTTGCTTCAAGTTAGTGCAGTGGTGCGTTCTAAAGGTGGAATTTGTGGCAAATCTAGCTATGTGATTGTAACAAGAGGCAAGTTTGTTAAGGGTTGTCTTGTTTAGGTTTGTAAAAAGGGGGGAGGCATAGAAAAGAGTTGATAGTAGGTGTGTGCTGGCAATTGTAATTTTAGCATGAGGAGTGAGAAAGTGTTTTACTTTATAGAGAGAGCCAAGCTTTTTATTGACGGATTTGATGGTTAGATTGAAATGGGTGTCAAATTTAAGGGAGTTATCAATGGTAACACCTAATAGCTTTGTGTGAGCTTCTGGTGATATAGTGATTCCATTGGAGGATGTAATAGAGAAGGTGGGGGGAAGAGTCTTGTTAGTGGGTGAGAAAGTAAGTAGTTTTGTTTTGTTGGGGTTGAGAACTAGATGACGACTTGAGAACCATTTTTCTATTAGGTTGAAGGTGTCTTGGGTTGAAGCAGTGAGGTCTGCCAGGTTGGAGGCAGTGCTGATGATAGTTGAATCATCTGCATATTGAATGCATGTGGCATGGGGGGTGATTGTGGGCAGGTCATTAACAAAGATGGTGAAGAGAAGAGGGCCAAGAATAGATCCTTGGGGCACTCCAAGTGTAACAGGTAGGCATGTGGATAATTTGTCCTGCCATAGAACAGCCTGTTGCCTATTGGACAGGTAGGATTAGAACCATTTCAGCATGGAATTGCTGAGTGATAGTTTTTTTAATGTATGGAGGAGTTGAATGTGGTTCACCATATCAAAGGCCTTGGACAGGTCTAAGAAAAGAGCAGATGATAGTTTATTATTGTTTCTGAAGTTATTGATGGTATTAGAAAAGGATAGTAGGGCTGATGTGGTACTGTGATTTGGCCTGAAGCCATGTTGGGAGTTGGCTAGAATTTTATTTTTGGTGAGGTGTTCCATCAGTTGTTTGTGGACACACTTTTCCATAATTTTGGCCAGGGGTGAGAGTATAGCTATAGGTCTGTAGTTGGTTAGCTCTAGTGAGCTACCACCTTTATGGAGAGGAATAATGTGGGACATTTTCCATATGGAGGGGATGAAGGCTTCTGACAAGGTACGGTTTATGATTATGGAGATGGGATAGGAAATGGCCTCAGCTGCTTTTTGCAGAAACTCAGCTGGGAGAAGGTCAGCTGCTAGCTTAGTGGGTTTTAGTTTTTTAAGAAGAGATGTTATAGAGGATATGGGTACTGGATCGAAGGTAAATAGATGATCTGATGTAGTTGTAGTATTCTGCTGGCATGGGTAGTGGAGTGGGTTGGTTATTTGTTTGAATTGTGTGGCCAGGGATTGTATAGTCTCTGTGAAGAAACTATTGAATGTGTTAGCAATGTTTACAGGGCACTGTTGTTTGCAAGTTGTTGGAGTGGGGGTGGTTGCCTGGCCTGGGTGCAGGAGCTTGTTTAAGCCTGCCCAGAATTTTTGTGGATTATTAAGGTGTTTGTGTTGGAGGTGGAGGAAGAAGTTTTTTTTATCATTTAAGATCATTCTTTTAGTTTCATTTCTAAGTTGCCGGAAGGTTTGGTGGAAGTGTGGGTCTTTAGAGGTACGCCATGTGACCCACATCTTGTTTCTAGATAGGATTTTGGATTTTGTTTCCTTAGAGAGCCATGGTGCGGTTGTGATGACAAGGTTTAGATCCCTGGAGCGTGTGGTTCTGAGGGACTGGGATTTCTTTAAGTGGAGCATGTCCAACAGCTCAGGGTTTGACATGGCCTTGTATGTTAAGCAGAGATTGCATCTCAGTAGACAATATGCCACAGAGTATAGCTGGAGTTTTTTTAGATGGTCAGCATAGGGCATCTGCTTTAGGCCTGTGATTCTTTTAGTGAAGTATTTCTGCGGCCGTTCCAGCTGTTACAGATGTCTTGTGAGGTACATACCAAATGGGGCGTTGTACTCTTATAATGGGTTTAATGAGGGATGAGTACAGTGGGACAATGACCTCCTTTTTTTCTGGATGAAAACCCCTTTGTGATGAGGTGTGCCACATAGAAGGATTTCCTGATTGTTGTGGCAATGTGGTTATTGAAGGTGAGACCACTGTCCACCTGTGTCCCTAAGTCTCTCATCACACTTTCAGTGTTTAGTGTACTGCCACGTATGTGGTAATTCATGGGTACATGTTTTTTCCCAAAGGGGATAACTATACATTTTGAGCCCATGGCTCTGGCACCAAGCATCTGTTTCTGTAAGGCCCTTTTGTATAATATCCACATCATTTGGGAATTCAATAATGGCTCCCAGTTTGCAATCATCTGCGAACTTTGTAAGCCAGAGTCCCTTAGTGTTGGCCTGTACTTCAGAGAAGTAGATGCCAAACAAGAGCGGTCCCAGGACTGAATCCTGAGGTACTCCACTTGTCACTTGTCTGGAGCTGGATTTGGAGTTGGCTCCTTTTACAGTCTGGGTTCTGTCAGTAAGTCAGTTGGCAACCTATCGAGTGATGTAGGGATTTATGCCCAGCTTAGTAAGTTTATCTATGATTCCATAGTGGGGGATGGTGTCAAAGGCCTTGACGAGGTCCAGATAGGCTGTGTGGACCGCCTTACCCTCGTCCACAGCTCTGGAGACTGATTCATAGAAGTCATTCAGGTTCAGGAGACAAGATCGGCCCTTCACAAACCCAAACTGGGTGGTGTCCAGTGTTTGAAGGTTGCCAATGTCTTTGTTTATAAGTTCCATGATAATGCGTTCCATCCCTTGCAGATCAGGCTCGTCAGACTGATGGGACAGTAGTTCCCAGGATCTAAGGTGGATTCCCCTTATGGAGTGGGATAACTGTAGCTGTGCACCACTCAGTGGGCACGAAGCCTGAGGTGAGGCTATGATTAAACATGACACTTAGGTGAGGTCCCAATTAATTTTGTAGTTCATGTAGTACGCAGCCCAGGATGTCATAAAACAAAAAGTGAAGTTCCAAAAAGTTGCACTTCATTTAGAACAGCAGTAAACTTCTGATGCCATAGCTTACACCCCATGAAAAACATTTTAAAGTAAACAAAGTCAGAAAATTGTATAGCATATGGTAAAGTATCCACACAATTAAAACCAGTTGAATTGTGATATTAAATATCACATAACTCCAAAATATCACATTCAGACTACATAAAATTTCCCTTTTACTATTTCTCTTCAGCTTTCCTTGAAATTGTGTATTGTACAAGGACACCAAGGTAAAGCATGCTGTGAGTTATCTGAATAAATACATGCAACAGTATGTACTTTGTCATTGGGCCTTATGCAATGAGGTACTTGCGTGATGATATTGTATTACAAAATATGCTTCAGCGGGTGTTATCCAAATATACATTGCTTTCACAGACTATATATCAACCTGCACAAACATTTAATGATCATACTGAGGAAATATTGTCACAGCCTAGGAACTGCAGCTTTGAGAGACTTGCTGTCTAGTACAAAATTTAAAATATTCATTGTTTTTCCAGTATTTTGGTTTCTCATCTCTTGCATAACTACTACTTTTTAAACAATGGAATTTCTCCTTACACTACAGATATAAAATTTTCCACCTTTGTCTCATGTTTATGTTCATGTTTAGCTACTAGTTTATTTAGTCAGTTTTGTAGGGTAATAGAAGCAAGCATGTTCCAGAACGTTGGGATAATGTTACGATAAAGGTCTGTGGGTGAACCAAGCAGATGTTCTGGATGGATGTTTGTTGTTAATAAAGTCACCATGTGTCTACCCAAAATACAGAACTAAAACATGAATTCAGAAGGAGCAATCACTCTTTGTTAAAGACATTATATGAATAACAAACATGAAATAAGACATCAGCAAGGCATAATTAACAATTATTTTTTCACTTATGCCCAGGAAGATAAGTGTTTAAAAGATAAGACAAAAATCACAGATCAGAATTTAGTATCAACACTACCCCAAGTTCAAGTCCAAATGTATTACAGTGCTTAAAATTTCAGCGTTTATATAACAAAAAACAAGTTCTAAAACAAGTAATAAAACAAAATATAAAGAATAAATAAAGTAAAAAATAAAGAAAAAACACACACAAAGATTAAGACTGATATAAAATAAAAATAAAACTGAGTCACTAAAGAATAATAATATTACAACTCCGACAAATAAAACTAACCTAAATTAAACTTTTTGATTATGCATTGCTGTTGCATTGTTTTGCTTATATTACTGATATCAGAAAATTGATGTGATATATTTAACATACAGCAAACATTCTGTAAAAAACCTGGGGGGAGTTGTTTCTCAGTTTAGGTGAACCTCATTGTGGCTTTTGAGAAAACATACATCTGTGCTGAAAACTTCTGTTTTTAGTTTATAAAGGCTTCAACTACAATACTCTGCTGTACATTTGCATCATGTTCATTGTTATTATTGTTGCATACTACAGTATGTTGCAATTACTTTTCACAACTAACCTTATGTTTTTCTGAATTTTTGTGTAGTACTTCTACCAGCTGCACCTTGTTTAAGGCAATGCTGTATAGCACTTTGCATTTGTTTTTTGTTTTTTTGGTTTTTTTTTTTTTATGTGATTGATACCTAGTCATGGTTGGTTGTGTCTTTCGGCTTTTCCCGGTTAGGGGTCGCCACAGCGGAACTCCAGTCCGCTAATGATTGGCAGTAGAGTTTTACGTGCTGGCTTGCCGGGCCTAACGCACAACCTTCAACGAAGGAACGCCAGTTCACGCATGTCACTACACAGAAGACGCTCTAACTGAGAAACGAATGGGCAACATCTAACTGTGAGGCGACAACGCTACCACAGCACTTAAGGGGTGTAATACTTACATCGTGTGACTTCACTGTATCAGACTGCCAGAAAATTAAAAATTAAAAACAAATAGGCATGTGATGTGATGCCTCTGTATCCCACTGAGCAGCATTTATTACACTTTCTTCTCAGTCAGGCTAGCTATGACTGCTAGCCTGTAACAACAGCATATCTTAGATCTGCATTTCAAGAAGAGTGATAGAGCTATAACTGCAAGCAGGTCCAGTAATGTAATTGTTTATTGTCCTTAAGCCAACTTTCTAATTAAGTTATGAAACCAAAAAAGTTGGAGGTTTTTGTTCTAGCACCTCTGTCAAAATAATATAAAAATGGTGCTAGAAGTGCTCACACCAAACCAAGAAAAATAAAAGAGCACAGCGTTGCGAGTCCACAAACCTTATTTAATATTAAAAATAGTAAAACAAACAGGTTAAGTGCTTTCATCAGTCAGTATGACTTCTTCAGAACAAACTATCATTGTGAATTATACATTTAAATACAAGCTGCTGGTCTGCCATTGGTTCTAAACCAACCAATTCCATTAATGGAAAATGAACATACTGAAGTATACAAGTAGGAGTTATGTTAAAAAAACAGATAATTTCATCAGAAGTGATCATATCCACATAACATAAACAAGAAAGAATACAAGAATACTGTCACAAAAACACTTAGTTATAGCAAACATTGTTAACACAACTAGACTTGATTTGCCTTTTCTTTGAGAATTGGCATTATAGTAATATGCTCATTAAACCCAGGTGGATAATCAGCAGCTAATCTTAACTGCCACAATAACTCTTTCTTGTATAATGCATTTTGCCAATCACCACCCCTTGTTTCAACTGTTACAAATTCAAGTATACCAAACTTAAAACATAAATAACCATTACAAACAATACTATGCTTGTATAAAGCATTAGTATCTTTTTTATTTTTAATATCGTAGAGATGTCCATATATTCTGGTTTTAAACATTCTCTCTGTTTTGCCTACATAGAAGGAGGAACAGGTGTTTACATGGCTATATAAACTAACTTATTGGAACAACAACTACCACTTTTTAAGAAAACATGACTTTTATTTTTATTATCAAGGGAAATAGAAGAATCTTGCAATATATATGAACAATAGGAACACTTCCCACATGGTCTACTTCCACATCTTTTATCATGTTTAGTACTACAACTACTACCTGTCTCTAATAAAGACTTGAGGTTAAACCCTACCTTCGTAGAGAAGATGGGTTTGTCACCCAAGGTATGGAAAACATCAATATTAGTTTTAAAAATGTTCCAATTTCTTGTCAAAATTCCTTTAGTCTGGGAATATAAAGGATTATACTGCACTACACATGCTTGCTGAAAATTGGGCACAGACTGCAATGTTGTCTCTGTAGGTTTTTGTTGAATATTATCCCCACCTGTGCCCAATAAAGGTACATAAATATTACCCCATTTATCTAGAACATCCTTAAGTATAGGCTCAATAAAGTCAATTGGATACCCTCTTTCTAGAAACATATCCCTCAGATTTCCAAATTCAGCTATAACATCATCTCTCACAGTTGTCATCCTAGCAATTCTTATGGCTTGGCCCTTTATAATACTTTTCTTCTGGTAAATGGGATGATGGCTAGTGTAATGTAAGTAATTATTACAAAATGTGTTCTTACGGTAGATTTTGGAGATGAAACCATTCTGATTTTTAATAATCTTAGTATCTAAAAAATTAATTTCCTGTTCATCAAACTGATATGTAAACTTGTAGTTAAATTTAAATACTGAACAAATTCTATTATTTTTTCATTACTTCCTTTCCATAAATTAAAAATATCATCCAAAAATCTGCCGTAGTAAGTGACATTAGTGGAAAACAACTCATTTTGGAAAACATACTTATGTTCCCAGCCCAACAGGACTAGGTTCGCATATAAGGGGGCGCAAGCTGCGCCCATAGCCACACCCTTAAGCTGCTGAAAATATTCACCTTCAAAAAATATGTAATTATTTTCCAAAATAACACTCATTAGCTCACATATAAGTAAATTTTCATCAGTGGTCAAAGATGAATAATTGAAAAGCACTTCCTCAAATAGGCACAAGCCTTCTCTTTTCGGAATACAGGAGAAAAGCTCCTGCACATCTATAGTGAGAAAAGAGGCATCCACTGACCATAAGTCTTTACTAATCTGTTCTAAAAAATTCCATGAATCCTTCAGTAAATGGGGAAATTTATTCATAATATGCTTTAGTTTCTTATCCACATAAACTGCTATATTATGGGTTTTGGAGCCCGCAGCTGCTACAATAGGTCTAAATGGTGGTTTCTTAAGACTTTTATGCACCTTAGGTATTCCAAAAATCACTGGAATTTTTGGATATTTATTAAGCAGAAAGTCATAGTCATCCCTGGAAATTCTCTTATCCATTAAGTATTCATAAAGATAACTGTCTATTCTACTATATGAAATGTTTATCTCATTTTTGGAACACAAAGAGTAGTTGTCTGTTATAAATAATATACTTTGCATGTCATTGATGTAATCTTCTGACCTATTTAAAACAACTCCACCACCCTTATCTGGAGTCATAATTCTTATACCCTTGTCATCCTTTAAATAATTTAATAAACTTTTCTCATTGTAAGTTAAATTATTAAATAATCTTCTTTTCTCTCCCCAAACTTTATATGTCGTCTTTTACTAACTTTTCTCTGTCAAAATAGCAAACTTGAACCAAGTAAATGTTAGCACATCCAATGCATTTTTGCAGATACGTATTTTCCTTGTATGTATAAAATCTGTATTATGCCTTAGGAGATTCCCAACTGGCTGAAGTACAAATTATACTGGTATATATACAGAGCTGTAGAAAGTAATCAGACATCCAACACAATATAGATATGTACCCCCCGGCCATTACTTATTAGTCAGTCTTTTCCTATGGCTCTGTTTCCATCCATCCATCTTCAGCCCCCTTTTTCCCATTTTCCACATGGGGTCGGGGTGTGACTTCAACAGTGACAATCATCTAGAGCCAGAAGTCACACTAGCCCTGCCATGGTAGTTCTTCCATACCATACACATCCCTGCACACTCACAACTATGGCCAATTTAGAGTGCCCGGTCCACCTACTGCATGTATTTAGAGTGTGGGAGGAAACTGGAACACCAAGAGAAAACTCACACAAACACAGGGAGGACATGTAGACGCTACACAGAAGGCACCCCAGCCAAGGATCAAATCTGAGACCCTCTTGCTGGGAGGCAACATTGTTTTTTTTTTCCCAATAACATTTTATTATTTTTACATAAGAGGTAACAAGCATTAGAAACATGGCTTTTCCAAAATGAAAGATTCAAACCACAATGAGCATATATTCAAAAAATAAACCTGTTAGCAAGCTTAAGAAAGGAAGGAAAATTATGAAAAATTATCATGTACAACTATACATACCTATATACAGCTACTGCGTGCTTAGAAAAATAGAGCCAGGTAACACAGAGAAAGCCTTAGATGTCTGGAATATCAACAATCGTAAAGTTATAAGTGATGATAATATTATTAATGATAATAGTGAGGAATAGTAATGTTGTTAACAGTGCTGATGATACTAATAATGATAGATTATAAAAACAGATGGTAATGATGTTATTGAGGAGGGGCAAAACCAATTATCCTAATCCAGTATAACCCTCAGTTTTAGTGATTATATGCTTCTCTAATCACCCTGAATAATACTAAAGCTCAGGTTCCAAAATTTCTGACAATAATCTTTATTATTACGATTCTTTAAAAAGATTTTTTGTGAAGATATGTATTTTGTTGCCAGATATCTGAAGTTTTTCCAAGATAATTTAATACGATCCATCCAGTTTTTTGTTATATATAGTTTGATTAATAAACATATTGTGATAAGTACGTGAAATTTTAATTTAGGAAGTTTAGTATCAGTAATGTGCAAGGAGGCAACATTGTTATCTGTGCTGCTTCAGTGTGTCACCAAATAAAAGTGAAGCCACCATTGATTTACATACTGCTATGACTGGGATTTGAACAGAGGTTGCTGAAGCCACACTGCAGAGCACTAGCCACTATACAATCACAGCAAACAATCTGGAGAGGAGCTTGGCTCTGCTTGTTTCAAGTAATTATTTTCCTACTATTTGTAGACATTGTAGTAGTGTCATACAAAAGGTCAGCTAGAAGACCTATTCTCATAGCTATACTACAGTCTCACATTCTGACATATAATAAATATTCTAAATAAATCTTGTGTGTTTGTTGCCCAGGACACATGTAGCTGCATAATTCTTCACCTAATACATGTCACTAAACACTCTTAGAACTATATGTATATATATATATATATATATATATATATATATATATATATATATATGGGTCTAGGACTAATGATCACCTACACGTTTCAATGAAACTGAAATGGGGGAACACACTTTAGTGAAAGTGCTTTTTCACCAAAAAAGCACTTCCGCGAAACTCAGCTAAAAAAGAAAAAAAAAACATAAGAAAATGGCTTTTGCTGAGATCGCGGCATAGTGGGGATAAGGGAATATTCCTTTTTCCCCACTGTAGTGTGATTTCGGAGTGAGAATATAAAAGAAGAGGGGTGGGGGGGCCGGAGCCCCACACATGGGGGGTGCAGGGGGGCTTGCCCCCCCCTGCATGAATGTTATTATTGTTTATCTTTTTTTTTTTTTATTTTGTCTTTGTTTTTGTTTTTTTATTTTTTAGCAGACCTTTGCGAAAGTGTGTTCGACCATTTCATTTTCATTGAAACATATTATCAGTAATTAGTCCTAGATCCATATATACATATATATATATATATATATATATATATATTTATATGAATAACAAAAAACACTCACATATACCTAAAGTATATCTGTTACCTACTCTATAAACCTGTCTCATCAATACTCACTGCTCTAAGTACACTTTCTCTGTACATAAAAATTGTACAGATCCATGAAAACTAATTCCTCTTCACATCACACTCACTACTACTGTTCAGCTCTATAAATATACATTTCTTTCATCACTTACAACCTGTACTTCCTACAGTCAATATTAATATTCCTGCCTCCATATCACCACTCTAATCCCTTTACCAGAAACCATGACTAACACTGTTTATTGTCTGAGACCATAACCAGCATTGTTTATTTTCTGAGATCATGACCAGCACTATTAATTTTCTGAGACCATAACTGTAAATCAGAGTGCAACATGTGTATGCTATGTCTTTAAGAAGCGTGCAAGGCTGTGTGTGCATGTATAAATTCCAGACACATGCAATTCCTACTGCCATTTTGTAGAAGCAGCCAGAGAGGGAGCATGTATGCCCACAGAAATTAGTTTGTAGTCATAGTCAAATAAGCTTTACAGTAATGTGCTTGTATAGAATAAAGCTGCTTAAACAGAACCCATGAAGAGTCATTTATTTGTGTACCAACACAAAAGGGACATGGTATCAGAACTGGGATGGAAAAGAGAAGGACATCTGGAGCCATGAGATGTAAAGATGACAGCAAAGGTAAAACCGAGAGAGAACAGTAAAAACAGAATTAGAAATAATCAAAAGGTAATGAGAAATAATGCAAATTATTTACTCGATGTGAAAAGGGGCAAGAAAAGCCATTACTAGGGCACAAACCACATTATCAGGCAAGTGGAAAGTACAAAAGAGTTTGTTAACTAAAAGAAAATGTTTAAGATAAAAGTATTTGACAAGGCGATTAACTTTAATGGACAAAACGAACATGTTTAAGACAAAATGAGCATGTTTAAGGCAGAACAAGTGTGTGTAAGGCAGAACTGGGCATGTTGAGAGTAAAGTGAGCAGAAGAAAGCATGTTGGGCATAGAAAAGGGCTTAAAAGAGCAAAAAGAAAATAATAAAGAAAAGGGGCAGATAAGCAAAAATAAAGCAACTCGACTGCTTGTGTTTGGGCATAACTACGACTTCACATTGTATCAAAGGTGTAATTAAAGTTATTCAAAGTACCTCCGTGTGTAAAAGTGCTTATGGTGTGTCCTTATTACTGTGCATGTACTTCACAGAGTTTACTGTGTGTAAGGTGCAACTATTTTGAGTAATCCAGTCAAAGCATAGCTGTTTGGAGAAACTTTCTTGTGCTGGGTGTGTCTGTTCCCAAAGTACTGCCATTATAGAGTGCTTCTTGTACTGTAAAAAAGTTGCCTAGCAAGGTATTGCCATTTTGGGTACATTTCAGTGTGCTTCATGCAGTCATTTGCAAAGTACAATTACTTTGGAAGATATTGAATTTGGGCAACAGGAGTTTGATTTTATTCGCATTGTACAGTTGCTTGATATGTTTCTTGCATTGGAAAAAGGTGTTTCTTACAAAAGATTATAAAAGTATTGTAGTGCTCCTGAATTGCTCAGTTGCATTGTAAAGTTTTCGAATGTTTCTTAAAGAGTTGATTTCAACAGGTGATGACCCATGACTGTAACATTCCTGCTTTTATTGATAAAATTCCGAAAACAATTACTTTTGCATTTCTGCCTTTGCCATTTCTAAAAGCGATTACTTTTGCATTTCTGCCTTTACCAGTTCCGAAAGTGCATTACTTTGGCATTCCTACCTTTACTGATTCTTAAAGCATAACGAATGGTGATAAATGACTTTAGCATTTTTGCCTTTATCAATCAAAGATTACATAAAGCATCGAAAAATCTGAGAGATTATTCCACAAAGTTCCATAAAGCATCGAAAAGTGCGAAAAATGATTACATGAAGTTTCAAAAAACATTGATAGCTCAGAAAAGTTATTTTGCAAAGCAGAAGCAAAGCTTCAAGAAACCTGAAAAGCTATTTTGCAAAGTACAATAAAACACTGAGAAGCCCATGAAGCTTATATCGCAAAGTTCAGTTATTTGAAAGCCCTACAAGATTGTTCATTTGTATAATTCCAATAAGCTTGAAGAGAAAAGGTAGAAGTTTAGAGCACAAAAACATTGAGCAAATTGTGTTTATGCCAATTACTGATGCACGTGTGAGTGTGTGTGTGTGTGTGTGTGTGTGTGTGTGTGTGTGTGTGTGTGTGTGTGTGTGTGTGTGTGTGTGTGTGTGTGTCTGTGTCTGTGTGTCTGTGTATATATCTGTGCTTATCTGCAAGACCCTTCACTGGTATGTGTTAATATGGCAGATGGATTTTGAAAACCTCAACCACTTGGGTTTGATCAGAATATTGCAGAGAACTGGGGAATATCTGAACAAGAGTACAATATTTTTATACAAGCAGCTCATGCAGATAAAGAGGCATGTGCCAAGGCATTCATTTTGTTAAACCCAGCAGGATTTGAAGCCATAGAGAGCATTCATTTGTGTATGTACCAACAGTGTATGAAGGTGAAGGTGCAAACTGCCATATTTTTGTGCAAGCTGAATCGAAGGAAGACCCTGAGTGTTTGAAGTGCAAGTTTAGAGAAATGTGCAACCCCCCAAGCAAATGTTACACTAGAGGGGCATTTGTTTTACACTAGAAATCAGAAACCAGGGGAAACATTTGCAGCTTATATAACTGACTTGAGAAACAGAGCTAAAATGTGTCCGTTTGGTGATTTGAAAGATGAGCTGGTAAAGGACAGACTTGTGTGTAGTATTAATAGTGCCATAGTGAGAAGGATTTTACTTTCGTGACAGTGATTTGACGTTGACTAAAGCAATGGAAATTTGTCAGATCCATAAGGTGACAGAGAGACATACGAATATGCTTGCTGGTGACAAAACCATGGTTTCAGTAAGCTCCAGAGCAAACATAGATAGTATGCAACACATGGCAAAAAGAAACATGCCTAAGCAAGGGACAGTCACAGGATTTATGAAAAAAAGCACAAAGCTTTCCAAAAAGTTCCAGAAAAAATGCAAGCTCCACCACCAGCTATGTGTAACACAAATGCTCTGGAACAAAATTCCAATCTACGTTATGCAGAGCTCCTCATTAACACTCTTCAAGGGAAACTTTGACGAGTGGATGGGAAACAGAAAGTTTACCCCGGGGATCACTTCAATGGCTCTGCTGGACAGATGTATAGGGAACTAATCTAAGAGGGTGGTGAAAGCCAATACATTCTGGCTAGGCTTATAAATGCCTTCAGGCAGATAGATTATGTACCTACCTATGAACCTATAAAAGTGAGTCAGCAAAACCTTAGTCTAGCTTTATTGTTAACTGTCACAATTGTGGTTCAAATCATGAATCTAAAAAAGAGAAATGTTTAGCATATGGTCAGCAGAGCCATGAGTGTAAAAAATGGAACCATTTCTAAAAATGTTGCAAATCAAGTAAGCCTCACACAGTTGTAAAGAAAGGTCACACAAAGAAGCAAGTTGATCAAGTAGAACTGAACAGTCAGGTTTCTATGTGGATGGTGTATCAGTACTTGGGGAAAGAGATGATGCAGTAAACTTATTGAGAAGGAATGAAGTATTTTATACAGTTCCAATCAATGGAAAATCTACAGAGCTCAAAGTAGACACTGGGTCAAAGTGCAATGTTATATCAATGGATACATTTGCAAAAGTGCGAACCAACAAATAACGCAACCAGCAGTGGGAGACTTGTTGCATATGGAGGTGAAGAAATTTAGACCAAAGTTTCAGTTGTACTTTCATTCTATTTGGCTGAAAACTGTTACAACTTATTGTTCTACATAGTTGGATGACCAGTGCAGTCTTTATTGGGTCTCAAAGATAGTTTAAGAATGAATCTGCTTTCATTTGCTAAAGAAGTTTCACCATGTGAGTACAGTTCCAAGTTCCAGTTTTTCTGAAGCCATTTTCTCAGAGTATGCTGATGTTTTTGATGATAAGTTGGGCAAACTTTCAGTTGTGTATTCTATGAAGTTAGACCCTGAGGTCACTCCAGTAGTCAGACCAGTGAGAAGAGTTCCAATAGCAATGCAAAATAAAGTTAAAGCTCAGATGGATAAGATGGTGCAGCAAGGTGTGATTTGTCCAGTCACAGAACCAACTGAATGGGTGTCGTCCATGGTAGCCATTCACAAGAAAGGCTCAGATGAAAGCAGAATATGCATTGATCCTAGAGATTTGAACAAAGCATTAACAATACCATATCATCCAATGTGTACAGTTGAAGAAGTCACAGCTCTAATACCGAATGCCACTGTATTTTCTGTTTTGGATGCAAAGAGTTCCTTTTGTCAAGTGATGCTTGATTGCAAATCCTCATTTCTAATTACTTTTGGTACTCCGTTTGGCAGCTACAGATTCCTAAGGATGCCATTTGGAATAAACTCTGCAAGTGAAGTTTTCCAGCGAGCAATGGAACAAATTTTTTCAGGTTACCCTTGTGACATAATAGTAGACGATCTATTGGTTGGAGGTAATGGTAAAGCAGATCATGACAGAAAACTCAAGAAAGTTCTTGATAGAGCATGAAAAGTAAACTTGAAGCTCAATCCTTTAAAGTGTAAATTCAGACTTCTAGAAGTTATGTACATAGGTCATTTATTCACAAGTACTGGCTTAAAACCTGACCCGACCGAACAGCTATCCTAGAGATCTCAGCACTAGACAATGTGAAAAGTTTACAGTGTCTTCTGGGCATAGTCAACTATTTAGGCAAATTTTTACCAGAATTCAGTAAGTTGTCAATGCCTTTAAGAGAACTAATATCCAAAAATGTTGTATGATCAAGGATGGAACATCATCAAAAGGCATTTGAAAACCTTAAGCAAAGAATTACCACCCCTCCATGTTAAGATACTATGATGTGAGTAAACCAGTTGTTCTTTCCTATGATGCTTCAAAATTTGGTCTTGGTGCAGTTATTCTTCAAGAGGGCAGACCTGTTGCCTATGCACCGAGGACATTAACTCAAACTGAGATGCATTATGCTCAAATTGAGAAAGAGCTTTAGGCAATAGTATTCACGTATTCCAAGTTTCATGATTGTATTTATGGTCGTTCTATTCAGATTGAAACTGATCATCAGCCTCTAGTTACCATTCTAAAGAAGACTATGCATTCTAATCCTGCAAGATTACAAAGAATGATACTCAAATTGCAAAATACAATTTCAAACTGGTCCACACTAAAGGTAAATTGCTCTATCTGGCTGATACCTTATCCAAATCACCTATAAATACAACAGAAAAGCTTGATGCTGAAACTTTTGACTTTGATATAATGTCAGTGTGTAATTTTTCCACCCCTAGACTTGAAGAGTTGAGAGATCACACTATGACTGATCCAATTTCACAAAAGCTTAATCACTACATCAATACTGGATGGCCGTCAAAGCAATCTAGTGTTTCACCTGAGGTGCAATCGTATTTTCCATACAGAGATGAATTGGTGATGGAAGACGGCATTATTTTCAAAGGTCCAAAAATTGTTGTTCCAGCTTCCTTACAGCAAGAGTATATTCAGATTTTGCATCAGGGTCACCCAGGTTTGTTATCCACTAAGAGAAGAGTGAGAGAATTAGTATTTTGTCCTTCGTTATCAAAATAAATTGATAGCGTTCTTTCTTCTTGTTCAGTATGTAATAGTGCCAGAGCACATTTGCAAAGAGAACCGCTTCAGCTAAGTCCAATACCTGAACTACCTTGGTCTACAGTTGCAGCTGATATCTTTCAGTGGAACAATCAACACTACTTAGTTTTGGTAGACTCTTATTCAAATGGGTTTGAAATTGATCTGCTACCAAATTTAACCTCAACAGCTGTTATCACTAAGTTGAAATGTAATTTTTCAGTTCATGGTAGTCCATACAAATTTATTCTGACAATGGTACTCAATTTACTAACCTGTTGTTTCAAAAATTTGCAAGAGAATGGGACTTTATGCATGTCACTAGTAGTCCTGAATATCCCCAGTCCAATGGCCTAGTTGAAAGAGCTGTCCAGAATGCAAAGCAATTACTTGAAAAGTCAAAGTGTGGCAATACTGATGTATTCTTGAATCTACTTAATCTCAGAAACATACCTCGTCATGATATTCTTAGCTCACCTGCTCAAAAACTACTTTCCAGGTGAACTAGAACTACGCTACCTATTTCATCCAGATTATTGTAGCCTAACTCTAAGAACACAAAACCATCAAGACTCAATTGTCTAAGAAGTGTAATATCCAGAAATCTAGTTATGACAGATCAAGCAGACTACATTGTGTACTGAGGGAAGGAGAGATGGTACGAATTCAGACAATGAAGTTTTTCATCAAATAGGACAGATTACAGGCATCTGTGCTGAGCCAAGATCCTATTTGGTAAGCTCTGAGGGTGTGAAGTATAGGAGGAATCACAGACATTTACTTCCTGTACCAGAATCATCATCATTGCAGTCACAACATTGTATCTGTGATGCAAACCCTAAATCAGAGATGAGTCACATATTGTTTCCAGACCAGAATGTGTTTAGAAATCTGATTCTGAACCAGAAGGTGACTCAAACATTCCACAGGTCAACCATTTTGCAGAAACTGTCCCAGTTGCTAAATCCAATTCCCAATTTTATGTCACACAATATGGACAAGTTTCTAAGCCTAGTGTGAAATACGCAGCAACATGGACTTGATTGCATATCTAGATATATATATATATATATATATATATATATATATATATATATATATGTGTGTGTGTGTGTGTGTGTGTGTGTGTGTGTGTGTGTGTGTGTACTTAGTATTGTTTAATGCATGTCTATGGATTATCTCTGATTTCCATATGCTAAATATTTCATGACAAATTGCATGATCTATTTCTCAAAGAGGGCGGATGTAGATCAGAGTGTAACGTGTGTGTGCTATGTCTTTAAGAAGCATGCAAGGCTGTGCGTGTACATATAAATTCCTGACACGTGCAATCATTAGTGCCATTTTGTAGAAGCAGCCAGAGAGTAAACTTGTATGATCGCAGTAGTTAGTTTGTATATAAATTACTTAAGTCATAGTCAATAGCCTCTATAGTAATGTGTTTGTGTAGAATAAAGCTGCTTAAACAGAACCCATGAAGACTCTTTTATTCATGTACCAACACAAAAGCGACAATAACCAACATGACCAGCACTGTTTATTGATGTCTGAGACCATGCCAGCACTGTTTACTGTCTGCGACCTTGACCAACATCGTTTTCCTTACCAGACATATTCTCACCATACTTCTAAACTGTTCAATTTTTGCAGAATGTTCAGATTCACATCTGTTATTGTTGTCTGTTCCTCATAAAATTTGTGGTTTTATAGAAATCATTGGGGATTGGAGTTACTATAAAATGGAAGACATTTGAGTTTTAGGCTTCATATCCTTCAAGAAATGCATGCTAAGGCAAAAACCTATTAATCTATGTTTCTAAGAGCAAATATTAAAATCTTTTCAATGATTTTTGGGCTTTTGGCACCCCACTGTTTTTGACTTTGTCCAAAATTTTGTTCTTAGAGGTTGAGAGGTATGACTCGTACCCTTAACCTAACAGCCAGTAATTTCTCTTCAAATCCTTCATCAGCTCAGTACTACAGCATCTATCCAGTGATCATTCATGCTCTACTCCTTCCTCGAATAAGGGTTCACAGGTAAATATTAGGCAATCAGTATGCACACTATTACACACCTAGCCAATATTAAAACAGTAACCAAAGCTGAGAATCAAACCCTCTACATTGTGTCTGTATATGATAGATCACAATCACTGTTATAGCAAAATGAATTCTTTAACTTCCGCTCAGTCACAGTATTTGTCCCACAAGAATATGTTTTGGGAAGAATCATATTTACCATATTTATCAATCACCTACATTCAGCCAGCAAACCAGCCTCAGTTGATCAATAATGATGCTCAGTCTGTACCCTGGAAGAAAAAAATGGAAAACCTAAGTAACCTAGCTTTTAAAAATATTATGAAAAATGACCTGGAATTTTGCAAGTACTACTTAACCTCCCAGACACTAAGGTTAAGCCTGTTTACAACAAAACCTCACTCAGACACTAACATTCCCTTTACCATCACCTAATAATAACACAGTAAACTTTTAGGTGGCATAATAAATGATAAACTGAAATTTGAACAACACGTTCAGGCAGTCATTATAAAAAAAATCAATCAAAAGCTAGGCCACCTTTACCAAACAAAACCCTTCCAGAGTCACGTCTCAAGAAAGATGCTAGCCTCCTCCAATTTGCTGCCTTCAGTGCTATATACTACCTCTAGTTTTACCAAACTGCATTATTCACAGCTAAACAAATTTGAACAATATTACAATACAGTAGACAGGTTTACTGCCAACATGCAATCCAGAACTCACCACTGTGTAGTCATAAGCCAGTTAAATTGGATATATACTTTTCATACTCACTGATGCAAGAAGCTCATGACATTATTTATCATCCTACCCATTGCCTATCCTTAAAAAAAATCTACTTCAGAAATATTTACCTGATAAAAATCTTCTTTCCAAAGGAAAACTTCTTTTAGCATCAAAGTCCTACAACACAGATTGGAACCCCTTATACCCCTGCCATGCTACAAGATCATAGAATAATACTCCTCTCACATTGCATGTAACTGAAAACACTTGGCAATTTAAAACCCTCCTTCAGTTCTACTTAAAAATATCATGGTCTTTCACTGCTGTCTTGGTCATGGAGAGTTTTAAACCCGCTTTACTAACCTCTACCAACCCATTGGTCTCACCTCTCTATTTAGTTACATTTATTCCAAACTTTATTGCATTTACTGCTTTCTGAAACATATGCTGAGATAATACTTGTCTTTCGCTACCACATCTCTCGTGCTCCCTCCTTTCCCGTATCCCTTGGAGATATTACCACACACACACACACACACACATATATATATATATATATATATATATATATATATATATATATGTATGGATCCATGTCAGATCCACGAAAATACATATAACTGATGACCAGATCACAGAGACGAGATCGCCGACACAACACATCCCCGACAATGGTAAGTATATGTATTACGGAACAGAATGTATTCCCGTATCCACAATACAGTTAAAAAACAAAAATAAACATGTGTATAGCAAGGGGACAACCCCCCCACATAAATATACCATCTCCAAGATCGCACCACATTGTGGAAATGGGAATACATCCCATTTCCCTCTACTAAGCATTGTCGGGGATGTGTTGTGTCGGCAGTCTCGTCTTGGTAATCCGGTCGTCGGTTAAGTGTGCTGTCATGGAACTGATAGGTTCCTATATATATATATATATATATATATATATATATATATATATATATATGGGATCACTACTACATCCCGAATACTTACATTACTGAAGACCGGAATCCTGAGACCTGATAACCGAAAGATGAGAAGACTGGTAGACCAGAAGCGTGAATTTCAAAATCGCGAAGTACGGAGATGTGAGGAGGTTAGGTAAGTATCTGTGTTTGGCTGTGTTGGTTAGGGGCTTTAGTGTGTGTGTGTAAGTGTGTGTTGTGACTGTGATGTGTGTGTGTGTGTGTGTGTGTGTGTGTGTGTGTGTGTGTGTGTGTGTGTGTGTGTGTGTGTGTGTGTGTGTGTGTGTGTGTGTGTGTGTGCGGGAATGTAGGTATGTGGTGGTGTTTTTGTGTGTTTGTCTGTGTAGTGTGACCTTGGAGTTTGAAAATTTAAGTAGGGCGGTGTGCAGGGGGGATTGCTCCCCTGACTTTCTGTAGTTTAGGTTTGTGTGTTTGTGTTTTGGGTGAAGGTGTGTGTATGTGTATATGTGTGGTGTATGTTTAGTGTAGTGTTCAATATTTCAAATTTTGATCTTCCTCCTATATATATATATATATATATATATATATATATATATATGTATATATATTAGTCTCTCTGGTCCACTCTTGTCACTTGTTTCATTAGATTTCTGTGCCCCACTGCTGACATAACACTGTTCTGTTGCTACCTCTCTCTTCCTACTTTCCCTTAACCCCTCTAGTATACTTTAGCAATAATCCATGACTGCGTGTGTGTAACACAGGATTTACCCATGGTTGGCATGCTTTGGTCATGAGGGTGAAGAAAAAAAGTCTTACCTTTTCTAAATAATGTCATTTTATAAACAGACTTTAGCGCTCTGGGTTCTGTTAGTCTGGAAAATGCAAGATATGTACTGAGCATGCTCTAAGTCTGTAAATGGCTGCCCGGAAAATTGCTGTCTATGATGTTTTTTTTTTTTTTTTTTTTGAGCATTGAGGAATCTGCATGGTCATGGTCTATGTAGTGTACCTCTGAACTGTCTAGACTGTCTAAATTGTCAGAGAATATTCAGATGTTTGCCTCGTATTGTTGGTCTGTTTTTCATAAAAGCTGTGGTTTTCTGGCAAATTATTGACGATGAAGTTACTAAACAGTGGCAGACATCTCAATTTGAGATGGTAAGACTTTGAAAGATATACTGCAGAGCTGCTTATAGAGGCACTCTGGGCATTCAGAGCTATGATTTTGTTTCTAACATTTTAAATTCTCCCTTTAGTAGCATGGAGAAAATGCCTTAACTGGATTTCTTCCTGTGAAAAATGCTCCATTTACCGTGAGCGCACTGATTGGTATGTCCTAACAGCATGCACAAATCTAAATATTGAATTAGTTCCAAAGAAATAGAAAGGATCAAAATCAAAGAGAATTTTTGAATATTGCTCTAATTCAGTTTAGAAGTTAACAGATGAAGTAAAGATGTTTTGCATCTACATGCATTTTATGAACAGTAGGAAGTATGACAATCTCTGGCAGTTTGAAATATCTGGCAGTTTGCCATTCTTGAATGACTGTAACAGTCAGTAATTAACCATAAAAATCAGACGTTTTGCAGAAAGAGGAAAAATATGAGGAAAAAAAGGGGACATACTGCAAAATTCTGGAGAAGTGTATAACCAAAGGTATGATTGGCCCAACTGTTCTACAATACTTTTGTAGCCAGGCTTGTTTCCAATTGTATATGCCTGATTTACAGTGAACACACTAACTGGGCTGTCCAAAGAGCATGCACGTTTTAAATTATAATGACCATTAATTGTAGAATACATCATATGCCGCTCTCCTCAGTTTGTTATTCTCACTGCTTTCATTAACCCTCTACCAAACTTCACTTTCTTCTACCTATGGCCCAGTTCTGCACAGAACAGTTTCCATTATATGCTTCCCATTTCTGTTCCTGTTATGCCTTCTAATGATTGACACTGTACTCTTTACACTCACACTCCCCAATCTTATAAATACCAACTCCACAGTCAAACCCATTTGAATAATGGGGGATATTTCCTCCAGAAATGGTATTGCTGCCAGCGTGACTCACAGACAGTGATTCTCTCTGCAAGGACTCTGATCCATGGTGGGTTAACTTTAGGCAAATGAAGCCTGAGGGCTCAGTCTTCAACCACCTGTAGATTACCCATTTATTACTTGCTCCTGCTCTTCTTGATATTCACTTTGGCCCCAATTCTGAAAGATTTGTTTTCAGTGTAAGTGACCCCTTACATTGACAGCAGGCTGAGAGCAGGTGTTTAGGAATCTGCTCTCCTTACAGTAAGCCTATTTATAGATACCCCTTACACCAAAGTAAGTTACTTAAACAGAGAGCTGGTCTTTTGGGATTAGGGCAGACTTACACTGAGAACAAGTCTTTTAGAATCTGGCCCTTTAAGTGTGCTGTATATATATATATATATATATATATATATATATATATATATATATATATATATATATACACAAATGAACCTGTATAAAATGGGCAGCATTGCCTCCACAACAAACTATCCCTTGTTCATTACCTATTTACCAGTTTAAATGTAATCAAAATTATCTTAAACCAATACTATTGTTTACTGTATGCATTATAATTGCATTGTCTATGAATTATATGTAGTCTTTCTGGAACTTTTTTTCCTGGGCCTCCCTAGAAAAGCATTTTCTTTTTTCCAGCTGAACACTTCTGGTAAGCAAATACAAATACATAAATAATAAATAAATGTGCAACATTTCCCCTACATAAAGCTTACTTACATTTTCAAACAGCAACAATAATAAAAAAAATAATAATTAAATACCTGCAAATGGGTCAAGGTAAAACAGTTTACAGATAGCTAACAGCACCTTTACTAACTCTCCTCCTCCCTGGAGACAGATTATTTACTTTTCTTCTGGAGTATGCAGTGAATTGCCACATCCACATTGTGATGGTGGTGCTGCGGTAGCACTGTCGCCTCAAAGTAAGACATTGTCCCATTCGATTCTCAGCTAGAGCGTCTTCTGTCTGGAGACATGCGTGAATGGGTGCACTTTCATTGAAGGTTGTGCATCAGGGCTGGCAACTCAGCACGTAAAAATCTACTGCCAATCATTAGTGGACCGGAGTTCCACTGTGGCAACCCTTAACCGGGAAAAGCCAAAAGACACAACAACTTGTGGTGGCATTGCAATTGCTTCCTCATCCCTCATTAAACTCTGATGATAAAAAAGAATTCCAATCATATTATTGTCCAACTACAATTAGTCACCACATTTTTAATAAAAATAAATAAGCTGGAAAAATACTGCATTTTTGCAGCACATCCTAGATATGCCTACACCTGGCAGGTATACAGTGTGCAGCATCAGCAAAGTGGTGCCTTCTCAGTTAGTGCCATTGGCCTTTATAGTAAAGAAGTATATCATAAAATAATTCACCAAAAATGAACAGAGTGCTTGAAAATAGTCACCAATAAACCAGAAAAGCACTCGGACAGCCGTCTGCGCCCCAGGACCTTTATTAACACAGCACAGAACAGTAGAAGCATGCTGATCCTTTAACAGTATGTTTATCATAAGATAAATAACTTTTCTCTCTCTCACTTCTCTGAATAGTTGCTAAGAGATTCAGTGCAAAATAAACAAATTTGACTGTCATTTTGTCCAATAGCATCCAGTCCGAAATATCCAAAATGTCTTCAATAAAACTTGTTTTTTTTTTTTTTCTTGTGGAAGTAAAGCAGACTCCCCTCCCCCAATATACACAAACAGACTTACAGGCTTGACATTAATGTCAGTGATTCAACAGGTAGCCCTCAGCTTTTAAGGCTGTCGGCTGTATTGCCATATGAAGTACTTAGATTACTGTCCTAATACAGACTTGATAGTCTAGCATATAAGGGGTGCTCTCCTGAAATCTTAATCTTTAGATAAGGTGTTAAACTAAAGTCTTATCTATCTAAGATGGTGATACCTGACAAGGAGGGCATTTCAAGGAAATAATGGACTGCCCAAAAGTGTTCTGAGGCCTGACACCAGAGGCAATGGGGCCCTCTACCCCAGGAAAGTCCATTATTTATCTGTAACACCCAACATTCAGGCCATTATTGTGCTTAGAAAATGGTCCAACTACAGATATATTTTTGACCTTCTTCTATTTTTTATTATTAAAATAAATACATATAGGATTTTAATGTACATCAGTTCCTGCACCACAATTTTTTCAATAGAGGCTGCATCTGAATAGACACAGAGTTATGAAATTTTAGTTTCCTATGTATTGCTCTCACACACACACACACACACACACACACACACACACACACACACACACACACACACACACACACACACACACACACACACACATGCTTGGACATACATAAAAACACAATAAAACATATACAAATACACACACAAACCTCAAAGAGTGTGTGTGTGTGTGTGTGTGTGTGTGTGTGTGTGTGTGTGTGTGTGTGTGTGTGTGTGTGTGTGTGTGTGTGTGAGCTACTTAGGCAGGGACACAAAGCACTGGTTGGACAGAGAGGGTGCTGGAGTCATTGGCTTGACCACTCAGCTGAGATCTCAACTCTATAGCTGTGCCAGTGAAGAGTCTTATTGGATTCTGGAACAAGAGGGAGAAACCAGTCCTGGACTGACTGTGGTCTCTGTGTGCTCTTAAGAGAAATTGCACTTGATGCGGAGATCTGCATCTGGAAATACTGTTTGTGTACCTGTTATTCTCCCAGTGTAGATCCACCACTGTTGCCAGTGGTGAAGATTGAGGCTTCTTAATTATTGGTCCAGTTGTGGGTCATCACAGTATGGTCATTTTTTTTTGTATGTGCAATTATGATGCAAAACAAGGGATAAAGGAATAAAAAGGACAACTTCAGCCATAAGGAAAATCACATTCTCATGGCAGCCCTCAGGAGATGTAGGAAACATCTGTCTGGTAAAGAGGGGCCTAAACAAACTGAGAGGACAAAAACCTGGAATCAAATTGTCCTCAACATTAACTCAGTGGGTGGTAGAAACCACACATTAACACAGTGGAAGAAAATAGCAAATGATATGGTAGGTCATAATAGAAGCAAAGCAAGGCAGAAAGCAATTGCCCATGGCAGTACTGGGGCAGCCTCCAACAATTACCCAATAACACCAGATGAGAAATACCTCCTCTCCATCCATGGGGATGAGTATGACACAGACGATGACGGGAATGGAATAATCAGAGGTGGTGTTGACCCTGGGTGTTACCAACATCTGTAGCAGCAACACTCATCTGCTCAAGAAAGTTGGTTTGAAAACAGCAACATATATTAATATATAGAGAACTGAATGCTGACAAAGAATGATTACATTAAACACATGACAACTACTATTAATAAGGGACCCTTCTACATCTGCACAGAATGACAATGAAGGCAGTGTGTACTGGTAGTGTCCATGCAGCCTCCTTAATAAGGAAACAGTATTGTATGCTATGTCTTTATTAGTAACGTTTTCAAATGATTTTGCAGGATCAGCAGTAGAAACAAACAGATCGACTATTCCAATAACGTTGTAGGATATCAGTAGCAGAATGGCTGTTGAGTATGTTGATAATGATAACATAGTTATATTTATGCCACAGCCTGAGGAAAGCGGCAGGCAGTCCCCAAGTTTAATGGCAGGATCTCACACCTCACACCATGTTAGTAACTCTGCAGGAAGTGGCAGGCATCATAAAGTCAAATACATGCTGACATTACACTCATGCTTGTACAGGAAGTAAACCCCTGCACCTCTACACCAGCATCTCCAAATCTGGGGGAACACTTTCATGGTAATGGCAGACAGTCAGACGTTAACAGTGTCCACAGTGACACCTTTCCAGCTCTCATGACAATCCCTCTTCAAAATCACTTAGCATATTTTTGGGAGATGTGTATGACTTATTTCATCTTAAACTAGTGTGAATCAACTCTGACAACTGTTATTTACAACATGATCTCCAGAAACACAGGTGAATGTTTAACTTGAAAGGGAATAAGTTATGAATAAAAAAAGGTGGCAGGGGGCAAGAGAAACCTCAGGGAACTGTAGAAAGAAATCTGTATGACATAACATGAGACTGTAGTCATTAACACCACTGCTCTGTACATTAACATTCCAACAGCTGGGGTTACCTACAGCTTAAAAGTAATAATACACAAGTATTCAGGGGAAGAATAATAAGAACGTTAGAGATCAAAATGAGTGTCTTGATATGTAAATGACATTGTTGCCATTTCAAGCTCATAACAGCATAAATTATGACATTTTTTGTAAATCATAAAAACAGTCACAACTGAAGATGGTAATCCAAACATGTCTCCAAAAACCATCACCTATATCAGCAGAAGAAGGGACCTCCACAAACAGAACAAAAGAACACTTCAGCATAAAAAAAAATATTTTCTGCTTTCATCCAGACAAAGACTTTATCAGAATAATACAATCTAAGACCAAACCACTTTTAAATAACACCCAACCAATCACATTGAACCAACTAATTAATTACATGATTGACACATGTTAAAAGCACTTTGGACAATTCAATTATAAAAACATTTTCCTAGCTTCAATCTCTTCTCTTTTAAAAAAACATTCATTGTTGGTGTGTCCATTAAGACCAGGGGGGCTTATCTACCCCCAGTCTAATTTGCCAGAGTGTCTTTTTTTGTTCAGTTTTTTTCTTAAAATCCCCTCCCCTTAAATCCAGGGGAACAGCCTCTATACCGGTAAACAAAAACTTTTTAAAACCATGACAAAATTTAGAATGTTTAAACAAGCCGTTCTTATCCTTTGATTTAATAGCATATAAATGCTCCCTAACTATTTCAACCAAACTCCTGGTGGTCATCCCAACATAAAAAGGGTTGTACTTGAAACACCTACTAACGTATACTACCCTTCTGGATTTACAAGTGAAAACACCAGGAATGGGAATGGTGCATGTAAGATGATCTAAAGCCAAATATGGACCCTCTAGGCTATACCTTCAAACGTGGCAGTTACCACACTTGTACCTTCAAACGTGGCAGTTACCACACTTGTACCTTCAAACGTGGCAGTTACTACACTTGTGCCTTCAAACTTGGCAGTTACCATACTTGTACATCCCCTTAGTTTTTGAACCACTATAGGAACATAGAGCTTTCTTACTGCTGTCATTTTTAAAAGCATTTTTAAATTATAATTATTTCTACAAATGAACCTAGTCTAGTTCCAGCAGAAGAAACCAAATCCAGGTTACCTTCCAAAATCTTTCAATGGTCCAAAATAACTGCTCAAATATTTCCACTGTTCACAGTCATATCGAGACTGCATAAAACTTTATCTTCAGCCCCTTTATGTCTGTTCCTTACCAAGGGTTTCAAAAGAACGGTAGGATAAAATTCTTCCCTTTTTAATTTAACTTCATTAGCTGTCATTCTTAAAGAATTGTATTCAAACCCCCTATAGATAAATAAAGAAATTATCAACTTTATTTCTTTATCAAACTGCCTGTCATCAGTTGTTAACCTAGAGGCTCTAATAAATTGTCCCCTAGGAATATTTTTGGCATATAATACTTGAAAACAAAAAACTTTCATTTTGCTTATTGAGAGAACCGGTCAGTGGATGATGCAGTTAATATGGGCCTGCACTCACTATATCTTGCAACATCTTGAGAACCCAGGGACATATGCAAAGATTATCTTTGTGGACTTCAGCTCTGCATTTAATGCAATAATTCTGGAACTTCTTCACTTGAAACTCTCCCAGATTTCTGTTCCTGTTTCCACCTGTCAATGGATCACCAATTTTCTAACCAATAGGAAGCAGGTGAAACTGGTGAAATTTACATCTAGCTATTGCACAATCAATACAGGTGCCCCCCACGGGTGTGTGCTCTCCCCACTGCTATTCTTCCTCTACACTAATGACTGCACTTCTAAGGACCCCTCTGTCAAACTTATTAAATTCACGAACGATACAACTATTATCAGGCTTAGCGGGAATGGTGATGAATGAGTTTGCATATAGATGGGAGGTTGAGCAGCTGGCCCTTTGATGTAGTCAGAATAATCTGGAACTGAACACTCTTAAAACTGTGGAGATGACAGTGGACTTTAGGAGTGGTACTGCAATATTATGCCCCCTCTTTATATCTAATACTGCTGTGTCAGTTGTGGAATCCTTCATGTTTTTGGGCTCTATAATCTCCCGGGACTTGAAGTGGGAGACCAACGTAGGGTCCATCATAAGAAAGGCACAACAGTGAATGTACATTCTGTGACACCTGAGGAAGTTCAACCAATACACAGGAACTGTTAATTCAGTTCTATACAGCAGTCATTGAGTCTGTTCTCAGCTCATCTATAACAGTGTGGTTTGGATCTCTGTCTAATCATGACAAAAATAGGTTTACGTCGAATAGTCAGGTCTGCTGAAAATATCATTGGTGCTAGTTTGCCCTCCTTAGAGGACCTGTACTATTCCAGAGTCATGAAAAGGGCGGGGAAGATCATCACTGACCCTTTGCATTCAGGCCACCATCTTTTTGTACTATTACCATCAGCCAGGCATTATAGAATATTATACAATGACCCCCCATTAATATTCCAAAATGTGCACGCTGACTGGTCAGCGTGCATGTTGTAAATCAGACTTATACTAATGGAAAAAGGTCAGATCGCCCAGACTTTTTCCATTAGTATGTCTTTTTTTTTTGTTGTTACAGCAATGGAGAATGCAAGATCTCCTTTGCTTTTTAGAAAGTGTCTCTCTATGTTAAAGGAGTTTAACATAGCGAGACAGCTTTAAAGAAAGCAACGGAAAAAGGAAGATCTCTGTTGCTTTTTTAAAGTTGTCTCGCTATATTAAACTCCTTTAACATGTGAAGAAATCAACCAGGCTCTCTCACCACGGAATGCTAAGAAGTCCCGATGTATCCAAGTCAGACAGAAATCCCAAGTATAATGCAGCGGCAAATCAATGAATCAAAAGCGAGAGCTTCACTTAGTCAGTAGGCAATAGGCATATGAAATGCACGTAAAATACAACAACAAATCAATGAATCAGGAGCAATGACTTCTGTTTCTTGTAGTAAGAAGTAAATAATCCAATATTCGAGCACGAAAAACGTTTATTGTAAGCGCTTTCGCGTGGTCACCACCACGCTTCATCAGACAATACATGTAAAATTTAAACCATCTATTTATACAAATAACTCTATGAAAAGGCGCCAAATTAAAACAAACTAATCATACAATTTTTCAATTAACATGTTAATAAAAGCTAATAAAACTAATAAAACTAATTAGGAAGTAATTAAAAAGTTTCTGGTTACTGCATTTCATTTAAAGAGAGCCCAAGTTTTTGAAAGGGCTAAAATGCTAATAAATCACACACAGCTGGTTAACAGTATTAAAATAGACACTAAAAGACAATAAAATTAATATTCCAAAATGTGCACGCTGACTGGTCAGCGTGCATGTTGTAAATCAGACTTATACTAATGGAAAAAGGTCAGATCGCCCAGACTTTTTCCATTAGTATGTCTTTTTTTTTTTGTTGTTACAGCAATGGAGAACGCAAGATCTCTTTTGCTTTTTAGAAAGTGTCTCTCTATGTTAAAGGAGTTTAACATAGCGAGACAGCTTTAAAGAAAGCAACGGAAAAAGGAAGATCTCTGTTGCTTTTTTAAAGTTGTCTCGCTATATTAAACTCCTTTAACATAGTGAGACACTTTCTAAAAAGCAACAGAGATCTTGCTTTCTCCGTTGCTTCCACACACAGCTCTGATGTACTGTGTAAGCATACGCATGCGCAGTACATCAGAACTGCCGCAGAATACCAGACAGCTGCAGAAGGGCAGCACAGAGGCATTATACAATGCCATTATTTAAGAAAAGTAAGTATTTTTTTTTCTTAAATAATGCCATTGTATAATAGCAATAACCCACTTCTGGGTGTGGGTAATGCTGGATTTATCCATGGTTGTCTTTGTTTGGCCACTCGGGCTTTGCCCTCATGACCAAACCACACCGACTGTGGGTAAATCCAGCATTAGCCACGCCCAAGCGTGGGTTATTGCTTAAATACACACCAAAACAAGCAGATATAAGAACAGTTTTTTCCACAGGCCATCAAGTTCATAAACAGTTAACTCGGCTTATTAGGTTGGGGTATTCTTTTTCCCAAGTCTCCAAGGATTCTGCAATATTGTTTACATATTGTTACTACTTGTTTCTTTCAGAGTTGATTTCAGTATTTCTTGCACTGAGTTGCACTTTGCACCTTGTATGTGTATTTACTTGTCTTGTTTTTAATAGTTGCATGTATGTCATTTGTTTTGTTCTTAATAGCTGAATGCATGTCTTTTATGTAAGACATACTGGAGAGTTACTGAAACCAGAGTTAAATTCATTGTATGCGTGCATACTTGGCCAATAAATGTGATTCTAAAGTGATTCTGATTAATTTAAAATATTCATTTTCTTTTCTGAGGAGTAGGCTGTCCAAACTCTTGTCCTCTGCAATTTCTTCTGACACCATAAATATTAAAGTTTCTCATGTTTATGTTCATGTTTAGCTCCAAGCTTGTTTAAAGCTGGTTTTACAGAGTATAGGAATCAAGCAGATATGCAAGGTAATGTTGCTTTAAATGTATGTGGATACATAAAGCAGAAGTTCTATGTGGGCGTCTGCTTTTGCTATAAAGCCACCCTATGTCTTCAGAAAATACAGAACTAAACCATGAGTTCAGAACGAGCATTCATTGTCACTTATCAACATCATATGAAAAGGAAAAATGAAATGCACCATCCATAAACCTTAATCACAAATTTATTTTAGTTTTGTTCAAAAGGATACTTATTTTTAATAAAAAGTAACATCAGAAGAAACCATATATCGGATGTTAAAGTTATTTAAGACAATACCAGCCCATTATATTTTTATTTATTTATTTTTTTTATTAACCAGCTAATTGCACTAGATACAAACATCTCTTTCTGAAGGGCAATGCCTGCAGAACAGTTTTGTTAAAGGATTTGTTTAGTCACACAGCAAACAAATAGAGGTAGAGGGTATTAAACTATGGACTACATGTCATGACTTATAACCTTAATCCTCTGACTTAGCAGACAGGTGTTACTTTGGTATCATTATTGGCAGCGCAAAACTCACTGGGATACATTTAACATACAGTAAGGATTCTGTCCAAACCTGATGTTTAGTTCCAGAATTCATGTACACTTCTAGTGCCTTTAAAAAAATGTACATTTATGCAGAAACATCTAATAGTGGTTTTCGGTGCTTTTCACTACAACATTGTACTGTGCATTTGCTTTATTTTGTTGTAACTGTTACTGAATATTGTTCGTAGCTGTTCTAATGTGTTTCTGAAATTCTGCAGCAGTCTTTTACCGCAGATGTTCTATGCATGTTAATTCAGTGATTTTGTGACACCTAGTGTTTTTGTTTGTTTTTTTTGTAAAATGCAATGATACTCATCCACGGAAAGGGTTGTTACATTTATATTGTGCTGTCTCATTCTCTCAGACAGTCAAAAAGCAAAAAGTGAAGACCGAGCAGACATGTGATTAGATGCTTCTCTACCAGCTTCTGTGGTTACAAAATGGTTAATCTATTCCTCCTGTTACCCAGGTGATACAAAATTACTGGACCATAATGACGGCCCATCTTAGACCTGTATCTTCAGAGTAATGATACAGCTATTGTCATTTTACCATATTAGCCCATTGTCTTTATATTAGTTTTATAATAAATGTATTAAACCACAAAGATTGGTGTAGTGGTATATCACAGTGCTGGATAGTATTAGAGATCCCTGTGGCAGAGGGTGGCTGAGGTGCAGATTACATTGTTCCAAGGAATGCAGTCATGCTGACAAAACTACACCATTATTTTAATTAGCTGGTGCTAATGACTTAGTGCCAGCTGCTAACCTGGGCTAAAGCCTCATCAAGCATGGCCTTCCTATGGTTTGGCTTGCCTCAAGTAATTATTTTCCATTCCCTGAAGTGTTTGCAGGCATTGCAGTAGTTTAATACTAACGTGACCCTCTTCCTATGCACACACTTACTTTCTTACCAGGAGTAAATATTCTAATTAAATCATTCTTGCTTTTCCCACAGGCCTTAGGTCTCTGCATTCCTTAATTTAGTTGCACACAGCCAGCCATTGCTTGTATAGTTACTCCTTACTGACCAACAGTTGATTAAAATGAGCATCAAACAGTAATCACACAGAATGCCCATCACATTCTGCAAACACACACACACACACACACACACATTGGGCACAACTCAATGTAAAACAGACACAGAAATACAATGCTGAAAACATACAACAAGCACATCATTGAATCACACACACTGCACAATACATGGTCTCTCAACAGACCTAGCTCATACAGCAGGTACAACAGACATAAACACGCATACACAGCATGCCTATCAGATACTGTACACACACTTATATAACACTTAATATTGACACAGGTGACATACTTAAATTGCAAAGGCTTCACATTTTACTTGCTTTTTCATTGGTTATTACACTGAGTATATCAATGGCTTTGTCTTTCTCTGATAAGACTCAAGGCCTGATGGTGAATTGAAACATAGAAGCAGGGAAAGTAATTTAATCTCTTTTTGTGTCTGAAGTGTAGCTACTCAAACTGATAGAGCTACATTCCGTATTAGCTGTTCCTCTTGCATCTTGTTTACTGTTTTGAGAAATCTTTTCGGCCTGATGATTTTATTCTGTGTGGCAGGTAGACATTTAAATTGCCTAGGCTTCACACTTAACTTGTTTTGTCAGTGGTTATTTTGTTTACTAACTGATACCTAAATACACAGATTATATCTGTGATAACATTCAAGGTCTGCAACAACTACAAGCAGTATCTGTCTCCAGGATGCTGATTTTTCCCATCCACTCTCGCATTCCTAAATCTGCTTGTTAAACTTGGTGTTGCCTGCTTTTGCTGTAAATTGAGCTTTGAAAGCTGCTCCCTTTCTACGCTGCTCTTGATACCTTGGATTTTTTTATTGCCTTTCCTTGTGCTGATATTGAAAAAAAGTGCATTTTCTCTCTCATTATGTGTTCTGCTGATTTACTTGCTCTGAATTCATTTTCCAACTAGTTGTTAGATAAATTAGTATATTTGTACAGTCCAACAAGCTTTTCCGTGTTTTTATATAAAAAGGAATGAGGATTTTCTATCTAGTGGCAGTAATTGGTGCCTGGTCTATCTGATTTGGGGAAACACACTAGAGAGCCTTGAGCATAGTCATTTTCTTGACCAGATGGATTATTAATCAGCTAACCTTGTTTTAGTGCCCGTATAAATTCATCATAAGTGAGTGGCTCTTGGCTCATTTCCACAGAACTCAGCAATGCTTGACATTCTTGCCTGTGCCTTAGAAGTGTTTGTCTTGCATTTGGTGCCATCAAGACAAAGCTAAGTTTCTTATTCAGTAATCACACTTCTACAAGCTTAAAGGATATCTTCAATTATTTTTGCCTTCATTATGCTTATTTTTGTAAAAAAAGTATATTTTGCCTCTCATTCTCCTTTCTGATGAATTACTTGCTATGAATTTATCTAACTAGTTGTTGGATAATTTAGTGTATTTTACACTCCAGCATGCTCTCTGTGTTTTCATATCAAGAGGACATCTAGCAGCAGTATGTGGTAGCCATGGCACCCCTGAGTGCAGTCATTTTATTGGCCAAAAGGAGTATTAGTCATCCTACCTTGTTTTTAGTGCCTGTATAAATGTGGCACATTAGTGGAGATCTTGACTCATTTCCACAGAGCTCAGAAATGCTTTGTGTCCTCTCTGGTGCCTCAGAGGTGTTTGTCTTACATTCAGTGCCACCCAGCCAAAGCTAAGTACTTTTTCTGAATAATCACACTTTTATAAGCTGCTCAAAGTTCCCTGCTGTTGATATCTTGAATTATGAATTGTATTTGTTGTGCTTACTTTGAAAAAAGTGCATTTTACCTCTCATTGTCCATTCGACTGATTTATTTGCTCTGAATTGATTATCTAAATAATCGTTAGTTTTTCACACTCCAGCAAGCTCTGTTCTGTGTTTTTATATCAAGACAAGTGAAGATGTTCCATCTAGTGGCAGTAGGTGGTAGCCTGGTCTATCCAAGTTGAGAAACACACTAGAAAACCCTGAGTGTAGTTTTTTTCTTGGCCAGAGGTCTCATTAGTCAAATTACCATGTTTTTAGTTCCTGTATCAGTTCAGTGCATTTGTGTGGCTCTTGGCTTATTTCCATATAGTTGAGCAATGCTTGAGATCCCCATCTGTGACTTTAAAGCATGTACGTCTTGCATCTGATGCCATCCAGCCAAAGATAATTACATTTACTGAAAAATCACACTTCTATAAGCTGTTTAAAGTACACTGTTGTTGATATCATTAATTACTTATTGCCTTTCCTTCTGCTTATTTTGAAAAAAAAGTGCATTTTGTCTCTCAGCTGTCAGTTCTGCTGATTTATTTCCTCTTTATTCATTATCTAGCTAATTGTTGGATAAATTGTTTTTTTTTATAATCCAGAAAGCTTTTTTCTCTGTGTTTTTACATTAAGAGGATTGAGGATTTTCCATCTAATGACAGCAGGTAATAGCCTAGTTGTAGCTCAACTAATAAAGGACATGTCATAGGTTCACATGTACATAGGAGGTTACTAGGCTAGCAGCCCTAGAGCACTTACAAGCCTAGCTGTGTTAATCCTGAGTTGCCTCAATTGTCCTTGGTTAGGTGGACGTAATTTGCAGAGCGAGTCTATAGTCATAATGGATATACACTTTCCCAATTTCTCCACAGACAGTTTGATGGATATGGGCATCTTGACAGCATCTAACAATTGTCTCATGTTCACAAACAATCATTTAATCCTTAAAGAAACAGATACAGTATGTGATATATATATATATATATATATATACATTGGCACTAGAGGCTAAATTATTGCATACAGGCACTTATAACAAGCAGGTTGTCAGAAACACACACACTACACCTACCACACATGGTATTCACCCCACACATAGACTAATATATGATGAGGCACTTAAATGCGATCATCCCAAACCCCAAACACCTCCCAAACTCTCCATCTGTAAAACTCTTCCTCAGTAAACCCAAATCACTCCACAAAAACAACACTCAACACTATGCATACAGCATACGAAGTGGAACCTCATCTACTAAACCCATGAAGCAAGCCAACACACTACCCAGGACTCTAGTCAATAGGATACTCTATTGTGATACATACTGATGCCTCTTTCACCAGGCTTAACAAAGAGAAAATAACAGTCAGTCACCTATCAGGAGCCAGAATTCAATAAGTTAAACAAACACTCAAGTTATTGCACTACAGGTTCCAGTATGATTCAGTCAGAATCCACATAGGTATAAATGACCTGAGATGTACCTCCCTAGACTATATGAAGAGAGACATTATGGATTCTCGAACTATGTGTCCTAGGCTGGTATGAGCCTAGCATTGAGCAGCATTCTATCTTCACCAAGGATGATGTTGCAATATGAACAAAAGATGGTTACTGACTTTAATAATTTTCCTAGTTTCTGGTGTCATTCTAGGGGATACAATATTTGTCACACCATGTTGCTTTGCTAAGGATGGCCTGTACTTGTCCCATCTAAGCTTAATTTATAATAAGGAAATTAATATATTTAATGAATTTGTTCATGTTTTTAAATATCATTTATTAATTCACAGTTTAGTAATGTGAATGTAATTTAGGATGCGTATCTTTAATATTTTATTAATTGCATTTGTAATGTGTCGATTGAGTTAATGACGTTTTTAATAGAAAGTGGATAAAAACTGCTGCATCAAATAGAAGAATTGTCTGAAGAAGTTTGGAAACTGATTCAAACGAAAGCGCTCATACAATAAAACTTCCTACGAGGAGAATACAGACGTTTCGCTTGTTTGTTTTTTATCCATCTAAGCTTTTGAATATTGTTGAAAACATTGCTCTTCCTCATTGAGCTCTTTTAGGCAATGCCAAGTTGATGAACTTTCCAACATATCAAAAGCTGTCCAAAGCAATCTAAAACTGCTACAGCTCAATACCAGGAGTCTAAACAAGAAGTTCCACTCCCTCCAAGCACTCCTAACCTTGGAGAATGCAGACATCTTTGTTTCACTCGCTCCAAACACTCCTAACCTTGCAGAATGCAGACATCTTTGTTCCACTCCTTCCAAGCACTCCTCACCTTGTAGAATGCAGACATCTTTGTTCCACTCCTTCCAAGCACTCCTCACCTTGTAGAATGCAGACATCTTTGTTCCACTCCTTCCAAGCACTCCTCACCTTGTAGAATGCAGACATCTTTGTTCCCCCTCCCTAAAAGCACTCCTCACCTTGGAGAATGGAGACATCTTTGTTCAACTCCTTCCAAGCACTCCTCACCTTGTAGAATGCAAACATCTTTGTTCCACTCCTTCCAAGCACTCCTCACCTTGTAGAATGCAGACATCTTTGTTCCACTCCTTCCAAGCACTCCTCACCTTGTAGAATGCAGACATCTTTGTTCCCCCTCCCTCCAAGCACTCCTCACCTTGGAGAATGGAGACATCTTTGCTCAACTCCTTCCAAGCACTCCTAACCTTGTAGAATGCAGACATCTTTGTTCCACTCCCTCCAAGCACTCCTCACCTTGTAGAATGCAGACATCTTTGTTCCACTCCCTTCAAGCACTCCTCACCTTGTAGAATGCAGACATCTTTGTTCCCCCTCCCTCCAAGCACTCCTCACCTTGGAGACTGGAGACATGTTTGTTCAACTCCTTCCAAGCATTCCTCACCTTGTAGAATGCAAACATCTTTGTTCCACTCCTTCCAAGCACTCCTCAGCTTGTAGAATGCAGACATCTTTGTTCCACTCCCTTCAAGCACTCCTCACCTTGGAGAATGCAGACATCTTTGTTCCCCTCTCTCCAAGCACTCCTCAACTTGTAGAATGCAGACATCTTTGTTCCACTCCCTCCAAGCACTCCTCAACTTGTAGAATGCAGACATCTTTGTTCCACTCCCTCCAAGCACTCCTCACCTTGTAGAATGCAGACATCTTTGTTCCACTCCCTCCAAGCACTCCTCACCTTGGAGAATGCAGACATCTTTGTTCCCCCTCCCTCCAAGTACTCCTCACCTTGGAGAATGGAGACATCTTTGTTGCACTCCTTCCAAGCACTCCTCACCTTGCAGAATGTAGACATCTTTCTTCCACTCCCTCCAAGCACTCCTCACCTTGCAGAATGTAGACATCTTTCTTCCACTCCCTCCAAGCACTCCTTACCTTGGAGAATGCAGACATCTCTGTTTCACTCCCTCCAAGCACTCCTTACCTTGTAGAATACAGACATTTTTGTTCCACTCCTTCCAAGCACTCCGCACCTTGGAGAATGCAGACATCTTTGTTCCAGTCCTTGCAAGCACTCCTCACCTTGTAGAATGCAGACATCTTTGTTCCACTCCCTCCAATCACTCCTCACCATGTAGAATGCAGACATCTTTGCAGTTACTGGAACATGGTTTAAAGTCATGGGAGTGCCCCGACAGTGGAAGGCTTCAGAGGTTCACACATTTAGGCCAGCAACTGCACAGGCAGAGACCAAAGGTGAAAGTGTCTTGATCAACATAAACAACAAGCATACATCAAGTTTGGTTAAACAGAGTGATGCACTGGAGTTTCTCTGTGTACAAATTACCACTGACAAAGTGGAACCTCATCTACTAAACCCATGAAGCAAGCCAACACACTACCCAAGACTCTAGTCAATATGATACTCCATTGTGATACATACTGATGCCTCTCTCACCAGGCTTATCAAGGAGAAAATAACAGTCAGTCGCCTATCAGGAGCCAGAATTCAACATGTTAAACAAACACTCAACTTATTGCACTACAGGTACCAGTATGATTCAGTCAGAGTGCACATAGGTATAAATGACCTGAGATATACCTCCCTAGACTATACGAAGAGAGACATTATGGATTCTTGAACTGTGTGTCCTAGGCTGGTATGAGCCTAGTATTGAGCAGCATTCTATCTTCACCAAGGATGACGTTGCAATATGAACAAAAGATGGCTGACTTTAATAATTGGCCTAGATTCTGGCATCATTCTGGGGATACAATATTTGTCAGACCATGTTGCTTTGCAAGGATGACTTGTACTTGTCCCCTCTAAGCTTTTGAATATTGTTGAAAACATTGTTCTTCCTCATTGAGCTCTTTTAGGCAATGCCAAGTTGACAAACTTTCCAACATATCAAAAATCTGTCCAAAGCAATCTAAAGCTTTTACGGCTCAATACCGGGAGTCTAAACAAGAAGTTCCACTCCCTCCAAGCACTCCTCACCTTGTAGAATGCAGACATCTTTGTTCCACTCCCTCCAAGCACTCCTCACCTTGTAGAATGCAGACATCTTTGTTCCCCTCCCTCCAAGCACTCCTCACCTTGTAGAATGCAGACATCTTTGTTCCCCTCCCTCCAAGCACTCCTCACCTTGTAGAATGCAGACATCTTTGTTCCACTCCTTCCAAGCACTCCTCACCTTGTAGAATGCAGACATCTTTGTTCCACTCCTTCCAAGCACTCCTCACCTTGTAGAATGCAGACATCTTTGTTCCCCTCCCTCCAAGCACTCCTCACCTTGTAGAATGCAGACATCTTTGTTCCCCTCTCTTCAAGCACTCCTCACCTTGGAGAATGGAGACATCTTTGAAGTTACTGAAACATGGTTTAAAGTCATGGGAGTACCCCAGCAGTTGAAGGCTTCAGAGGTTCACACATTTAGGCCAGCAACTACACATTCAGGGACCAAAGGTGGAAGTGTCTTGATCTACATAAACAACAAGCATACATCAAGGTTGGGGAAACAGGGTGATGCACTGGAGTTTCTCTATGTATAAATTACCACTGACAAAGTTCCATACCATATCCTAACAAGTTATAGGTCATGCCCCATTACCCTGGAAACCTGTATCTCATACTTAGACTTACTGGAGACACTCACCATTCAAATGAATACCATTCTCATGGGTGTCTTTAATTACCTCTCCATAGACTGGGAATCCTACATGACCCCAAATCTGCAGGCACAGAGGTTCCAGAACTGTGTTAACACAAACACTCTAGACCACATACAGTAGTGCATACACCCACTAGTTGAGCAAATACATTGGACCTGGTACTCGCAAATATGGTAGAACACCCCCCCCCTCCTCAACCCCCCCCCCCCCAGTGTTGTGTCCTTCCTGGTGAAATCAGACCACAAAACTGTCTCCTTCAAGATACAAATCAATTCTGTAACCCCAGTAGCCCTGTAAATTTAGGAACTATTCCAAGGTAAACTACCTCTTATTAAGTGATAACCTGTCAGTATTTCATGCCCCTCCAAACTCAGATAACACAGTAGCCTCTGCAGAACTATTCACAGAAACTGTGTATAACCATGCCAATAGTTGCACTGCATAGTTGATGTGTCTAGCAGAAGTAAGCTCAAATCAAACTCAAAAACAAGCCATGCTTTTGGAATCAAATATTAAACAGGCTGTACAATGAAAGAAAAAAGGAATCGTTAAACTTAGGAAGGACAACACTCACAAAGATAAAAACTCTCTCATCAAGCTGAATAGACAACTAAGAGGAGAAATTAAGACCAACAAAGCCAGTTTTAAGGTTAACATAACTTCTCAGGCCAAGAACAACCACAAGGCCTTCTTTAGCAATATCTAAAACCTTAAAGGCAACACACACAATAGTGTGCTGAACTGTTTGTAAATGGAGCCACGTTTACTGAGCTGGAAGATATAGGAAATCTATTGGCTGACAAATTCAGCTCCAGCTTCACCCCCCAAATGCCCCCCCAAGGAAATGCCATCAAACATAACCTCATCAGCTATCAATAGGAAGCAGGTCATAAATGTACTCCCCAAGACTCAAAATTCAATGATAATATCCCAAGATACCTCCAAAACAGTCCAAAATATGACCTATCAGGACCACTGGAGCCACTTTTCAACCAATAGCCTCTAAACAGGGTTTATGCCTCACAAATGGAGGACTGCAATGGTTATCCCACTGTACAAGGGCAGACCATCAACAGATCCTTGGAACTACAAACCCATTAGTCTGATTAGTCTCATCTATAAAACCATGTGATGAATTATCATGGAGGAGATTAATAATGACATAGGAAACCCTCAGACACTGGACCAAGCATGGTTTGGTTTCATCAAGGGCAGGTCATGCCTACTAAACCCAGTGGATTTCTTTAAGAAGGTCACCAAGGCAATGGACAAGGACAAAATAGTGCCTACTGCCCACCTCAACCTGGCTAAGACATCTAATACAATATCCCACTCAGGCATTGTTAATAAACTCATGGAATTAAGCATAAACCACTGCATAATGCACTGGATAGCCAAATGACTCACAGATAGACCCCAGAAAGTTAGGATTGGGAAGACCAACTCCACTAAGAGGCTGGTCACTAGCAGAGTCCCTCAAGTATCAGTGATGGGTCCAGTTCTCTTTGTATCTACTTCTTGGAAGTCAAGGCCAATGTTAAGGTGCTCTGGAGGACCAATTTGCAGATGACTGCAAATTAGGAGGGGTGACTGAATCCTTCCAAGTGCAGATATCTTGTAGGAAGATCTTCTATAGACAAATGACTGCTGTCACGAAGTGCATAATAATACTTTTTAGGAAGTTGGACACCCTGGAAACAGCCTCATTGATAAAACACCTCTAAGAGTAGGCGTACTTGTCAGGCACTTGGGGACACATGTAGATAGACATTAACCTGTCTTTTGATTACCCTGTGTCAAAAGAATTGCTGCTCCGCAAAAAAAAAAAAAAAATCCAAACACAAAATAAAGTGGGGGGCTTTGCCTCCCACCACCCCTATTTAAATATACCAACTCCGAGATTGTACCACAATGGAGCAAATGGCAAAGTCCCAAAAACTGTCCATTGATTTTTTTTTCCTTGGGTCGCTGTTCTATGTCTTCGATATTTAGTGGTTTCACCTTTCAGTGTTCGATAAAAGAGCATTCTATGTTGCTCAACTTGTAAGTAAGGACATGGTATCCAGCCATGTGTAAGGAGGTCACTGTGCCACTTTATTTGGCCTTAATCATTCAGTATAATGCCTCCTTTGGTATGTACCTGACCTGGCACATGCAATAACTGGAATGTCCACAGAGGTTCATCAGAAAAAGAATACAAGGCTTAAACAAATGTCCTATGCAGATCACCTCAAATCCCTATCTTCTGTACGCTGTTTCCTACAGACTGTTGAGAGGTGATCTAGACTTAAATTTTGCTTATAATATGAATAAGACATGTTGGAGTCAGATATATGTGTCAGAGAATTCCAATTCTCTGGGATAGGCTTCCCATCCATGTGAAGCAAAGCCCTTCCCTAACCCTATTCAAGTGTATCCTGGATCAGGGGATGGGAAACCTGAAGTTCACCCCTGGTCTGGCACCTACATCTCTGGTGGACAGATGCAGTAGTTAAATATTGCCCTAGCTAACATACTCCCTTAAAATAACCTTTACAGCACAATTTTTTGGGAGACATTTGGGTTGCATGGCTAGGCTTGTAAAGGCTGCAGTGAACTTGTAGAAAGAATTGCACCCAAAATACATACATTACAATATTGTAAGGCATATATATTACGTAATCAAAACATAAAAAGAGCTAACACTCTTTTATTGAACACTGAAAGACGAAACCACTAAATATCGAAGACACAGAACAGCGTTTTTTTGCCAGGGAAAAAAAAATTGCTGCTCCGCAAAAAAAAAAAAAAATCCAAACACAAAGTAAAGTGGGGGGTTTCGCCTCCCACACCCCCCCCTACTTAAATATACCAACTCCGAGATCATACCATAATGGAGCAAATGGCAAAGTCCCAAAAACAGTCCACTGATTTTTTTTTTCCCTTGGGAAAAAAATCGCTGTTCTATGTCTTCGATATTTAGTGGTTTCACTTTTCAGTGTTCGATAAAAGAGCATTCACTCTTTTTATCATTCTACTACATAATATAGACCCTGTTGTAAGTACGAGTCAAGCTATAGCCTGTAATCATAAAAAATATAAGAAAGAATGTTTAGCAGGTATTATAGTCAAATATCATGTAAATAAATTGAAACCGAAGCAAAAGTATAAAGAAAACCTACAGTTACCTATTATTAAACCTCTAGGTAGGTACAAATGAGACAAGGGTGCTGAAGTTCTAGGTTAGAATGTATGAAATGCTACAGACCTGTAAAAGAGAGAATAGATGAGAATTAAATAAGGAGAGGGGGCCCCTATACAGAAGAAACATTTTAGCACTCCTTAAATGTGTAAAGTATCACCACACATAAAGGCTATATGTATTTATAATTGACAACAATGGCAATAACAATAATAATTATGTGAAGCGAAATACCTGAAAATGAGCCAAGGTAAATAGATCAAAAATATTGTTACAACCATGCATCTTTGCCAACTACACACCACGCCAGTGAACAAATTACTTACCTTTTGAACCGGAATACATAATGAAGTTCCACAAGCACTTTTTTTAAGTGTCTGGTATTGCAATTGCTTCATTCTTCATTAAACTCTGATGATAAAAAGCACTCCAGTCATATTATTCTTCAAAAAAAATTATCATCAAATTTTTAACAAAAATAAATTAGATGGAAAAATACTGCCTTTTGTAGCACACCCTAGATGGGCCTAAACTGACAGGTGTACACAATGAGCAACAACAGCAACATGGGGCCTCCTTTAGTCACTGCCTTTGTCTTTAGAGCATGGAAATACATTGCAAGATAACTAACACCCCCCACTCATTTCTCTGAGTACTTGCCATGAGGTTCAGTACAATGGGCAAAAACGTGAGTGCCATTTTCTCCAATAACATCCAATCTAAAATGGTATTCAAAGAAACTGCAAAAGCTTTGCATGTGCAGATGAAGAGCATATCCTGTTCCATGCATCCACAAATACATACATTAATGCACCCTCACAGATGCACACACACACACACACACACACACACACACACACACACACACACACACGTGCATTCAAAGATGCATCACAGACACACATACACGTGCTGACAGACACAATAACAGATGGTCACATGCAACACACCCACAGGCACAAGAATGCATACACATAAAGACATGTTCCAGGACAGAAACACACACACACACACACACACACACACACACACACACACACACACACACACACACACACACAACACACTCATACACATTCAGGCATATGCTCACAGAAACAAGAATGCATTCACATCCTCACAGAAAGATGCAGAGACACAAAGACACACAGACACACACACATATACACACTCATGCAGTTGATCACAGATACAAGAATACAGATACATTCTCAGAGATAGACACATATACATGCACACACACACACATACACACACACACACACACACACACACACACACACACACACACACACACACACACACACACACATCACTCATATATATGCTCACAGACACAAAAACATATACGCATCCTCAAAGAATGACACAGACACCCAAACCACAGACATCACAGAATGACACACATACACAGAGGCAATCCAGCACAAGGTGACCTAGGCAGCTGCCCTGTGCTGATGGGAGGCTGGCAATTAAAAACAACAATTACAATTTCCCACTTGGCTGTCTTTTGTGTTCTGTGGACTAAGTTTAGCAGCTGCCTGTCAATGAAATTCCTGGAGGGATATCCACCAATGAGATTCAATTCAAGCATGAAGCACTTTTGCAGGCATTTGTCCAACTGCCACTAGGAACAGGTGTGTGTGTGTTTCCACTACTGCTTGAATCCTTTTTTTCTATTAGGCAAATCCCAAGAGCACTGTCTGGTTAAGTGATCTGCTCAGCATCACAAAACAGGCAATGGAGCTAGAAAGAATCAAGCCCTGCACCCTTGCCTTGACTACAAAAAGTAGTTCATAAGAGTTTAATTTCTGCTTTCATTAATCATGTTAGCCACACTAAGCCACTGACCTCTTTTGAGAGGAGGACTAAGGTGGTAGTCACACTGGGTAACTGTCTCTTCTTTTTTCAGTTTGTGCCATGGGAGCTTTTGCAACCCCATGAGGGTTATGGCCTTAGTTTAACATCTCATCTAAAGGAGTGCATAAGTTCTCTAATGCTACATAACAATGTAAATATTAATAATTAATCCAAGCACTTTGGGTGGGAATAGAACCCACAGCATTCTGATCTTCCAGCACCAAAGGCAAATGTGCTACCTGTTGTGACTCTGATACGGACAGCTTAGAGTCTGAATTCCCTGTACTGACAGTCAGATCTTTATTAATTTCATTTTCTGATAAATCAGTGAGCATTGCAGTATAGCAATAATGTCAGTCATTAGAGTTTTGTGGTTATTAATGTTCAAACACTTCATGTTAATGCAACACACGATGTTCTGTTAAAGTGTCAAGTAAATTAATGTTTTGTTATTAAGGTTCTAAGTTCTTAATGAATTGCTTCCTGAAGTCAAAAGTGCATGGTTTAAAAATTTCCACATTCATCTGCCTACTTTGTGACTTTGAACAAATCGCCCAGATAATGCTTCTGGGTTACCCCTGAAAAGAGACACATTGTCCAGTGAATTGAACTGCTTAAGAAATAGATAAAAATCAAATAATCCTTAAAATATATCCCTTTGTTATTTTGGCTTGGTCCGAACTCTTGAACAAAGAGGTTAAAGGTATTTTGCTTGTTCCTTGTGAACTTTGTAGCTTTATGGCAAACTGTTATGGATAGTAGTGATTAAATAATGATAGGTATATGAGTTTCAGACAGTATCCTTCAAAAAATATTTGCTAATGCAAAGGTTGTCATTCTTGCAACTTTCAAAGTATAGAACATAAACATTTAAAATCTGTTCCTGATTTCTGATTGTTTGTCTCTGATGTTTGAGCTAAGGAGAAGAGAAGTTGAGATGTACATTGCTTCTAAATGTGTGTGTGTGTGTGTGTGTGTGTGTGTGTGTGTGTGTGTGTGTGTGTGTGTGTGTGCGCGCGCGCACACTTGGCTCTTTCAGTCCCCAAAAGTTATTGTATAAAGCAAGGATGCTGACAAGCATACACTACATATTCTATAGCATAAACTATGGCTGGCAAGGTGGTAACAAAATCTTAACGTGTTTAAAAAAATTGTCAAAAGCACATTGTCATCTACCCTTCCCAATCCCAGACCAGAATGCTGTTTAATACTTCATTTTAATTCTCTGCCAGCCTTTCACCACCAAACTGGAATACCAGTCACTGTGTTTTTAATTTCATCACCACCTTGGGGAGGTTTTGTAAATGCCGTGATGAAGGCCAACCATTCTCTTTCTTTTTCTGTAAGGTGGGGTAGGTAACCAGGTGGGATTAAGTACTCTGTTTATCTCGAGCCATATATGGCAGGAAGCTTTATTCCTTTTAAAAACATCTGTAGCCGGTACCTTAATTCCTTTCTTGTTTTTCTTATTCTTAGCAATGAGGTCGAGGTTTGAAGATTTTTTTTTTAATATTTCTGTCAGGTGGATTTGTGACTTACATTTAGAAATGCTGATGGTTCTGTTCTTGCTGACTTTTCAGTCATTTTCTACCTAGTCCATCCAGTCTGATGTGCGAGTTGCACTTGTAGCATTGAAAATGATCAGGCCTGTTCTCTTTTGGATGGGGTCCTTGGTCTAACTTCCCCTTCTTCCTGCTACCTTTTGTGACATGTATCTGGTGAATACATTTTGTTTTCTTTTCTTGTGGAAACAACCTAACAGAGCAGAATCAAAGATTGAAACCACCCCAACCCAAGCTTTAGCAGCTGAGCAGGCCTGTCTGCCTTAGGTGTCTACAGATTATACAGAACAGTTTTTTCATAAATAAGTTAAGTAATAGGTGTGTGCGTGTGTGTGTGTGTGTGTGTGTGTGTGTGTGTGTGTGTGTGTGTGTGTGTGTGTGTGTGTGTGTGTGTGTGTGTGTATGTAGTTGTGGATTTGCGGTTATACCTGCAGCTCATAGATAAAAAAGACAGGGACTTTCTTCTTTTGCACTTAAAAAACAAAATAATACAGGACAGATGACCAGTATTGTTTTCTCCTTCTTTTGTTTTACTTTACAACCTCAACGCAAGAACTGTTTACAAACCCAAAATGGAGGGGGGAGGCAATGAAGCCTAAAACTATAGGCAAGTTTTAGTTGCACTTGTATTTTCTGAAAGGTATGAATGTCTTATGTAGTGCCGTGTGGTTTGCTTTGTGACATCCCCACACTGCGCCAGTAATCAAGGAGCCTGAATCCTCACCACTGACACTTGAGAGGGATGTTCATTTGGAATACAAATAGATACACCTAGTATTTCCAGATGCAGCTCTTTGCACGAAGTACAGTTTCCCTTAAGAGGACACAGGGAATGCAATTAGCCCAGGGTCTGGGTTTCTTTATATCCATCTCCCTCTAGGGCCCCAGTAAGGCTTCCAACTAGCACAGCTATGGGGTTAAGTCCCCAGCTGAGTGTTCAAGCCATGTCCTCCAGCATCCTCTCTGTGAAACCAGTGTTTCATGTCCCTGCTCCAAGTAGCTGACACATGCACTCTTTGAGATTAGATTTTTCACACATAAACACACACCTGGGAAAGACCACATAATCCGCAATCAGCTACTCTAAGGCCTTTAACAAAGGGTGTCCAATTATAGTGTGTAATATTAATACTACTACAAATGCTAGCAATTGACCAAGACAGTTCGGCCTTCTGGAGTGGCCCACAAAATGTTACCAAATAAATAAAAGCACTCTCAATGGTTAAATACATTCTAAAAGGATCAACCACAATAAAAGTTTTAAATATATTTAATAATAAATAATAAAAGAACATGAAAATACTGAATATATATTTACAGTAAACCACAGAGTTCAAATCACAGGAAATATTGCAAAATAACATCGATGGACAGACTCAGACAAATAAAAACAATATCTAAACTAAGCCTCAATATAGTTTCCTGACTGAATCTGGGACAATTACTATTCCCTACTTACTTACTAGAGCAAGGCAGATGATGTGGTGACTGGTCCTTGTTGTTGTCAGGCCCAAGTCAAAAATACTCAGTACTGAGAGATTTCTCTTTGTAATATCTAAAATTTCCAAGATGGCTGGCAGAATGACCCCATCTGGTCACCTGTCTATAGGTTCTCACAGTATTCCCCTTTGAAGCTTGAGACAAGATGTTAGCATGCATGTGATAAGATTTTAACAATTGGCTAAAATTTTGGTGTCATTCAAAGGGGATCCAGTGTCTGTCAGCCTGGGATGACATGCTCGACAAGCCACGCTGCTTTGCTAGGGACGGCTTGCACCTGTCACCCCTGGGCTTTCAGATATTGGCAAAGGCTCTTGCCACCCCCATAGTGTCTTTTTTAGGCAAGGCTCAAAAGTCAAACCCACCTCCATAGACAGCACAAGGAACAAGAAACTAAGGGTAATGCTGCTAAATGCCAGAAGTCTTAACCTCAAGATACATGCACTCGAAGCTCTCCTCAGTATGGAGAACATCGATATCTGTGCAGTGACAGAAACCTGGTTCAAGGCTCCAGAGAGCACCCCAGCACTACCAGGTTATACCTCATATCATGCTTTTCAACCCCAAAACCTGGACCAAACCACAAAAGGAGGGGGAGGTTCCATATTTATCAAGGATATCCACACCTCCAGGTTAGTGGCATTACACGAAGTATCGGAGACCATCCATGTGCAACTGACAGTGGGCAAGACTGCTTTTTAGTTTATAGCATCCTACAGACCACCCTCTTAAAGTCAGGAATCCCACTCGGCTTTCCTGAAAACATTGGAGAACATGAAGATCTCTCCGAACACCATTATACTGGGCGACTTCAACTACCCAAACATAGACTGGGAGCATTACTCAAGCCCCAGCACCTTAGCCCAAAGGTTCCTGGAATTTATAAACTCAAATGCTATGGAACAACTAGTCACCACTTCCACAAGAGGGGAAAACATACTAGACCTGATAATTACCAACATGGGGACTCTATGCTCCATACCAGAAGTATATCCCTCGTTAGTAAGATCAGACCATAAATTAATTTCACTGGATATCCACTTCCCAACCCCACCCCCAGCCCAGAAAACCACAGTGAAAAACCTCTCAAAAGTGAACTTCACACTTCTCAAAACCGAAGTGGAATCCTTCAAGGCCCCAGAGCCAGTGGAAACTACGGCCCAAACTGCAGAATCCTATATAAACGCATTCTACGGACATCTCCAGGAATGCATGGATCATGCTATCCCAAACAAAATCCAAGACCCAATCATCCAAAGGCAGGCGTTCAGTCTGGTGGACCCCAGCCATAAATAAACTGTACAACAGAAGGAGGAAGCTACTACATGATAGAGCAAAATCCCTAAAAAGGAAGGCATCTCTGATCAGTACTAGCAAAAAATTAAGATCCCTCACAAAATCCTCCAAGGCCAGCTTCGAGAGAAATATTGCACAGGACACTAAAGACAATCATAAGGCTTTTTTCAGTTATGTTAGGAACCTGGGATGCAACTCCCAGACTTGTTCTGAGTTGGTTCTAAACGACAAAAAATACACTGAACCCACAGACATCGCCAATATCCTGGCAGACAGGTTCAGTGCAAACTTCTCCACCCCTCCCCCCCAAAAGAGCAAGTATCTATCCCGGCAGAGTGCAGCCTCCCAAACATCTCTGATGCTCAGGTGAAGGCCGCCCTCTCCAAAGTAAAAAACACTGCTTCTATGGGACCAGATGGTGTCCCGGGTTGTGTCCTACATGAACTCCAAGAAGAACTAATCCCTCAAGTAAAACTGCTGTACAATCTCAGCCTCACTACAGGATATGTGCCCAAAGAATGGCATACAGCAACAGTGGTCCCACTCCACAAAGGTGGCGCCTCTGCGGACCCTGAAAACTATCGCCCCATAAGCCTGACTAGCCTAGTCTGCAAGGCTATGGAAAGGATCATCATGGAACTCATAAACAAAGACATTGGGGACCTACAGACACTAGATCTTACCCAATTTGGCTTCGTCAAGGGCAGATCCTGCCTTTTGAACCTGGGCGACTTCTTCAAAACAGTCACCAAGGCCATAGATGAAGGGAAGGTAGTCCACACACCCTATCTCGACCTCGCAAAGGCATTTGACACAATACCCCACTCAGGCATCATAGATAAGCTATCCAGCCTAAATATAAACCCCTGTGTCACAAGATGGGTCACAAACTGGCTCATAGACTGAACCCACAGAGTCAGAGTTGCTGGGGCCATGTCAGACTCAAAACCGGTCACAAGTGGTGTCCCACAAGGTTCTGTCCTGGGACCTCTCTTGTTCAGTATTTACTTTTTTGAGGTACAGGCCAACGTGGGAGGACTATGGCTCACCAAGTTCGCAGATGACTGCAAACTGGGCGCCATAATTGACTCTCCAGCTGACACAAACATCCTTCAAAAAGGTCTCGCAGAGATGGATAACTGGTGCCAGAGCCATGGTCTAAAGCTAAATGCCAAAAAGTGTATAGTCATACCCTTTGGCAAAAACAATGTGCCCACAAATTACCACATAGGTGGTAACCCATTAAGTACAGAGAAAGTAATTAGGGATCTGGGGACCCAAGTTGATAGCAATCTCTCCTTTGACAACCACATTGCCAAAGTGGTTAGAAAGACCTTCTACATAGCCCACCTCATCATGAAAGGATTCACATCTAGATCAAGAGAGGTAATCGTGCCTCTTTATTCATCCCTCATCAGGCCCATCATAGAATACAATGCCCCCTTTGGGATGTACCTTACCTGACACCTGCAGCAATTAGAAAGACCCCAAAAGTACCTCACCGGGAGGATCAAGGGACTCAAACAGATGCCATATGCTGCTCGGTTAAAAAAACTCCTGCTCTACTCAGTTGCATACCGCCTACTTCGAGGCAATCTATGCCTGACATATAAAGCTATGTCCAACCCAGAATTAATGGACATACTCCACCTCAGTAAATCTAAATCCCTTAGAGCCATGCGCTCGAGGGACTTGAACCTCAGCACAGAAATAAATAGAACATGCTGGAGGGACAGATTCATAACCCAGAGGCTCCCTTTGCTCTGGAATAGAATTCCAATTCATGTTAGGCAGAGCACCTCACTGACTCTCTTCAAGAAGAATCTTGATGAGTGGATGGGGGATCGTAGGTTTGTCCCGGGGATTACTTCCGTGTCACTATTAGACAGAGGCACAGTAAACTAAACTTTAAAAAGGGCACAGTATACTCAAATCAAGGGGTGGCATAAGCCAAACACAATCGGGCTAGGCTTATAAATGCCCCAGGGCAGATAGCCTAGTATGAACCTATGAACCTATGAACCTAAGATACATATCTAAAGTTTTGCTAATGTTTATGGCAGTGCCTAGGGCTTCCCCACTTTTTACTGAGCTAATGAACAGAAGCTTCTTCCAGACATGCCATCTCCAGTCCTCTTCAGAGCTGGGATATAAGCACTTCCATTGCCCGACAGGTGTACCGATTTACAGCATTTTTCTTAAAGTAAGAAGTAAGCAAGCTGTTTAACCCCTTCTCTTCCAGTGTCCTTAGCTAACATATATACATACAGCCTCACATTTATATTCCTTATCTGTCCGGCAAGACCCATTGTTGATACATTTTTAACACTAGCAACTTTACAAACATATTTTGATTTTGAAATGCCATACAGTTCTAATACATCTGTAACATAAGCATATGTGCAGATCAGTTTGATATTCAACTGCCATACAGTTTTAATATATTTGTAACGCAAGCATCTTGTATAAACCAGTTTGATATTCAATGGACATATCATTCTTTACAGACCTCCAGCTGACTATGCTGGCACTAGCCCATATCATAACATATCTCCCCCTAAGAAGACTCAAGCTAGTTTTTCAAGTGACCCTTGAGAAATGTGGTTTGAGAGAAATAAACCTATCTGAGAATATATTACCCCATTCCCTGTCTTGAAAGTCCATCTGCATTGGCATTGCTGACCCTCTCCAATGTTGTACTGTCATGTCACATGCCTGCAATCCTAAGTTCCACCTTAATAACTTGGCATTTTGCTGTCTGGCTCTGTGTTGTCATGTTAAGGGATTGCAGTCTGTAACTACAATGAATTTCCTTCCATACAGTTAAAGCTGATGTTTCTGCAGTGCCCATACTATCGCTACACATTCCCTTTCTACAGCTGGATAACATTCCTGCCTGGGTTGGAGTCTATGGCTGAGATATACCACTGGGTGTTTTCCCCCTTTGAGGAACCCTAGCTAAGTACAGCCTCCACCCCATGTTTTTTGGCATACACCTGCACAACAAATTCTTTGCTGTAATCTGGACTGGCTAACACAGGGGTTCCTCCCAAAGTTCATTTAAACTTCTTGAATACCTGCTTACATGCTGGGGTCCACACTAATTGATCTGGTCTGTTTTTCCTTGTCATATCTGTGAGGGGAGCAGCTATTGCATTATAATTAGGGAGAACATTTATATAGTACCCTGCTATTCCTAAAAATGCCCTCACTTACTTTTGGTTACAGGGGCAGACCATGCCTGAATGGCTTCTACTTTGGCAGGTTCTGGCCCAATCTTACCACTCCCCATTCTGTCCCAGGTGGGAGACCTCTGCCATACCCACCTGACACTTACTAGGCTTGATGGTCAGCTCTGCCCTTTGCAGTCTGCCCAGCACCTCCCTGACATGCTGAAGGTGGTCTTGCCAGGAATGGCTGTAGATGTCAATATCATCCAGGTAAGCAAGGGCAAAATCTTCTGCTCCTGCCAGGATATGATCTACCAGCCTCTGGAAAGTTGCTGGGGAATTTTTCATCCCAAAGGGCATCTTTGTGAACTCATACAAGCCAAACGAAGTCACAAAAGTTGACCTCTCTCTGGCGCCTGCCAGTAGCCCTTGGTCATTTCAAAAGTGGTCAGATACTTAGCCCCCCCCCCTAGCTTTTCTAAGGCTTCATCTCCTAGGCATTAGGTAAGCATCTGACTCTATGTGACTATTTAGTCTTCTGTAGTCTTTGGTACCAGCACTGCTGTGCAGGCCCAGGGACTCCTGGACTCCTGGATTATTCCCAGTTCCAACATCTCCTTCATTGCCTCCCAAAAAGTCTGTCTGACTCACTCAGGCACCATGTAAGGGGCCTGCTTGATAGGTCTTTGGGGCCCTGTATTCACATGGTGCTGCACCAGGTGGGTGCATCCTAAATTCCCAGTGAACATGTCCCCAAACTCCTGCAACACTGCTTGGATTTCTTGAACCTGGTTAGGGGATAGCCATTGGGACATTGCTACTCCTTTCACTGAGGTGGTAGTCCGAGCCTCACTAAGGAGATGAGTCACCAGATCGCCCTCAGACTCCTCCTGCCATCCACTTCAAATACTCAGCACAATGGCCTCCCTGTCATGGTAAGGCTTCATGATGTTAACATGGCACAATCTGTGTCCCTGTCTCTTGCCTAGCAGTTATACAATGTAGTTAATATCACTGACTTCCCTTACCACTTTGAAGGGTACCTCCCAAGCTGTCTGCAGCTTACTGTGTCTGACAGGAATAGGTGCCATAATCTGCTGTCCTACAGAATACTCTCTGGCTCAAGCATTTCTGTCATACCAGACCTTTTTCTGCTGTTAGGCTCATGCCAGCTACTCCTGGGCTAAGTCCATGAGTTCCATAATCATTGTCCTGAGGTTTAGGACATATTCCAAAACAGACTGCTTGTGGGATTCACTCTCACCCTCCCACTCATCAATAATCAAATTTGAGTGCCTTCTCACCCTGTGCCTATACAGTAACTCAAAGAGTGAAAAGCCTGTGGATTCCTGGAGCTTATCCCTGTATGCAAACAGTAGATGGAGCAAATATTTGTCCCACTCTCTCATAAACTGTCTACAAATGCCCATAGAATGGTCTTTAGTGTAGAGTTTAACTTGTCCACAAGACCATTAGTCTGGGGTGGTAGGGGTGATCTTTAGGTGCTTCACCTCACAGCCCTCCCACAGACAAGTCAGCAGGTCTGACATGAAATTGGCAACTGTGTCAGTCAGTATTTCTTTTGAGAAACCTACTCTGCTGAAAATCTCTAGCATAGCATTTTCCACCTTCTCTGCCTCAATGGAGGACAGAGTCACCACCTCAGAGTATCTAGTAGCATAACCTACTACCACTCAGATATACTTCTTCCCTATGGAACTTAGGGTACTCAGAGACCCCACAATATCCATAGCTACCCTCTGAAATGGCTCATCAATCACAGGCAAAGGTATCAAATGAGCTTTGACCTTCTCCTGTCTTACCTACTTTTTGGCACTGCTCCCATGTCCTGCAGTACCCTGCTACAGCAATGGCAGCCTCAGGCTAATAAAAGTTCTGCATAATATGTCTCTTGGTACACTTTACGCCCATATGACCTGCAAAAGGAATGTCATGGGCTATGGCTAGATGTGCCAGATGGTAGCTCTCTGCACTACCAAGCTTTGTATTATCTCACCTTCTAGCCCTCCCTCAAAGGTCCACTCTCTGTACAGTAACCCTTTGTACCAGTATACAAACTCCCTTTTCTTTAAGAATCAGGCACCTTCCTAGCTACTTCCTTCAAGCCATGTAATGCAGGGTCTGAGAGCTGAGCCTGTCTCAACTCTATCTTTGTGACTTTTCCCAGCTCCCCTTCCACAGGAAATCTGGTATCTTCTGACAGCAGTGCCTACTGTCAGCCTGGATACAACCACTCACTCCTCCCCTTGCAATCACCCTGTCCAAGGGAGCATCAGTACCTACCAGCAGCTGTGGCTCATCTTCAGGGTCACTGCTACATGGCAGCTCGCTCCCTGAATTAGCCACATTACCAGTCCTGGCTTCAGGGGTAAGGTCTGTCTGGGACTCCTCCAGGCTACCAGACCCACATGCCTGTCTCCAAGCCTGACTGTGTGTCACTGCATGCACACAAGGTACTGCATTATCAAAATCATTCCCTATCAAGACATCTGCAGGGATATCCTCAAACACACCTACTTGCTTGCTTCCTTTTCTGCTCTCCCAGTCAAAGTGAACCCTGGCCAAAGGCATTTGGAATGGGATGCCTCCTAAAGCTCTCACTGGAGTGGACTGCCCAAGCAAGTACTGCTCCTCTTTAACCACTTCAGGCTTCACAATGGTTATATCACAGGCTGTGTCTCTTTTGACAGTAGAGAGCTTTCCATCCGCCAAGATAGGATACACACTCTGGTGGTAGTTTGGTACCCCTGTTGTCTCCATACAATGTACCACTGGCATTCTGTTATTCCCACTTGCTGGCTCCCCCACCTTTTGTTTCCCATCTTGCCTCCATAGACATCTGTTTGCTACATGGCCCCACTGGTTACATTTAAAATATCTGACCCTAGGCCCTGGCCATGTACCTGAACTAGTGGTTTCCCCTGTTACTGGTAAACGCTGTGGATGTGGTTATGGCTGCCCCCATAGGTTCCCTTATATCCATGTGTAGCACTGGGTATCCCTTTCCTATGCAGTGATGCCCTGCTTGCTAAGTAGAGATCCCCCTTTTTCCCTAACTCATCTGCAGAATTGCAGAATTGCCCTCTCGGTCTGCCAACCAGATTCTCATGTCCTCAGGCAAAGTTCTAAAGGCTTGTTTGCTCACCAAAAGGTCTGCCAGCCCTTCAAAAATTGTGACCTGACACCTACTCACCCACCCATGAAAATAACTGCTTAACTCACCAGTATAATCAAACATGCTTTCATCTGCCTTGTGACTATGCTCACAAAAATTTTTTGGCAAGATTTGGGTGTTAACTGAAAACATTGTAACAAAAAGTGCTTAACGTTATCATAATCTAAACAATTAGTATCAGACAATTTGGAAACAGCAGTTATAGCTTTACCATGGAGTAAGGGGGTGAGGAACTGTACCCAGTGTCCCGGTCTGCATTATACTGTTTGTATACTCTTTCAAATATATGAATAAAACTATAAAAATTATCACTTTCTTGGTAATGAAGAAGAAGTTTACTGATGTTTATTCCTTCAGAGGTATGGTTACTCCCTTTCCTATTACCGTCATGACCCTGGAGAACAATCAGTATTTCCTTTTCATGTTGCCTCTGCCTCTTTTTTTTCTTTAGCTTCCAAACATCTCAGTCTCTCTGCTGATTCTAATTCCCAATGTTTGGCCTCCAGTTCAAGTCTCTTTAATTCCAAATGGATTTTTAAGTCCTCTGTCTCTTGGTACACTTTACGCCCATATGACCTGCAAAAGGAATGTCATGGGCTATGGCTAAATGTGCCAGATGGTAGCTCTCTGCACTACCAAGCTTTGTATTATCTCACCTTCTAGCCCTCCCTCAAAGGTCCACTTTCTTTATATCTGTCTCCCTCAAGGGCTCCAATAAGGCTCACCATTAGCACAGCAACAGGCTTAAGTCCTTAGCTGAGTGCCCAAGCCAAGTCCTCCAGCATCCTCTGCGTGAAGCCAGTGCTTTGTGTCCATGCTCCAAGTAACTGACACACTCTTTAAGATTTGAGTTTTCACAGACACACACACACACACACACTATATATATATATATATATATATATATATATATATATATATATCACAACTGTACTAATTATGAAGAATGTTCCTCATTTCTCATGTGTGTATGTTCCATTGTTGTTGCTTATTTTACAGGGCATGTACTACAGAAACAAAGTTCATGCATTGTTTAAAGTAACTAGCATGGGCTGACTTTTGATGCTTTTATTTTATAACATTTCCTGGTAGAAACTGGTTTGAGTAATATCCATGTTTCTTTGATATACTGTGCCAGAATATACTTGAGATATTTTTGACCCGCACCTTATGATATTGTTACCAAGTTTCTTTTTTTCTTTCTTCATTGGCTTTTGACACTTATGAACTGCCCTGTTTCTGAGGGCTGCAAATTTCTGTCGCCAGACTGGTTATCCTACTGGTTGGCGGTCTGAGCTGTGACTAAGGATGAAATAATTTCCTCTTTAGTCAGGGTGGCATACACCAGTCCTTTGACTTCGCATACCTTGGCCAAACTAGTTCTTTGTCAGCTTGCCATAATCCTCTGCTGATATTTTTCCTGCTCTTCATTTTAATAAGCTGACTTCTTCAGAACACAAAACAAAGACCACTGACATTTATTTATTTTTTATGTCTTTATTTTATATGTATTCAGAGTGCATTTCACTTAAAAATGTTATAATTAAGAAATAGGTTGATTAATACACCATCCAGCTTTTGCAAGATACTCAACAGTTTTTAAGAAAATGGTATCTTTAAATGCTGATTAATTAATTAACTTCTTGATTGTCAATGATATTTAAATGCTATGAATTGTCCTGTGTTTTTGAAGTCTGATGAAGCATTATTGTCTAACGTGAAAGCGCTTACTTTGTTTGTGGATCCTATTAAAATTCGTGAAGTGAAGTGAATACTGCTTATCTGGATTATTTCATCTGCCTGGTGTACCACTTTGGTTTTGTTTCGTGATTTCTGGTCTTTCTACTCAGTGAGTACTTTATTCAGTGGCTAGTTTGCCTTCTTTCTAAAGACCACTGACAGCTTGATCCTTATAAAGGCATAACACTCATTAAGGTCTTCAAGCAATAATTCAATTAGTCTAATTGACATTAAATAAAATGAATTTTAAAAAAGAATGAATAAATTTTAAATTTTAAATTTTAAATTTTAAAAAGGAACTATTTAAATCTCTTTTTTGACTGCCTGGAGTCGTTCACCGCTTGTTTTTGTGGTTCTGAGTTTGGCTTCGTTTTTTGGATTTTTCCTGCTCTCCTTGACTAAACTAAACTAACAAACAAATAAATAAATGAATAAAACTGTTGTGATATGAAACTCTGAATGTCTACCTTGTGGCTGCTGAGAGAATGTACACCTTTACTGACAACTGCTTACAGTCCACAGAAGTTCAATATCCCCACCACTGCTAACCAATATGCAACATCCTCACACTGGGCCAGTAATCAAGGAGTCTGAACCTATGAACGGAGATCGGCATACAGCGCAGAATAGGAGATTTTCCTTTTCCTCGCTGTACTGCGATCTCGGAGTTGGTATATTTAAGTAGCGCGGGGTGGGTGGGACACGTGGGGGTGCAGGGGTGCTTGCTCCCCTGCAAAAGCATGTTTTGTGATGTGTTGTCTGCTTTTTTTTTTTTTGGTGGAGTTGTTCTTAATTTCGAGATTTCAAGATCTCGAGGTTCTGAATTCGATATTCTGAACCTCGGGATTTTGGTATTTCGAAACTAAGAAGTGAATCCATATATATATATATATATATATATATATATATATACATATATATATATATATATATATATATATATATATCTGTAAAATGTTTCCTATTATTCTTTTTGGCTAGGCTTATATAGGCCCCAGGGCTGATAGCCTAGTACCTACTTATGAACCTATGAACCTATTAATCCTCACCACTGACAGTGGAGAGGGGGACTTCACCTGGAATACAAATGGATACACTCAGTATTTCCAAATGCATCTCTCTGTACCAAGTGCAATTTCCCTTAAAAGCACACAAGAATGCAGTCAGCCTGTGGTCTGGGTTTCTTTATATCTGTCTCCCTCAAAGGCTTCAATAAGGCTCACCATTAGCACAGCAACAGGGTTAAGTCCTTAGCTGAGTGCCCAAGCCAAGTCCTCCAGCATCCTCTGTGTGAAGCCAGTGCTTTGTGTCCATACTCCAAGTAACTGACACACTCTTTAAGATTTGAGTTTTCACAGACACACACACACACACACACACACACTATATATATATATATATATATATATATATATATATATATATATATATATCACAATTGTACTAATTATGAAGAATGTTCCTCATTTCTCATGTGTGTGTTCCATTGTTGTTGCTTATTTTACAGGGCATGTACTACAGAAACAAAGTTCATGCATTGTTTAAAGTAACTATCATGGGCTGACTTTTGATGCTTTTATTTTATAACATTTCCTGGTAGAAACTGGTTTGAGTAATAGCCACGTTTCTTTGATATACTGTGCCAGAATATACTTCAGATGTTTTTGACCCGCACCTTATGATATTGTTATCAAGTTTCTTTTTTTCTTTCTTCATTGGCTTTTGACACTTAAGGTTATACTACAAGGGTATATCTGTGTTGGTGAGGGGGTGCCATAAAGATGTTTGCATATGGATGGTACCAGTAATTATTTGAACTGTATCAACTGCATTGTAGCAGCTTCTTAACAGCAATATCAATAATATACCAAACAGAAAATATAGCCTTACAAAGTACCTTTAGTTTATGCACACGTAGTGCTATGGTTTGGCATTTTGTATTGTACTTGTTCATTTTGGGTGTTACGCTGACAGAAAGTAATTCTTTTTTTTTGAGCTGTGAATACATCAAGAGTAAAAATCCTCCATCAGCAAAAAAAAAAGGGTACAATGGAATGTCTACAGTACCATGCTTTTTAGAATGGTTAAAGATGTGAAGTGATTTGTTTTATACTTGACAGCTCTGCTTTTGTTGAGTTCATCTACCTCATCTATCTTTATTGCAAAGGGGTTATATTTTGCATTATACTGTCTTTGATGTGGGTGGTGTGGTGAACTTCTGTGTTAAACATATAGAAGCTTACTGCAGAGTCTCCATCATTGTTCAGTGTTGAAAAGAATTGGATGCCACTGATATTGTTTAAGTTGCTGAAATGGATAAGAGATTTGTGCCTGAAATATAAGAAACAGATGGGCTACACCTGAGGTATTATATTTACTGGTTGTTAGTCATCTGGTCCCTTTTGCTTGCCCCAATAAAGAAAAAGCTCTCTCATAGCTGACGTTACTGCAAATTAATGACGCATATGAATTAGCTTTCTTTATCTCTGCATGACTTTGAAGCACACTTAGTTGGCGCACACATTGTTCTCATGCACTGAAATGACATTCTGGTCCAAAATGCATCCTTGAGTGTCAGTTATGCATTCACAGCATGTTAACTATAAAAAGTTTTCATTGCATTACTCGGGTGTTTTTAGTACATAGGAAGAATGTGGTTTTTGATGTGAGGTTCTGAAGTAGGAATGGAGTCAACAGTGAAATGAAAACAATATCAGGTGCTCAACAAAGGAAGGCAAGTGTGCTCATCAGGAACAGACAGCACAGCTTATCACAAGTTAGGTGCTTTTCTGATCTGGTAAGTTACAATCCTTTTATAACTGACCACTAAGTGTGAACAACAATAACAATGTACAGAGCTGCAAACTAACATTATTCAACCTTCTAACTGTGACACATTCTCACTTTCCAGCCATGACTGAAAGGATCAATATTGACACCTTTGGGACTGTAGAGATGAACACAATGGATGGATTTAGGAGGGACAATTTAAAGGGAGTACAGTGTATATACAGCATTCTTTAAAAAGGTGTTCAGACCCTTTACTGCCAAATGTAGAATGATTTGGTGGTGTATTTTCAATTTTTTGTGTAATGATTTTGTAATCCCCTGTGCTTTTTGTCATAGGTTCATAGGTTCATAGGTTGATACTAGGCTATCTGCCCTAGGGCATTTATAAGCCTAGTCAGAGTGTGTTTGGCTTTCGCCACCCTTTTAGATTAGTTGACTGTGCCTCTGTATAGTAGGTCACAGAAGATAGCCCTTTTATGGTTAGATTACTGTGCCTCTGTCTAGTAGGGACACAGAAGAGATCCCAGGGGTAAACCTACGATCTCCCATCCACTCGTCAAGATTTCTGCCTAACATGGATTGGGATTTTGTTCCAGAGTGAGGGGAGCCTCTGGGATATGAAGCTGTCCCTCCAGCATGTTCTATTTATTTCTGTGCTGAGGTTTAAATCCCTGGAGCGTGTAGCTCTAAGGGAGTTGGATTTCCTGAGGTGGAGCATGTCCATTAATTCTGGTTTGGACATGGCTTTATACGTCAGGCACAGATCGCCTCTGAGTAGATGGTAAGCAACTGAGTAGAGCTGGAGTTTCTTTACCTAACTGCATAGGGCATCTGTTTGAGACCCTTGATCTTCTTGGTGAGGTACTTTTGGGGACTTTCCAGTTGCTGCAGGTGTCGGGTAAGGTACATCCCAAATGGGGCATTGTATTCAATTATGGGCCTGATGAGTGATGAGTAGAGGGGCACAGTGACATCTCTTGATCTAGATGTGAACCCTTTCGTGATAAGGTAGGCTATATAGAAGGTCTTTCTAATCACTTTGGAAATGTGATTGTCAAAGGAGAGATTGCTATCTACTTGGGTCCCCAAATCCCTAATTACTTCTTCCGTACTTAATGGATTACCACCTATGTGGTCATTTTTGGGCACTTTGTTTTTCCCAAAGGGGATGACTATGCACTTTTTGGCATTTAACTTTAAGCCATGGCTCTGGCACCAGTTATCCGTCTCTGTGAGACCCTTTTGGAGGATGCTTGTGTCAGTTGGCGAGTCGATTATGGCACCCAGTTTGCAGTCATCTGCGAACGTGGTCAGCCATAGTCCTCCCATGTTAGCCTGTACCTCAGAGAAATATATACCGAACAAGAGAGGTCCCAGGACTGAGCCTTGTGGGACGCCACTTGTTACTGGTTTAGAGGCTGACATGGCACCTGCAATTCTGACCATGTGGGTTCTATCCCTGAGCTAGTTTGCAACCCATCTTGTGACATAGGGGTTGATATTTAAGCTGGTGAGCTTATTTATGATGCCCGAGTGGGGTATTGTGTCGAAGGCTTTTGCGAGGTCCAGGTAGGCTGTGTGGACTACCTTCCCTTCATCTGTGGCCTTGGTGACTGTTTCAAAGAAGTCGACTAGGTTCAAGAGGCAAGATCTGCCCTTAACAAAGCCAAATTGGGTAGGATCCAGTGTTTGGAGGTTCCCAATGTCTTTGTTTATGAGTTCCATGATGATACGCTCCATAGCTTTGCAGACCAGGCTAGTCAGGCTTATAGGGCGATAGTTTCCAGGGTCCGTTGTGGCACTACCTTTGTGGAGTGGGTCCACTGTTGCTGTACACCATTCCTTGGGTACATATCCTGTAGTAAGGCTGAGATTGAACAGTGACTTTATGTGAGGGTTCAGTTCTTCTTGGAGCTCATGTAAGATGCAGCCCGGGACACTGTCCAGTCCCATTGATGCTGTGTTTTTTGCTTTGGAGAGGGCAGCTCTCACCTGTGCATCTGTGATGTCAGGAAGGCTACACTCTGTTGGGATAGACATTTGCTCTTTTGGGGGGAAAGGGGGGGAGAAGTTTGCACTGAGCCTGTCTGCCAGGATGTTGGCAATGTCTGTGGGTTCAGTGTATTTTTTGTCATTTTGCACTAACTCAGAGCATATCTGGGAGTTGCCACCTAGGTTCCTGACATAACTAAAGAAGGCCTTGTGATTATCTTTAGCGTCTTGTGCAATTTTTCTTTTAAAAGCTGGCCTTAGATGATTTTATGAGGGATCGTAGTTTCTTGCTAGTACTGATCAGAGATGCCTTCCCTTTTTGGGATTTTGCTCTATTATGTAGTAACTTCCTCCTTCTGTTGTATAGCTTATTTATGGCTGGGGTCCACCAGACAGGTCTCCTGCCTTTGGAGGAGTGAGGCTTGGTTTTATTTGGGATAGCATGATCCATGCATTCCTGTAGGTGTCCATAGAATGCGTTTGTAAAGGATTCTGTGGTTTGGGCCGTATTTTCCACTGGCCCGGGGGCTTTGAAGGATTCCACTTCGGTTTTGAGAAGTGTGAAGTTTGCTTTTGAGAAGTTCTTCACCGTGGTTTCCTTGGCTGGGGGTGGGGATGGGATATGGATGTCCAGTGAGATTGATTTAAGGTCAGATCTTACCAATGAGGGGTATACCTCTGGTATGGAACATAGAGTCCCCATGTTGGTGATGATCAGGTCCAATATGTTTTCCCCTCTTGTGGGAGTAGTGACCAGTTGTTCCATAGCATTTGAGTTTATAAATTCTAGGAACCATTGAGCGAGGATGTTGGGGCTTAAGTAGTGCTCCCAGTCTATGTTTGGGTAGTTGAAGTCACCCAATATGATGGTGTTTGGAGAGACCTTCATATTCTCCAGTGTTCTCAGGAAAGCCGAGTGGGGTTCCTGAGTTTGGGAGGGTGGTCTGTAGCAGGCTACAAACTGAAAGGCAGTTTTGCCCACTGTTAGTTGCACATGGATGGTCTCCGATGCTTCATGCAGTGCCACTAACCTGGAGGTGTGGGTATCTTTGATGAATATGGATACTCCCCCTTCTTTTGTGGTTCGGTCCAAGTTTTGGGGCCGAAAAGCATGGTATGAGGTATTACCTGGTAGTGCTGGGGTGCTCTCGGGAGCCTTGAACCAGGTTTCTGTTACTGCACAGATATCGATATTCTCCATACTGAGGAGAGCCTCGAGTGCATGCATCTTGAGGTTTAGACTTCTGGCATTGAGCAGCATTACCCTTAGTTTCTTTTTCCTTGTGTTGTCTATGGAGGTGGGTTTGTCTTTTGAGCCTTGCCTAAAAAAGGCACTATGGGGGTGGCAAGAGCCTTAGCCAGTATTCGAAAGCCCAGGGGTGACAGGTGCAAGCTGTCACTAGCGAAGCAACGTGGCTTGTCGAGCATGTCATCCCAGGCTGACAGACACTGGATCCCCCTTGAATGACACCAATACTTTAGCCAATTGTTAAAATTGATCATTTTGTCTTTATACTGTGGCATCATTCTTGGTGAGGGTAAGATGCTACTCAAGGTCAGGGTCATACCGACCTGGGCTACATGATCAGAGAGCTCCTCTATGTCTCTTTTCATGTAGTCCAGGGAGGTACATCTCAGGTCATTCACACCAGCATGGACAATGACGGAGTCATATTTGTACTTGCTTTGGAGTGACCTGAGTGCTTGTGTTATGTGGTGGATCCTGGCACCCGACAGGCAGCTTATAGTGACCTTCTCCTTGTTCAGCCTGGTGAGTGGGACGTCAGTGTGTCTGACAATAGAGTCACCTATTACAAGTGTATTAGGTGTGTTGTTTAGCCTTAAAGGCTGTGGCTGTGTGGCACTCTGACTTTGTGAACTATGTGATACGTGGGTATTGTTGTGGGGTAGCAGTTGCTTGGAAGTCTGCTTTGGATGTCTCTGCTGCTTGAGCAGATTTTTATTTAGAACCTTTGAGTATGTTTTTGTGTGTTTATGTGTTTGGTTTGCTGTTGCAGTAGGTCTATGTGAGACTGGATTTGTGGTGTGTGTGGTTAACTTCTCCTCCTGACTGCACCAGTACTGGGTTGCGAGAGAGCTCAGTCTCCAGTTTGGCTATATAGTTGCATCTCTCACATATATTTGAGCTTGTTGGGAGGAGGTGAGGGTGGTCTGTGTACATAAGGCAGTTGTAACATTGCCTCAAGATTCCCAGATTCACCAGCTGGACTGGAGAGTAAACCCAAAACTGACTTTTGGACATGCCAGAATAGTATAAGGATCTACTTTTTGACTGATCAAAAAGGACCGATAGGGAGCCAAGTACTTAAAGGGAGTATAAGAGGGTGTAGCGCTTTAGTTTATTAGTGCTTACTTATAATATTACTTATACAAGCAACTGCAGGGCTTTAGAATGAAAATAGAGTACTTACTTTGAGATTTAGAACAGTTCTAAGGGAAAAAGTGGAGAGCAGACTTTGTGTAGCCGGGAATAGTTTAAACCTGTTTAAGCAGCACTGCCCAATGATGCGCTATGCACAAAATCATGCAAAACCGCGCAAATGCGGGTTTTAAAGCAGGGAAACTGAAAGAGATAGGAACTGACCCAAAACAGCCAATAAGCTACTAGTTTCAGGGCTGACACCACTCCTCCAGGGACAGATAGGCTGCTCAAAGCTCCTCACTCTCACTGGTGAACAGAGAAGCTTCCTCCTATCCAAGTAAGGATATGGGCAACACAGGAAACTATACCACAGTCCAGAATTCAGCAAAACCTGAAATTTGGACTAATCTATTTAAGCAAAGGTGGGAAAAGAATATATATATATATTTTTTTACCATTTATGTAATAGCTATGTTGCTTGTTGTGCATGTTCACTTGTGCTGGGGTTAACTGTATTGCATCACAGTGGTCACCACTAGGGCCTATCTGATGTGAATTCAACATTCCTGTAGCATACCTCACAACTTGTCACTGCCAAGACATCTGGACAGAGGCCAGCAAAATGAGCAGGACAAACGGCCTAAGGTAGGGTCATGCATGACACATTAGTGGTATACAGTGGATATAAATTGTGTACACACCCCTCTTAAAATGCAAGGTGTTCTTGTTACCTACTAATTAAGACCATAATAGGACAGTCCACACCTCTTCCAGCCTTTAATGTGACCCATAACAGGAACAGTTCACTTGTAAAACCAAGCTTCTGGACTCATGTATTGCACCTACAAGGCTGGCCACCTGTGAGGACAGCAGACATTGTATCAGCATGATGTTTCAGTCAGGTATGATATTTCATGCTGCCATATGTGTCAGTACACTCACTGTGGCCTATTTGGCTATAGTATCACATACATGGGCAATGTTAAGGCACTTGTATTCTATAAACCACACATATATGTTTTTACTTGGGAAAAACAAAAACTGTAGTGCTTTTTACATTCTATGTGAGAGGGTATGCAACTTCAAGTGGCAACATCTGCACATGAGTGGGTATGCAACATCAAGCTGGCAACATCTGCACATGAGTGGGTATGCAGCATCAAGATGGCAACATCTGCACATGAGTGGGTATGTAGCATCAAGCTGGCAACATCTGCACATGAGTGGGTATGCAGCATCAAGTTGACATCTGCACAACTGGGTATGCAGCATCAAGCTGGCAACATCTGCATGAGTGGATATCCAGCATCAAGCTGTCAACATCTGCATGAGTGGATATCCAGCATCAAGCTGGCAACATCTGGACATGATTGGATATCCAAAACCAAGCTAACAACATCTGCAAAAGTGGATATCCAGCATCAAGCTGGCAACATTTGCACACTTGTTCTACTGACAGTGAATGTATGATTTGTTCTTTTTAGCCTTGCATCATACAATGCATACACTAAATCAGTTGTTCTTTTCAGCAGTCATGCCAAAAAGCATTTGAGCACTATGCCAACAACAGTGGTTTCAGAACAGTCCAATATTAGGCAACTCATTTTTATATCACAAAATGATCCTGTAGTCCTCCTTACATCATGTATATTGTGAAGTACTAATATTGTTTGTTGTAGGCATACCACTTAAGACAAAAAGAAGTGTGGGTTATACGTTAACATGCACATTGCCTTATTGCATCTTCTTGCAACAGCTGGCTTTTAATGCTTACTTTCTAGCAGTCATTCTCACAAATCTCCCCTTTCTTTTCAGTCAAGATGATGCAGCGAAAGTAAGACTGAGTGCAGCTGCACATTCTGATCTACCTGAAGAAAAAGCTATACGTCTTCAAAGACTAAGCAGCTTCCTTTCATCTGAAACATGGAATCAAGAACCAGCAGCTATAATTCCAACTGGAAGTTTTACTGCATGTGAGAAAACCTTTGCTACACCAGCTATGATTCCAAAAGGAAGTTTTACTATATGTGAGGGGGTCAGTGCTACATGAGTTGTGATTCCAGCTGTAAGTTAGACTGCAAGTGAGGGGGACTGAGCTACACCAGCTGTGATTACAACTGGAGATTTTACTGCATGTGAGGAGGCTTGTGCTACACCAGCTGTGAGTCCTGCCAGAAGTTGTACTTCATGTGAGGAGGCCTGTGTTACACCAGCTGTGATTCCAACCAGATGTTTTATGACATGTGAGGAGGCCTGTGTTATGCCAGCTGTGATTCCAACCAGAAATATTACTTTGTGTAAGGGAGCCTGTGCTACAACCAGAAGTTTTACTACAATACATCTGAACTGTCCAGATTTCTCAGACTATCCAGATTTTTTACTCATATTTTTGGTCTGTTCCTTATAAAATTTGTGGTTTTCAGGGAAATTAGTGAACATTATATTCAGTAAATAATCACACAAATTTGAGTTTCAGACTTCATATCCTTCAGAAAATGCATGGCAGCACAAATATTTTTATTCTACTGACTCTCTAAGTTGATAAGAGAAATATTTAAAGGGTCTACATTACATCAACGAATGATTAAATGTTCGAATCTGTAAAGGTCAACCTTTACAGATCGAACATTTAAATGTTCGAAAATGTTTAAAAATTAAAAAAAAAAAAAAACAAAGTGACAAAAAATACTAAAAGGTCTAAGCAGGGGGGCAAGCACCCCTGCCCAACCCCACACCCCCTGCTACTTAAATATACCAACACCAAGATCGAGCTACAGTGTAGGGAATGGGAAATTTCCCATTTCCGCACTGTAGTGCACTGATGTACAATCTCGGAGTTGGTATATTTAAGTAATGGGGGATGTGGGGGAGTGCAGGGGGGCTTGACCCCTGCTAAAACTCTTTCTGGCAATTTTTGTTTTTTTTAATATTAGTTTATTACATATTTGAACATTTAAATGTTCGACCGCTAAAGATCGACCTTTAGAGATTCGAACATTTAATCGTTTGTTTATGTAATATAGACCCATATTTAAAATTTGTTCATATTTGTGAGCCTTTGTCCCCCATTATTTTTTGTCCATATTTCTTGTGCTAAGAGGTTGAGAGATATGTTTACTACATGTGAGGGGGCCTGTGCTACACCAGCTGTGATTCCAACCAGAAGTTTTACTGCATGTGAGGGGGGCTTGTGTTACACCAGCTGTGATTCCAAATAGAAGTTTTACTGCATGTGTGGAGGCCGGTGCTAAAACAGATGCGATTCCAATGGAAAGTTTTACTGCAAGTGAGAGGACCTGTGCTACACCAACTGGGATTTCAACTGGAAGTTTTGCAACATGTGAGGGGTGCTACATTAAGTGAGATTGCAAACAGAAGTTTTATTGCATGTAAGGGGACCTGAGCTGCACCAGCTATGACTCCATCCGGAACTTTTACTGCATGTGAGGGGACCCGTGCTACAACAGTTGTGATTTAAAATGGAAGTTTTACTGCATATGAGGGTATCAGTGCTATGCCAGTTGTAATTCTAACCAGAAGTTTTACTGCTTGAGAGGAGTCTGTGCTACACCAGCTGTGATTTCAACAAGACATTTTACTACATGTAAGGAGTCCTATGCTATACCAGCTGAAATTCCTACACATGAGGATGCCCATGCTACACCAGCTATGATTCAGATAGGAAGTACATCTGAGGGGGCCTGTGCTACACCAGTTGTGATTCAAACCAGACGTTTTACTACATGCAAAGAGGCCTGTGCTACACGAGCTGGTAGTTCACCTGGAAGTTTTACTACATATAAGGGGTCCTGTGTTACACCGGTTGTGATTCCATCTGGAAGATTTACTGTATGTGAGGGGACCTGTGCTACACCAGCTGTGATTCCAACTGAATGTTTTACTGCATGTGAGGGAGGCCTGTGCTACACCAGCTGTAATTCCAGCCAGACGTTTTATGACATTTGAGGAGGCCTGTGCTATACCAGCTATGATTTCAACCAGATCTTTTACTGCATGAGAGTGGGCCCTTGCTTCAGTATCTGTGATTCCATTTGGAAGTTTTACTGTATATGAGGGACACTGTGCTACACCAGCTGTGATTCCAACTGGAGATTTTACTCATGTGAGGAGGCCTATTCCTCACCAGCTTTGTTTCCAACTGGGAGTTTTACTGTATATGAGGGAGCCTCTGCTATGCTAGCTGTAATTCCACGTGGAAGGTTTACAACATGTGAGGTGACCTGTGTTACACCAGCTAAAATTCCAACCAGAAGTTGTACTACCTTTGCATGGGCCTGTGTAACACTAGCTGTGATTCTATCCAGAAGTTTTACTGAATGTGAGGAGGCCTGTGCTACACCAGCTATAATTCCAAATGGAAATTTTATTGCATGTGAGGGAGCTGTGCTACATCAGATGTGATTCCAACCAGAAGTTTTATTGCATGTGAAGGGGCCCGTACTACTCCAGCTGTGATTTCAACTGGCAGTTGTACTGCATATGAGGGAGACTTTGCTACACCATCTGTGATACCAACCAGACATTTTACAACATTGAAGAGGCTAGTGGGAGGATGGCATAATGGTTAAGGTGTTTCCCTTACAAACACATGGTGCAGGGTTTGATTCTTAGTTGGGGTAATTAAATAAAGTAAATTTAAAAAAAAAAGGGTTGGGAGGGTGGCCTAATGGTTAAGGTGTTTGCCATGCAAGTACAAGGTGCAGGGTTTGAGTCTCACAAGGGATAAATGGCTCACAAGGGCATTTAGCTTAGTACTAATCTATGAACCTATGAACCTACACCAGCTGTGTTTCCATTTTTTTTTTATAAATGGGCACCACTTTCTCTGTGCCATGGATGGTGGGGATCTAATCATCTTTTTTCTCCTGGTTTTGTTAACAACCTTTCTACCCGGAGCAGTTCTTCTCCATCTAAAGATAATGGAAATGACAGCAAGAAATTCAGAGGAGATAGATCTCCATACTCCTCTTCTCATGTTTTTCATGTTCGCAAAATTCCAATTGATGTCAGTGAAATAGAGATCATCTCATTAGACCTCCCTTTTGGCAAAATAACTAACCTCTTGATGCTCAAAGGCAAAAGTCAGGCTTTCATAGAAATGGCTTAAGAAGAAGATGCTGTTACTATGGTGAACTACTATACTGCTGTCACTCCACATTTTCGCAGTCAACCTGTCTACATTCAGTATTCTAATCACAGAGAGCTCAAGACAGACAACCTTCCAAACCAGGCTAGAGCCCATGCCGCATTGCAGGCAGTGAATTCTGTACATCCAAGTGGACTGGCACTGAGTGAAGCAGCAGTTTTGTCTGATCAGAGCCCCGTCCTCCACATCATTGTAGAAAATCTTTCCTTCCCTGCCACTTTAGAAGTTCTGCATCAGATTTTCTCAAAATGTGGAACTGTCCTGAAAATAATCACTTTTACAAAAAATAATCAGTTTCAGGCTTTGCTTCAGTATGCTGATCCCATGAATGCACACCATGCTAAGTTGGCCCTAGAGGGACATAATATCTATAATGCATGTTGCACACTATGCACTGAATTTTCAAAACTTACAAGCCTTAATGTTAAGTACAATAATGAGAAAAGTAGGGACTTCACTCGCCTTGATCTTTCTTCTAGCGATGGCCAGCCAGCCCTTCACCCTGGCATGGCTGCTTTTGGTGTACCGGGTATCATTTCATCTCCAAATGGAGGGCAGCTGGATTTGCCCCAACCATTGGCTTCCTTCAAGCTGCAGGACTTCCTTGTCCTGGTGTTCCTGGAGCCCTTGGCCATCTTGTTATTCCCACATCTGCTGTCAGCTGTATGGCAATGCCTGGTGTGTCCCATGGTCCTGGAAATTCTGTTCTGCTTGTCAGTAATTTGAATTCAGATGCCATCACACCTCATGGGCTTTTCATCCTGTTTGGTGTCTATGGTGATGTGCACAGAGTGAAAATCCTTTCCAACAAGAGAAAACACTTTAGTGCAAATGGCAGATGCAAATCAAGCTCAGCTAGCAGTAAATCATCTAAATGGCTAGAGACTTTATGGAAAAGTCATGCGTGTAGCTCTGTCAAGACATCAGACTGTTCAGCTTCCCCGAGAAGGACAAGAAGATCAAGGTTTGACAAAGGATTATACCATTAGCCCTCTCCATCGTTTTAAGAAACCTGGCTCTAAGAACTTCCAGAACATCTTCCCGCCATCTGCAACCCTTCACCTGTCTGATATCCCACCTTCAGTTACTGAAGATAACTTAAAGAGTCTCTTTTCCAGCATTGGGTGCATAGTGAAAGCCTTCAAATTCTTCCAGAAAGATCGTAAGATGGCACTCATCCAGCTAGGCTGTGTGGAAGAAGCAATCCATGCCCTGACTGAGCTTCACAATCATGACCTTGGAGAGAACCACCACCTCAGAGTCTCTTTCTCCAAATCTACAATCCAACTTCATGTCAACTTTTAAGGCTGGACCACAATTTCACAAAAATCTTTAGAAAGTAAAACAGCTTTGATGAATTCTGCCTTTTAAAAATATGCAGATTCCAATGCACAAAATGAACATTGGGATTATATTTTATTGGGGGTGGGATCATTTTTGACCATATTCCAGTCTCCCTTTTTTGACATTCCCTTACTAAGAGCACACCTTTAGTGATTTACTGTAGTTTTCATTGTGTGAAGACTGAGTGAAACTACCATAGCTAAAGTTTATTTTGAAGTGATTGCATCCTTTAAAATTTCTGTTTGTAAATCATCCTTACACAACATTGTTCTAAGTAATGAACACTGTCGTGCAGTAGTGATGAAGGTTCTGTAATTATCACCATCATGGAACACTTGAAGCAGACTACTAGAAGAGTATTCAGAACCAACACAATTAACTTTTTTAATGGCTTTAATGCTGTCTATTTGATACCAATGATTTGGCTCTACTAGGCCCAGTGGACTACCCTGGTCATCAAATTGAGATAAATAAATAAATGTGGAAATTTTACTGCATGTAAGCAGGCCTGTGCTACACCAACTGTGATTCTTCATGTGACTGGGTCTGAATGTACTACACCAGCTGTGATTCTAACCAGAAGTTTTACTACATGTGAGGAAGCCTATATTACACCAGCTGTGATTCCAATGTAAATTTTTCTACATCTGACAGCACCCTTGCTACACCAGCAGTGATTCCACTTGGAAATTTTACTGCATGTGAAGGGTCCAGAGATACACCGACTGCCATTTGAAATGGAAGTTTTACTGCATGTGAGGAGGCATGTGCTACACCAGCTGCAATACCCACTGGAAGTTTTACTGCATGTGAGGAGGCATGTGTTACACCAGCTGCAATTCCCATTGGAAGTTTTACTGCATGTGAGGAGGCCTGTGCTACACCAACTGCATTTCCCACTGGAAGTTTTACTGCATGTGAGGAGGCATGTGTTACACCAGCCGCAATTCCCACTGGAAGTTTTACTGCATGTAAAGAGGCATGTGCTACACCAGCTGCAATTCTCACTGGAAGTTTTACTGCATGGAAGGAGGTATGTGCTACACCAGCTGCAATTCTCTCTGGCAGTTTTACTGCATGTGAGGAGGCATGTGCTATACCAGCTGCAATTCTCACTGGAAGTTTTACTGCATGGAAGGAGGTATGTGCTACACCAGCTGCAATTCTCTCTGGAAGTTTTACTACATGTGAGGGGGCCTCTGGTACACCAGCTGTGATTCCAACTGGAACATTTACTGCCCTCATATTTATTCCTGACCTTCTGAACACTGCCTATCTTCTTACAAATAATTGACTTAGGATCATAGGATCACAGGAGGTTACTAGGCTATCGACCCAGAGGTAATTTCAACCATTGCCAGTTCATTCCAATGTAATACCATAGATACTCTAGTCAATACCCAGGACTGTATTTATTAATGACTGCCCATGTCCAAGAGGGTTGTGGATGCTATCCTTGGGAAGAAGTTATGGTGCCCCATCCACTCATCCAGATTCCTTTTGAACAGTGTCATTGGGATGCTCTGCTTAACATGAACTGGAAGCCTATTCCAAAGATGCGACAGTCACTAAGAGACAAATCTGTCCCTCCATTATATCCTATTCAAGTTGCAGACCATATTTAGCTCCCTGGAATTGGTAGCTCTAGTCCTGTTTAATTTACGGATGTGCAGCAAATTTATTAGGTTTGTGTCAGAGATTGTTCTGTAAGCCAGGCATAAGTCCGTCCAAAGAGGTCTATACAATGCTGAGTATAGTGACAGGGACTTTAGTCGGTCTGTGTAAGGTATGTGCTGGAATCCCTTGATCTTCTTAGTTAGAAACATTTGAGGTCTCTCCAATTGCTGCAGGTGCTTTGTACAGTACATGCTGAAAGGGGTATTATACTCAATTACAGGCCTGATTAGTGACGAGTATAGAGTGGTTATAACCTCCTTTCCTCTAGAGGTGATGACTTTGCTAATCAAGTGTGCTACATAGAAAGCCTTCTTTACTACAGTAGACACATGGTGGTCCAAGTTAAGGTCTCAGTCTACTTGTGATCCCAGATCTCTTACCACATGGTAGGTACATAGGGTATTGTTAATTTGATAGTGTGAAGGGACATTGTTTTTACTGAAGGGAATGATGATGCATTTCTTTGCATTCAGTTTGAGACTGTGGCTAAGGCACCAGTCATTGGTATGTATAGGACCCTCCTGAAGTATGCTGACATCATTTGGGGATTCAATAATTGCACTCAGTTTGCAGTCAACGCAAACTTGGAGAGCCACAGTGGCTTAGTTTTGCCCTGAACTTCTGAGAAATATATACCAAACAGTAGGGGGGCCCAGCACTGACCACTGTGGCACCTCACTGGTGGCAGGTCCGCTGGTTGATGTGGAGTCACCCACTTTGAGAGTATGTGACTGGCTTGTGAGCCATTTGGCAACCCATCTTACAACAAAGGGGTTTACATTTAGTTTGCTAAGTTTATTGGCAATGCCTGAGTGTGGGATTGTGTCAAAGGCCTTTGCCAAGTCGAGGTACAATGTGTCCAGAGATTTGCCCTCAACATTGGCCCTGGTCACATTTTCAAAGAAATCCACCAGGTTTAATAAGCAGGATCTGCCCCTGACAAAGTCAAATTGGGTCAGATTCAGGGTTTGGAGGTTACCTATGTCTTTATTTATGAGGTCTGTGATGATGCATTGCATGGCTTTAAGATGAAGCTGGTCAGACTTTGGTGTCTATAATTCCCTGGATCTGTTGTTAAGCCACCTTTATGGAGGGGAATAACTGCTGCTGTTCTCCATTTCACAGGAACAAAGCCTGTTAGGCTGTGATTGAATGGAGTACTTAATGGTGATGCTAGTTCATGTTTTAGTTTGTTTAGAGACAGCCTTGGATGCCGTCTGCTCCCATAGAGGGTGTGTTTTTTGCCTTAGACAAGGCTTTAATAACCTGCTCTTTAGATATGTAGGGTGGGGGGAGTCAGGGGGCAAGGTTTGTGATACATTTGGAGGGGATAAGGGAGTGAAATATTCACCAACTCTGTCTGGTAGTAGGTTTGCTATCTCTGCGGGATCAGTGCATGTGATACCATTAGTCACCAGTTCAGCACATACTTAGGTCCTACCTTTTAAACTACTTACATAGCTGTAAAAGGCCTTATGATTACCCTTGGCTGTGATTGCTAAGTTTTTCTCAAAGTTACCCTTAGAGGATTTGACATGTTGTTTTATTTGCCTGTTGAGGCTGAGGGTGTTTTTCCATTGTTGGGGCCTCACCTTAGTTTTCTTAGACAGCAACTTTTTGCATTTGTTATAAAGTTTATTGATGCTGGATGTTGACCAGGGTAGCTTTTTTTTTACTTAGGGCTCTGGCTTTGATTCCCTCTGGAATAGCCAAGTCTATACACTTATAGAAGTGATTGTACAGGGCTTTAGTGTAAGCTTTGGTGTAGTTACCACTTCCAGCTAGGGTGGGGCTTGGAATGCCTTTATACCTTCCCCTAGGAAGATATTGTTTGCTTTGGTGAAGTTTTTTAGTCTGACTTCACCCTTTGTGAGTTCTGGTGTTAGTGCCAGTTCAAAGGTGACTGATTTGTGATCAGATTTAAATAATGAGGGTCCGAACGTTGCAGTGGCGCACCTGTTTATCATGTTAGCGAGGACCAGATCTAGTATGTTTGCCCCTCTTGTTGGGATTTGAACAACTTATTCCAGGGCATTTGAGTTAACCACATCAAGGAACTTTTGTGCTAGTGAGTTACAGCTAGAGTAGGTTTCCCAGTTGATGGTGGGATAATTGAAATCCCCTATGACCAGAGTATTTGGCAATATTTGGATTGACTCCAGCTTGGTCAAGTAGGCCTCATGCGCATCATGATCCATGGGGGGCGGGGATCTATAACTAACTATAACTTGAATGGGGGTCTTATCCACAGTAATCTGAACGTGGAGTAATTCCATGGAGATGTCCAGTCTAACTAGTCAGGAGGTGAATTTATTCTAATATAGATAAAAACACCGCCTCATTTGGTTCTCACATGTTCGTTTTGTGGTATGAAGGTGTGGAAGACATTGTAAACTTGCAAGGCCAAGCTACTGTCAGAGGCCTTGAACCAGGTTTCTGTGACGGTACAGACATATACATCCTGTAGTGATAGAAGTGCTTCCAGGGTGTGCAGTTTTTGGTTTAAGCTCCTAGCGTTTAGCAGCATAACTATTATTTTGTTATGGTTGGCAATTTTCATGTCTGCAATTTTGTTTTTGAGACCTTGCCTAAAAAGACACTATGGGGAGGCAAGAGCCTTTGCCAGCAGCCAAAAGCCTAGTGGTTCCAGGTGCAAACCATCTCTGGCAAAGCAGCAAGGTTTGTCAAATGTTATCCCATGCTGAAAGAAACTGGATTCTCTTTGAATGACACCAAAAACCAAGCCAATTATTGAAATCAATATTTTTTGTTTATACTATGGCATCATTCTAGGTGAGGGTAATATGTTGCTCAAGGCTAGGGACATACCTGCCTGAGACACATACTCAGAGAGCTCAGTCATGTCTCTCCACATATAGACCAGTGAGGTATGTCTCAGGTAATTCACTCCAACATGAGCTATGACAGAGTCATAATGGTACTTGTTGCTGAGAGACCTGACTGATGCATGATCAGATGAATGCTGGCACCAGACAGGCAGCCGACCATGACTTTCTCATTGTCTAACCTGGTGAGTGGATATCCATGTGTCTCACTATGGAGTCTCCAATGACGATAACATTTGTTTTTTGAATGTTATGCCTAAAGGACTTGGTAGGTGAGACACAGGTGTTGGTATGTGTCTTGGGTGCTGTGGGAACTGTGTTAGTCGTATTAGTCTTTTGTTTTGGAGGTGTCTAGTGTTTCAATATTTTTTTTGAGAGAATCTCTGTGTACAATGATTTCTGTGTTGAATGTGTACTATGTGTATGAGTAGTGGTACTATGTGCATGAGTAGTGGTGGGTGAGTTGTCAACCTCTTCAGTGTAACTGTTTTGAGTGCAAGTGAGCAAGGATCTTGGTGTAGATACATCTCTCGTACTCTGTACTAGACAGTTATTAGTAAAAGGTTGTCAGTGTACATGAAGCAGTTGCTACACTTGCCTCAGGAGACCCAAGTTCAACAAGGCTGGCAGGAGAAACAAGAGTAGGCCACCACTCCATAATGCTAGGTTTGAAGAACTGTTATCACAAAGGGGGTACTTTCAGGACTGATCTACTGTAGAAGGGTATTTCTGAAGGTTTTTTTTGGCTCGTGATTTAATAGGTCACAGCTCACTAGCAATACTTCTTAGAACAGAGATGTACTAATGATGAGGACTACACTAATGTACTACAGCTGTATCTGAGGGAAAATTTGTCAAAATTATCTGTCCAGCTATGGCTCACAATTGTGCGGCAGTGCATGGTGCTGAGCGATGTACAAAAAAGCAGAAACCAGCTAAAATGCAGGACTTAAATAACAGAAGCTAAAAACTTTAAAAAAATTAAAACAAACTCAAAAGAACCAATGAGGGTGCTTACTCCAAGCCCTAGATCAATCACCCTTGACCAGATAGGCTCCAATCAACACACTTCTCTCACAAGGGTGCAGAAAGGCCCCTTCCAATAAAAGATGGCTTGGTCAGAATACAGCAGCCACTACAAACAGACTCAAATGCAGCAATCAAAAATCAGGACTATGCTACAGCTACTAGCTACACAAATTTAGGCGGGAAACACTAAAAAATGTTTTAAACAGCAGAAAAACAGCAGTGAGACACTAAAAAAGTTTTAAACCACAGAAAAACAGCAAAGAGAAACTAAAGAATGTTTTAAACAGCAAACAAATCAGTTATTTAAAACACTGCTTGGTAGAAAAACAGAACAAACAGAACAGATGTTTTGCAAACTGTGAAAAGTAGCAACAATTACTTTACAAACAGTAAAAATAGCAAAAAAGATTTGCCAAAGAGCAACAGAATACAATTTAACTAAGACAGTAAGGCAGATAAAATCAGTACAAACAGTGCAGTTTAGTTTTCAGTACTAAAATTCAGTACTAAATAAGCAAAACACAATAGAAAGTGCAGTAACTAGTATCATAACCTAGCGTTTCAAGCTGGATTCATTCCCCACCTCAGCCAGTCAGCTCTTTAGGTCCCCTAAAAAAGAAGCACTAAAGCACAGAACTGCATTTCTGCCAGCACAGAAACAAATACAGGAACTCATGATCAGCATCTCCTAGGGGACCTGTGCTACACCACCTGTGATTCTAAACAGAAGTACTATGTGAGGAGACCTGTGCTACACCAGCTGTGCTTCTAACCAGAAGTACTATATGAGGAGACCTGTGCTACATCACCTCTGATTCTAACCAGAAGTACTATGTGAGGAGACCTGTGCTACACCAGCTGTGATTCTAAGCAGAAGTACTATGTGAGGAGACCTGTGCTACACCAGCTGTGATTCTAAGCAGAAGTACTATGTGAGGAGACCTGTGCGACATCAGCTGTGATTATAACCAGAAGTACTATGTGAGGAGACCTGTGCTACACCAGCTGTGATTCTAACCAGAAGTACTATGTGAGGAGACCTGTGCTACACCAGCTGTGATTCTAACCAGAAGTACTATGTGAGGAGATCTGTGCTACACCAGCCGTGATTCTAATCAGAAGTACTACATGAGGAGACCTGTCCTACACCAGCCATGATTCTAACCAGAAGTACTATGTGAGGAAACCTGTGCTACACCAGCCGTGATTCTAACCAGAAGTACTAAGTGAGGAGACCTGTCCTACACCAGCCGTGATTCTAACCAGAAGTACTATGTGAGGAGACCTGTGCTACACCAGCTGTGATTCTAACCAGAAGTACTATGTGAGGAGACCTGTGCTACACCAGCCGTGATTCTACCCAGAAGTACTATGTGAGAAGACCTGTGCTACACCAGCCATGATTCTAAGCAGAAGTACTATGTGAGGAGACCTGTGCTACACCAGACTTGATTCTAACCAGAAGTACTATGTGAGGAGACCTGTGCAACACCACCTGTGATTCTAAGCATTAGTACTATGTGAGGAGACCTGTGCTAAACCAGCTGTGATTCTAACCAGAAGTACTATGTGAGGAGACCTGTCCTACACCAGCTGTGATTCTTACCTGAAGACCTATGTGGGGAGACCTGTGCTACATCAGCCATGATTCTAACCAGAAGAACTAACTGAGGAGACCTGTCCTACACCAGCTGTGATTCCAACCAGAAGTACTATATGAGGAGACCTGTGCTACACCTGCTGTGATTGTACCCAGAAGTACTATGTGAGGAGACCTGTCCTATGCCAGCCACAATTCTAACCAGAAGTACTATGTGGAGGAGACCTGTGCTACACCAGCCGTGATTCTAACCAAAAGTACTATGTGAGGAGACCTGTCCTACACCAGCCGTGATTCTAACCAGAAGTACTATATGAGGAGACCTGTGCTACACCAGCCGTGATTCTAACCAGAAGTACTATGTGAGGAGACCTGTCCTACACCAGCCGTGATTCTTAACTGAAGTACTATGTGATGAGAACTGTGCTACAGCAGCCGTGATTCTAACCAGAAGTGCTATGTAAGGAGACCTGTGCTACACCAGCTGTGATTCTAACCAGAAGTACTATGTGGGGAGTCCTGTGCTACGCCAGGTTTTATTCTAATCAGAAGTAATATGTGAGGAGACCTGTGCTACACCAGCTGTGATTCTAACCAAAAGTACTATGTGAGGAGACCTGTGCTACACCAGCCTTGATTCTAACCAAAAGTACTATGTGAGGAGACCTGTGCTACATCAGCTATGATTCTACCCAGAAGTACTATGTGAGCAGACCTGTGCCATACCAGCTGTGATTTTAACCAGAAGTACTATGTGAGGAGACCTGTGCTACACCAGCTGTGATTCTAACAAGAAATACTATGTGAGGAGGCCTGTGCTACACCAGCCATGATTCTAACCTGAAGTACTATGTGAGGAGACCTGTGCAACACCAGCCGTGATTCTAATCAGAAGTACTATGTGAGGAGACCTGTGCTATACCAGCTGTGATTCTAACCAGAAGCATTATGTGAGGAGACCTGTCCTACACCAGCCGTGATTCTAACCAGAAGTACTATGTGAGGAGACCTGTCCTACACCAGCCGTGATTCTTACCTGAAGTACTATGTGATGAGAACTGTGCTACAGCAGCCGTGATTCTAACCAGAAGTGCTATGTAAGGAGACCTGTGCTACACCAGCTGTGATTCTAACCAGAAGTACTATGTGAGGAGACCTGTGCCACACCAGGTTTTATTCTAACCAGAAGTAATATGTGAGGAGACCTGTGCTACACCAGCTGTGCTTCTAACCAAAAGTACTATATGAGGAGACGTGCTACACCAGCCGTGATTCTAACAGGAAGTACTATGTGAGGAGAACTGTGCTAAATCAGCTGTGATTCTACCCAGAAGTACTATGTGAGCAGACCTGTGCCATACCAGCTGTGATTTTAACCAGAAGTACTATGTGAGGAGACCTGTGCTACACCAGCTGTGATTCTAACAAGAAATACTATGTGAGGAGGCCTGTGCTACACCAGCCATGATTCTAACCTGAAGTACTATGTGAGGAGACCTGTGCAACACCAGCCATGATTCTAACCAGAAGTACTATGTGAGGAGACCTGTGCTACACCAGCTGTGATACTAACCAAAAGTACTATGTGAGGAGACCTGTGCTACACCAGCTGTGACTCTAACCGGAAGTACTATGTGAGGAGACCTGTGCTACTCCAGCCATGATTCTAACCAGAAGTACTATGTGAGGAGACCTGTGCTATACCAGCCATGATTCTAACCAGCAGTACTATGTGAGGAGACCTGTGCTACACCAGCTGTGATTCTAACCATAATTACTATGTGAGGTTACTTATTCTACCCCAGCTGGGAGTATAACCAGAAGTACTATGTGAGGAGACCTGTGCTACACAAGCCGTGATTATAACCAAAAGTACTATGTGAGGAGACCTGTCCTACACCAGCCGTGATTCTAACCAGAAGTACTATGTGAGGAGACCTATGCTACACCATCTGTGATTCTAACCAGAAGAACTAAGTGAGGAGACCTGTCCTACACCAGACGAAATTCTAACCAGAAGTACTATGTGAGGAGAACTGTGCTACACCAGCCGTGATTCTAACCAGAAGTGGTATGTGAGGAAACCTCTGCTACACCAGCCATGATCGTACCCAGAAGTACTATGTGAAGGGACCTGTGCTACACCAGCTGTGATTCTAACCAGAAGAACTATGTGAGGAGACCTGTGCAACACCAGCCATGATTCTAACCAGAAGTACTATGTGAGGAGACCTGTGCTACACCAGCTGTGATTCTAACCAAAAGTACTATGTGAGGAGACCTGTGCTACACCAGCTGTGATTCTAACAAAAAGTACTATGTGAGGAGACCTGTGCTACACCAACTGTGACTCTAACCGGAAGTACTATGTGAGGATACCTGTGCTATACCAGCCGTGATTCTAACCAGCAGTACTATGTGAGGAGACCTGTGCTACACCAGCTGTGATTCTAACCATAATTACTATCTGAGGTGACTTGTGCTACCCCAGCTGGGAGTATAACCAGAAGTACTATGTGAGGAGACCTGTGCTACACAAGCCGTGATTATAGCCAAAAGTACTATGTGAGGAGACCTGGCCTACACCATCCGTGATTCTAACCAGAAGTACTATGTGAGGAGACCTATGCTACACCATCCGTGATTCTAACCAGAAGAAATAAGTGAGGAGACCTGTCCTACACCAGCCGAGATTCTAACCAGAAGTACTATATGAGGAGAACTGTGTTACACCAGCCGTGATTCTAACCAGAAGTGCTATGTGAGGAAACCTGTGCTACACCAGCCGTGATCGTACCCAGAAGTACTATGTGAAGGGACCTGTGCTACACCAGCCGTGATTCTAACCAGAAGTGCTATGTGAGGAGACCTGTGCTACACCAGCTGTGATTCTAACCAAAAGTACTATGTGAGGAGACCTGTGCTACACCAGCTGTAATTCTAACCAGAAGTACTATGTGAGGAGACCTGTGCTACAACAACTGTGATTCTAACAAAAAGTACTATGTGAGGAGACCTGTGCTACACCAACTGTGACTCTAACCGGAAGTACTATGTGAGGAGACCTGTGCTATACCAGCCGTGATTCTAACCAGCAGTACTATGTGAGGAGACCTGTGCTACACCAGCTGTGATTCTAACCATAATTACTATCTGAGGTGACTTGTGCTACCCCAGCTGGGAGTATAACCAGAAGTACTATGTGAGGAGACCTGTGCTACACAAGCCGTGATTATAACCAAAAGTACTATGTGAGGAGACCTATGCTACACCATCCGTGATTCTAACCAAAAGTACTATGTGAGGAGACCTATGCTACACCATCCGTGATTCTAACCAGAAGAACTAAGTGAGGAGACCTGTCCTACACCAGCCGAGATTCTAACCAGAAGTACTATGTGAGGAGAACTGTGTTACACCAGCCGTGATTCTAACCAGAAGTGCTATGTGAGGAAACCTGTGCTACACCAGCCGTGATCGTACCCAGAAGTACTATGTGAGGAGACCTGTGCTACACCAGCTGTGATTCTAACCAGAAGTACTATGTGAGGAGACCTGTGCTACACCAGCTGTGATTCTAACCAAAAGTACTATGTGAGGAGACCTGTGCTACACCAGCTGTAATTCTAACCAGAAGTACTATGTGAGGAGACCTGTGCTACAACAACTGTGATTCTAACAAAAAGTACTATGTGAGGAGACCTGTGCTACACCAACTGTGACTCTAACCGGAAGTACTATGTGAGGAGACCTGTGCTATACCAGCCGTGATTCTAACCAGCAGTACTATGTGAGGAGACCTGTGCTACACCAGCTGTAATTCTAACCATAATTACTATCTGAGGTGACTTGTGCTACCCCAGCTGGGAGTATAACCAGAAGTACTATGTGAGGAGACCTGTGCTACACAAGCCGTGATTATAACCAAAAGTACTATGTGAGGAGACCTATGCTACACCATCCGTGATTCTAACCAGAAGTACTATGTGAGGAGACCTATGCTACACCATCCGTGATTCTAACCAGAAGAACTAAGTGAGGAGACCTGTCCTACACCAGCCGAGATTCTAACCAGAAGTACTATGTGAGGAGAACTGTGTTACACCAGCCGTGATTTTAACCAGAAGTTCTATGTGAGGAAACCTGTGCTACACCAGCCGTGATCGTACCCAGAAGTACTATGTGAAGAGACCTGTGCTACATCAGCTGTGATTCTAACCAAAAGTACTATGTGAGGAGACCTGTGCTACACCAGCTGTGATTCTAACCAAAAGTACTATGTGAGGAGACCTGAGGTACACCAGCTGTGATTCTAACAAGAAGTACTATGTGAGGAGACCTGTGCTACACCAGCTGTGATTCTAACCAGAAGTACTATGTGAGGAGACCTGTGCTACACCAGCTGTGATTCTAACAAGAAGTACTATGTGAGGAGACCTGTGCTTCACCAGCCAAGATTCTAACCAGAAGTACTATGTGAGGAGACCTGTGCTACACCAGCCGTGATTCTAACCAGAACTACTATGTGATTAGACATGTGCTACACCAGCCGTGATTCTAACCAGAAGTACTATGTGAGGAGACCTATGCTACACCATCTGTGATTCTAACCAGAAGAACTAAGTGAGGAGACCTGTCCTACACCAGCCGAGATTCTAACCAGAAGTACTATGTGAGAAGAACTGTGCTACACCAGCCGTGATTCTAACCAGAAGTGCTATGTGAGGAAACCTGTGCTACACCAGCCGTGATCGTACCCAGAAGTACTATGTGAAGAGACCTGTGCTACACCAGCTGTGATTCTAACCAAAAGTACTATGTGAGGAGACCTGTGCTACACCAGCTGTTATTCTAACCAAAAGTACTATGTGAGGAGACCTGAGGTACATCAGCCATGATTCTAACCAGAAGCAGTATGTGAGGAGACCTCTGCTACACCAGCCATGATTCTAACCAGAAGTACTATGTGAGGAGACCTGTGCTACATCAGCTGTGATTTTACCCAGAAGCACTATGTGAGCAGACCTGTGCCATACCAGCTGTGATTTTAACCAGAAGTACTATGTGAGGAGACCTGTGCAACACCAGCCATGACTCTAACCAGAAGTACTATGTGAGGACACCTGTGCTACACCAGCTATGATTCTAACCAAAAGTACTATGTGAGGAGACCTGTGCAACACCAGCTGTTAATCTAACCAGAAGTACTATGTGAGGAGACCTGTGCTACTCCAGCCGTGATTCTAACCAGACGTACTATGTGAGGAGACCTGTGCTACACCAGCCGTGATTCTAACCAGCAGTACTATGTGAGGAGACCTGTGCTACACCAGCTGTGATTCTAACCATAATTACTTTGTGAGGTGACTTGTGCTACGCCAGCTGGGAGTATGACCAGAAGTACTATGTGAGGAGACCTGTGCTACACAAGCCATGATTCTAACCAGAAGTACTATGTGAGGAGACCTGTCCTACACCAGCCAGGATTCTAACCAGAAGTACTATGTGACGAGAACTATGCTACACCAGCCGTGATTCTTACCAGAAGAACTAAGTGAGGAGACATGTCCTAAACCAGCCGTGATTCTAACCAGAAGTACTATGTGAAGGGAACTGTGCTACACCAGCCATGATTCTAACCAGAAGTGCTATGTGAGGAGACCTGTGCTACACCAGCCGTGATTGTACCCAGAAGTACTATGTGAAGAGACCTGTGCTACACCAGCTGTGATTCTAGCCAAAAGTACTATGTGAGGAGATCTGTGCTACACCAGCTGTGATTCTAACCAAAAGTACTATGTGTGGAGACCTGTGGTACACCAGCTGTGATTCTAACAAGAAGTACTATGTGAGGAGATCTGTGCTACACCATCTGTGATTCTAACCAGAAGTACTATGTGAGGAGACCTGTGCTACACCAGCCGTGATACTAACCAGAAGTACTATATGAGGAGACCTGTGCTACACCAGCCGTGATTCTAACCAGAAGTACTATATGATTACACATGTGCTACACCAGCCATGATTCTAACCAGAAGTACTATGTGAGGAGACCTGTGCTACACCAGCCATGATTCTAACCAGAAGCACTATGTGAGGAGACCTGTGCTACACCAGCCGTGATTCTAACTAGAAGTACTATGTGAGGAAACCTGTGCTACACCAGCCATGATTTTAACCAGAAGTACTATGTGAGGAGACCTGTGCTACACCAGCTGTGATTCTAACCAGAAGTACTATGTGAGGAGACCTGTGTTACACCAGCCATGATTCTAACCAGAGATACTATGTGAGGAGACCTGTCCTACACCAGCCGTGATTCTAACCATATGTACTATGTAAGGAGACCTGTGCTACACCTGCCATGATTCTAACCAGAAAAACTAAGTGAGGAGACCTGTCCTACAACAGCCATCATTCTAACCAGAAGTACTATGAGAAGAGACCTGTGCTACACCAGCCGTGATTCTAACCAGAAGTACTATGTGAGGAGACCTGTGCTACACCAGCTGTGATTGTACCCAGAAGTACTATGTGAGGAGACCTGTGCTACAGAAGCCGTGATTCTAACCAGAAGTACTATGTGAGGGAACCTGTGCTGCACCAGCTGTGATTCTAACCAGAAGTACTATGTGAGGAGACCTGTGCTACACCAGCCGTGATTCTAACTAGAAGTACTATGTGAGGAGACCTGTCCTACACCAGCCGTGATTCTAACCAGAAGTGCTATGTGAGACCTGTGCTACACCAGCCGTGATTCTCACCAGAAGAACTAAGTGAGGAGTCCTGTCCTACACCAGCCGTGATTCTAACCAGAAGTACTATATGAGGAGACCTGTGCTACACCAGTTGTGTTTCTAACCAGAAGTACTATGTGAGGAGACCTGTGCTACCCCAGCTGTGATTGTACCCAGAAGTACTATGTTAGGAGACCTGTGCTACACCAGCTGTGATTCTAACCAGAAATACTATGTGAGGAGACCTGTGCTACACCAGCTGTGATTCTAACCAGAAGTACTATGTGAGGAGACCTGTGCTACACCAGCTGTGATTCTAACCAGAAGTACTATGTGAGGAGACCTGTGCTACACCAGCTGTGATTCTAACCAGAAGTACTATGTGAGGAGACCTGTGCTACACCAGCCATGATTCTAACCAGAAGCACTATGTGAGGAGACCTGTGCAACACCAGCCGTGATTCCAACCAGAAGTACTATGTGAAGAAACTTGTGCTACACCAACCGTGATTCTAACCAGAAGTAGTATGTGAGGAGACCTGTGCCACACCAGCTTTGATTCTAACCAGAAGTACTATGTGAGGAGACCTGTGCTACACCAACTGGGATTCTAACCAGAAGTACTATGTGAGGAGACCTGTGCTACACCAGCTAGGTTTCTAACCAGAAGTACTATATGAGGAGACCTGTGCTACACTAGCTAGGATTCTAACCAGAAGTACTATGTGAGGAGACCTGTGCTACACCAGTTGTGATTCTAACCAGAAGTACTATGTGAGGAGTCCTGTGCTACACCAGCCATGATTCTAACCAGAAGTACTACATGAGGAGACCTGTCCTACACCAGCCGTGATTCTAACCAATAGTACTATGTGAGGAGACCTGTACTACACCAGCTGTGATTCTAACCAGAAGAAATAAGTGAGGAGACCTGTCCTACACCAGCCGTGATTCTAACCATAAGTACTATGTGAGGAGTCCTGTGCTACATCAGCCGTGATTCTAACCAGAAGTACTATGTGAGGAGACCTGTGCTACACATTCCGTGATTCTAACCGAAGTACTATGTGAGGAGACCTGTGCTCTACACCAGCCATGATTGTAACCAGAAGTACTATGTGAGGAGACCTGTGCTACACCATCTGTGTTTCTAACCAGAAGTACTATGTGAGGAGACCTGTGCTACACCAACTGTGATTCTAACCAGAAGTACTATGTGTGGAGACCTGTGCTACACCTGCTTTTATTCTAACCAGAAGTACTATGTGTGGAGACCTGTGCTACACCAGCTGTGATTCTAACCAGAAGTACTGTGTGAGGAGACCTGTGCTACACCAGCTGTGATTCTAACCAGAAGTACTATGTGAGGAGACCTGTTCTACACCAGCCGTGATTCTAACCAAATGTACTATGTGAGGAGACCTGTGCTACACCAGCCGTGATTCTAACCAGAAGTACTATGTGAAGAGACCTGTGCTATACCAGCTGTGATTCTAACAAGAAGTACTATGTGAGGAGACCTGTGCCTCACCAGCTGTTATTCTAACCAGATGTACTATGTGAGGAGACCTGTTCTACACCAGCCTTGATTCTAACCAGAAGTACTATGTGAGGAGACCTGTGCTACACCTGCTGTGATTCTAACCAGAAGTACTATGTGAGGAGACCTGTGCTACACCAGTTGTGATTCTAACCAGAAGTACTATATGAGGATACCTGTGCTACACCAGCTGTCATTCCAAATAGAGGTTTTACTGCATGTGATGAGGCTTGTGCTACACCAGCAGTATGTCCTGCCAGAAGCTGTACTTCATGTAAGGAGGCCTGTGCTACACCTTCCAACCAGAAATTTTACTGCAAGTGAAGGGGCCCATACTACACCAGCTGTGATTTCAACTGGAAGTTTAACTGCCTATGAAGGAGACGCTGCTACATCATCTTTGATACCAACCAGAAGTTTTGCAACATTGAAGAGCCAGTGTTACACTACCTGTGATTGCAAATTGAAGTTTTTCTTCATGTCATTGGGTCTGTTGTACACCATCCAAATGGATGTTTTATAACATGTAAGGAGGCCTGTTCCATGCCACTTTTCTTCCAACAGGAAGTTTTACTGCATGTGAGGAGGCTTCTTCCCCAAGAGCTTTGTTTCCAACTGGGAGTTTTACTGCATTTGAGGGAGCTTCTGCTAGGCTAGCTCTAATTCCAAGTGGAAGGTTTACAACATGAGGTGACCTGTGGTACACCAGCTATGATTCCATCCGGGCATTTTACTACATGTAAGGATGTCCTTGCTATACTGAATGTGATTCCATATACGTCTTACTACCATACCTCTCAGCTGTCCAGATTTTTGTAAAATGTCTGATTTTTGCCTCATATTTTGGTCTGTTCCTCATAAATTTGTGATATTTGGGAAAATCAGTGAACATTGCATTCAGGAAATAATAACAGACATTTGAGTTTCAGACTTCATATCCTTCAGAAACTACAAGTTAACACAAATGCTTTTATTCTACTAACTTTCTAGGATCAACATTTAAAAATTGTTCCTATTTCTGAGCCTTTCTAGCCCCCATTATTTTAGGTTTTGTCCAGATTTCTAGGGCTAAGAGGTTGAGAGGTATTGTTACTACATGTGAGGCGACCTGTGCTACACCAGCTGTGACTCCAACCAGATGTTTTACTGCATTTGAGGGGCCCTGTGCTATACCAGCTGGGATTCCAACTGGAAGTTTTACTGCATGTGAGGGGGCCAGTGCTAGATCAGCTGCGATTTCAAACAGAAGTTTCACCACCATACCTCTGAACTGTCCAGATTTCCACAGAATATCCAGATTTTTGCCTCATATTTTTGGTCTGCTCCTCATAACATTTGTGTTTTTCTGGCAAATTACATGAACATTCCATTCAGTGCATAATAACAGACATTTGAGTTTCAGACATCATATCCTTCAGAAAATGCATGGTAACAAAATGCATGTATTCTACTGACTTTCTAAGTTTATAAGAGCAGCATTTAAAATTTGTCCCTATTTTAGAGCCTTTGTCCCCCATTGTTTTAGGCATTGTCCAGATTTCTTGAGCTAAGAGTTTGAGAGGTTTGTTTACTACATGTGAAGGGACCTGTGCTTCTTCAGCTGTGATTCCAGCCAGATGTTTTATTGCATTTGTGGGGGCCTTTGCTATGCAATCTGTAATTAAAACTGGAAGTTTTACTACCATACCTCTCAACTGTCCAGATTTTCACTGAATGTCCCGATTTTTGCCTCATATTTTTGGTCTGTTCTTCATAAAATTTGAGTTTTTCTTGCAAATTTGTGAACATTGCATTCAATAAATAATAACAGATACTTAAGTTTCAGACTTCTTATTTTCAAGAAAATGCATGGTAACTCAAATGCTTTTATTCTACTGATTTTCTAAATTTATAAGAGCAACATTAAAATCTGTCTCTATTTTTGAACCTTTGCCCCCATTGTTTTAGGCTTTGTCCAGATTTCTTGGGCTAAGAGGTTAAGAGGTATGTTTACTACATGTGAAGGGACCTGTGCTATACCAGCTGTTATTACAACTGGAAGTATTATTGCAGGCGAGGGGACATCTGCTACACCCAACAACATGCTTGACAGCACTGATGACAAGATCAAGATGGATGCCAAGATGGAGTTTGATAAAAGCATATTCGATATTCTCCAGAAAGATCTTCAATCAACTGCCGTGACCAAGTTGAACCACACAATTATTGCAGAAGGACATGTGCAACTCTCCAAACATTCTACCACCCTTACTGTAGTTTGTAAAGTTTAATATGGTGTATTATACCATGATCCCCCCAAAACGTGCACACTGATTGGCCAGCGTGCCCGTTGTAAATCGAGTTATACTAATGGAAAAACGTCCGGTCGCCCGGACTTTTTTCCATTAGTAAACTCGTTTTTTTAAAAAACTGTCTCGCTATGTTAAATGGGTTTAACATAGTGAGACAGCTTTAAAATAAGCAACGGAGATCTCCGTTGCTTATTTAAACTGTCTCGCTATGTTAAACCCATAACATAGCGAGGCAATGTTTAAAAAGCAACGGAGAAAGCAAGATCTCCGTTGCTTTTTGATGTTCGCTATGTTAAATGAGTTTAACATAGCGAGACAGTTTAAAATAAGCAACGGAGATGTCCGTTGCTTATTTTAAACTGTCTCGCTATGTTAAACTCATTTAACATGGCTATAAATAAAAGCAATGGAGATCTTGCTTTCTCCGTTGCTATACAACTCTGACGTACTGCGCGGGCGCAGTACATCAGAACTGCAGCGGATGCCAGACATCTGCGGAAGGGCAGTAAACAGGCATTATACTATGCCATTATTTAAGAAAAGTAATAGTTTCTTTTCTTAAATAATGTCATGGTATAATAGCAATAACCCACTTCTGGGTGTGGGTAATGCTAAATTTACCACGGTTGGCTTTGTTTGGTCCGGGACCAAACCACGCCAACCGTGGTAAACATTACCACCAGCGTCAGTTATTGCTATAATAGTTTTGAAAAGGAGAAAGCAAAACTAATCAGTACAAAAAGCAGTATCAAATATATCTGAAGAAAATACAGGCAAAGGCATCTGGATTATGAAAAAGTTTACAATACAAGAAAATAAGAAAAGAAAGAGGGGAGTAGAAAAGAAGATTGGTAATGCAGCAGTTAAAGAAATAGAAACTGAAGTTATGGATTACCTGTGAAGGGAAGGATTTAGTGGTGAAACTCCAACTCTGGCAATGTCACAGCAAGATGGAACAATGAATCTCCAAATTTAGGAGAAACTTGTGGAATGGGAAGCATATGATCAGTTGTCATATGAAGATACTCTGGAGCCTTCAGTAGGAAACCAGTACAAAAGATCAGATGGAGTTGCACAGTAAGGGAAGAAACAGGAAACAGTGGCAATTCTGACGCACTCAATGTTGTGGAGTGATAGACCAGTGAGTTCCCATATGAAAGAGTAACAGTGGATGCAGGATGCAGCTGAAGAGAATATGTCACAGTAAGATGTTTTGGAACGTTTTGTAGAATTTTTGCAGGAAATGGAGAGCAGAGAATGTGCCCTCAATTTAGAAGAAAATGATCTAAGGGAAAAGTTACTTGATTTAATACAGATGGATAAACATATTAAGATGAATGAGATTAATAGATTACAGAAAGTAAATAAGACTCAGTGTTAGAAGTCTAATAAAACAGATGAACACAGTAATGTAAACTATTAACAGAAATTCATGTGATATAACAGAAGTAAATAGTATATATTACTATGCAGCTAAATTAATAACAGATAAAGTCTTATCACAAAAACACACAGCAATAAGGGAAAGAAATGGAATAAATCATGTTTACCAAATGATACGTGAAAATCAGTGTATACCAAGATTATATATTCTTCATTCTGCAGGAGGTATGGGTCTCCTCAAAATTGATTACATTTATAGATCTGCAATTGTAGGGCCTCATACATATCTGCTGACCTCACAAGACCCAAACATAGTGACATTTTTAAAACATGAGGAGAACAAGTCTAAAGTGACTTCCCTGCTTAGTTTAGCAGAAGCATATCACTGTCAAGCAGGAATGGAAATCAAACCAGAAGTAGATAAAAATCAGGCAACAACTGAATGTGCCAAAAATTAAATGAAAGAATATAACAAGAAGGATCAGATGAGATGGCAAGACATACAGAAAAGACATAAATATAGTTGTAAGTACTGAAAACTCCAGGGGCAGCCTCATATCGGTCAGGATCTGACACAGGAATGGTTAAGGAGAGGTGAATTTAAACCAAAAGATGAAAGGTTAATATGGGTGGCCCAGGATAGTGGACTATGTACTTGTTGGTTTACAAAGTGTGTTTAACACGAGGTAGAAACAGACAAATGCAGGTTCTGTAAAACAGAATGGGAAACCTTTGCACATCTTGTTGCTGGGTGTGATACATTAATAACAGAGGACCTGCATACTGAAAGGCATAAAAGTGTGGCAAGACTGCTGCACTGGAGATTGTGCAAACATTATTCTATCACAAGGTTTGATCTCATGGTAGCTCTGGTGACAATGGAGTCTATACTTGATATGATTAAGCCATTTCATCTGTACCTGGAGCAGGAACAAATAGACTTGATTCAGGCTTATGCAGAAGCAACTGTTGTCACTTCACTTCTCAAGCAATGAGATCAAATGCTGACAATTCTTTTTCAGAGTTGTATGAAGTCAAACACCTGGCAGCCAGAGTCATGATGGAAGAAAGGGTTCCAAGGATCTCTGGAAGGCAGACTCCAAGAAACAACATTGGTGCTGCTGACCTAGATGAGTACTATCAACAGAACATGTTCATCCCATTCCTGGATTATGTCATATCTGAAATATAAGAGCAAGTTATAAATATTGTGCTCTTATATTTCTTTGCACAATATTTAGTGCCAAATGTGCTGTATCTTCTTTAGGAAGATGAGAAAGTGGTGTAATCGTACAACATGTTCAAGACATATTGGGTCTGCCCAGATTCAAAAATAAGCTACAGTGATGGATGGCCAGATGGAAAGTAGTCACATGTGACAAGATGCCAACCACCACCCATTCAACTCTACAGCAGCGGAACCTAGAATTTTATCAAAATATAAACAGCGCATTAACAATTCTGGCCACTATGCAAGTGAGTGTTGCATCTGCAGAGAGGTCATTCAGTGCCCTAAACTGCATTATGACTTGGCTGTGAAACACAATGACTGATGTACACTTAGGTGGATTGGCATTTATGTGCATTCATGATGAAATTGATGCTGATATCACTCAAGTGCTGAAAGACTTTGATCCATGTAATGATTGCTGGATTTATGTATTTCCTAGGTGTCACAGCAGCCCATCAGAATGATGGTAGTTGGGTATACATGCCTGGCTTTACAATGTCTTGCACTGACCATATGCTCTGAATGGCTGTCTTTCCCTTGGAATGGATGGAGTGGGGGATGCTTGTTGCAAATGGTTTAGACTGATATTGCCAATGGCACCTAAACCACAACAGTCAACAGCCTAGTTCAGTATTTGAGTATGGAGCATCTACAAGGGTTTTGTGTTTGAGGGGTATATTTGTCTGGTGGTTTAGGGCCTAATAAGGATGTGGTGCACCACATAGATGGTACTGATTTCATCCCAGTCTTGTACCTGATCAGCAGCTGATATACCCATAGGAATAACTGGGTGTACTGAAGAATGGATAATGTGTTGTATGCTTAAGGTTTTTGGTAGATAGGGCTTATTTGTGGCTTGAGTGGACAGGTGTGTCTAGATTGTTGTGAATGGTTTACATGCAGCTTTGTGCAGAAGGGAACTTGTATGAACAGTTCAGGCTGGCTTTGCCTTAGACTGCTTTGGGGGCTGCTTGCTACGAATGGCTTTGGATGCTAGTGTTTACTGCACCAAACCAGGGCAGCCAATAGCTCCCAGCACCAGATAGGGTGTGTGTGTGTGTGTGTGTGTGTGTGTGTGTGTGTGTGTGTGTGTGTGTGTGTGTGTGTGTGTGTTTGTGCGTGTGTTTGTGTGTGTGAATGGATCTCTATGGGACTAGCTACCTTAACATGGTCCAGGGGCTTGGCTTGTATCAGTGTTTCACTGGTACTAAATGCCAGTTAAGACTTTCGATATCTCAGAGTCATTTGGGGTGGGGCAGCCTGGATGCATATATGTGTGTGTGTATGTGTGTGTGTGTGTGTGTGTGTGTCTGTGTGTGTGTGTGTGTGTGTGTGTGTGTGTGTGTGTGTGTGTGTGTATATATGTGTATGGGAGAGGGGTTAGCAGTACCAAACCTTAGAGTACAAACTGAAAAAATGTATTCCACTCCTAGTATAAAGGAAGCAACTGACTCCAGGAAACAGGAGCAATCAGGGTTTAAGATTTTCTAGCTCAATTTGCCTATAGTAGTTTTTGGTTTCTTTGTTTAATTGACAGTTGACATTGTGTTTATTAGTTGGCTGTGAATAATGTGGATGGTGTGGAATCTATAAGTTTAATGTGTGTGTGTGTGTGTGTGTGTGTGTGTGTGTGTGTGTGTGTGTGTGTGTGTGTGTGTGTGTGTGTGTGTGTGTGTATGTGTGTGTGTGTGTGTGTGTGTGTGTGTGTGTGTGTGTGTGTGTATGTGTGTGTGTGTGTGTGTGTGTGTTAATGGACCTCTATGAATGCATTTTTAAATTAGCTTGTTTTTTGCAGGTAGATGGGTGCAAAATGTACTGTGCAGGGCCATGAAAATCTGTCTGGTACTTATTACAGATGAGTAAAGCTACTTCAATAGTGCAAAGTTTAATTCCCTCAGCCTTTATTAATCTGCTGTGCCACTCTAACCAAGTCACTTGACCAGTGCTCCTAAGCTGCTTCTCAAAGGGGACACTTGTATGCAGTGTACGGTCTAAAGCAGTTAGCAAACATGCAGATCTGTATCTTGCTCATTTAGTGTACAGTGCATTCATTGAAATACCAAATACTTTGCTCTTCAAGTGAAAAGCAAAAAAAAAAAAAAAAAAGTAAACATCTACAGATAGACAACTGCATTGGTTTTCTGCAGCTGTTATACCCAAATCCATGCCCCATGCTCAAAAAGGACTTTGGGAAACTGTAGAAAACAGATTGGTTAATTGCCTTTTACAGTAGCCAATCCATGTACCCCTCAGCCCTTCCAGTGAAGAGCCAAAAAATGGCTTCAGAGTACTGTAGAAGGACAATTGGTGCATTGGCTTCTAAATCAGCCAATCCATGCATCCCCCAGCTCTTCAAGTGAAGGCAAAAAGAAAAAAAAAAGACTTTGGCTTACTGTAGAAAACTGATTGGTGCATCTATTTCCTGTATGTTCTACATGACCCCTCAGCTCTTCAATTGGAGAGCAAACAGAAAACAAGCACAGAACGGACTTTATGTACTTGTATTTCACTATATAGAAAGACAATGCCTTCTGCAGGAATTCTTAACTACACCCTCAAACACTTTGCACCGCCTCACCCTTGCAACACTAATCCAAATGCATTGCACATTTGCCTTTTTGAATTCTTATACCTTTCACATAGCCACTAATTAGTGCTTCACTATAAGCTGCTTGACTAAGATGCCCAGCATGTCTTTTGTTGTTCAATAGGTTGTCAGTTGCATTTTCCATAAATGTGAGTTTCAAGGGAAGAGATATTTACTGTTGCTCATGCTAAGTCTATTCTTAATGTGAGACTGTTCTGTTTAGCAAATGACCGTCAGTGTTTTTAGTGTAAAATTTGAAATAACAGTTTTAATTTAAATCCATATATCTGGGAATCATTGTAAAAGCAAAGCATAAAATAACAGGAACACTGACAGATTTTGAATAGTGTCTTATGATAATTGTGGAAAGATAGACAAGTAATGAGATATTGGTAAGGCTGCGGGGAAGGGTTTCATTCGATTACTCTGCCTAAGGTCCCATTTGTCCTTGATTCGGCTCTATATGTAGTCACTCATAAATATGTTTGCAGACAGAACACATATACATCCTCACACACATACACACACACACACACACACACACACACACACACACACACACACACACACACACACACACACACACACACACACACACACACACACACACACACACACACACACACACACACACACACACACACTTGTGCGCATTTGTGAAATTGCAGTAATATGCTGCTGCTGCTGCTGCACAGAGAACCAAACACAAATCTTGCAAGCAAAAGCAGGCTTTTTAAAGAGGTTAAACTATCTCCGGGATTCAGTAAATTTCAGTGCAGGAATAGCTTATTCCTGCATGGAAGGGACCGTTCCCATGCAGCATGGCAGTGCACCATGCATATTCATGAAGGCATGTTGCTGTGCTGCAAAACGGCCACAGTTCTGTGTACGAGTGCAGGGGGTTTGTCTGAGAGCAGTGCTCTCACAATAAACATGCCCCCTGCACAGTAGAATTACCATACGGCAATTTAAATTGAGTGAGAACACTTGTAACACCCCCAACCCATCATGGTAAGAAATCTGGACAAAGCCATAAGGGGCAATCATCCCTACAAAGCCAGAAAGTTGATAGAATAACAGGTTCAGCATTAGCATGGGTATTCTGAAGAGTACAAAGTAATCTACACAACAAATACATTTTTTTCACATATTCAATATAGTTTAAACGTAGTTGCGTAGTGCTCATTGCTTAACTATGCTTAGCCCAGCTGAAAAGGCAGGATAAGTTAAAAATCAATAGACATCCAATATAAGCATTAGTGCAATAGTGTAGTGGTAAGAGTGTATACCTTGCATGTAGCCATTCATGGTTTGAGCCTCACCAAAGTCATTTCCATTTTGTATGTGTAAACATTACAATTTTAATTTATTTGTATATTTATGTAGAAAGTAACTTATATTTCTCAACCAAAGTATTGTATTCGGCCCAGATGTGAAGAGTCAGTGTAATAAAGTAGTGAAACCCCCATATAAATGCAAGTGCCCCATACAGTATGGTCACACAAGAATAAATGTAATTACAGCACATTGGGGGATGTCAGAAAAAACAACTAAATCTATATTATGTAATGAATAATGAATCAATCCCATACAGGTGATATTTCAATAAAATAAAAAATAAGCAATGCTAAGCATTGCACAGCTATGCTGACCAGGTGTAAGCATTATGTACATATGAATATTAAGCAAAGAGTAGCACAGCTAAGTGGATTTGCCCATTGGTAAGCAATGCTGAACCTGCCCCTTTAAGCACTGCCAAACTTAGCAAAGCAGGTTTGCCCATAGCTTAGCTTAGCTCAACACTTTCACCATTAAGTGGGAAAGCTACTCATGTACCAATGCACATGCCCATTTTATAACCAATTTTAATTAACTAATTATGATGTCATGACTAATTAGTGGGATGTGTGGATACATAATGTGCAAGTTTTCAGTGTTTCAAATGACTCTGAGGGTGCCATTTTAATGGTGAAAGCGCTAAGTCTGCAATAATAAATTGGTTTTCATAAGTGAACTTCGTTGCTTTGGTGAATAGTGGTGCAGTGGTTGTGGAACTTCGTATTTTCTAACTATTTGACCCTGGTTTGGGTTGCTGTGTGGGTTGTTGATGTCAGAGACATATCACTGTGAGTCGTGATATCACACACTAAATGCATGTCCATACAAACCCTGTCAATCTATCAATCCACCATGTGTATAACAGCATTGATGACATAGAATCTGTTCACAAATTTGGGGATATGCCCCCCATGTTGGTTGGTTGTCTCCACATGTCCTGTCCTGTGATGTATTGCTGCCCACTGTATGTGAATCTGTAGGCCACCACCTCTGTAATGTCCCTCAAACAGGCAAGGAAATGGGGCAAGGCCCTCATTAAGGAATGTCCCATATGTCGGAACAAGAAGCAGTGTCGGGGCCCACAGCACAATGCAATGTGGGCACCTACATAGTAGTATGGCTGTAGAAATACCTGACAACTGCACATCTGTACAGAGGACAGACAGAAAGTAGATAGCCAACAGGTCATGCTTTAGGATGAATGTATTGAAAGATACACATTTGAAACTGAAAGGTATGCCATTGCTACATGACAGCAGTCCTCAATGACATGTCCAAAGAACATAGTAGTCTACAGTTAATATCAACATATCACATCAATATCCAATGTTGCATTTAGTATTTTACCTTAAATAAAGACAAGACACTTCTTCCTCTCTTTCAGTGGTGTTTATTACACACATGTGGGAGTCTCATGGAAAGTACCAGGGAGACTCCCCGAACAAAGGAATGCATAAGCTTATATGCTGGTGATACTGCTAACAGTACAAAAATATAAACTAGACAAATTAAATTAGTATAAAGACAATTAACCAATCAGTGGTTTACACATAAGCTTAAAACAGCTCACATTACTACATCTCTAGGCAGAAAAAGAAAATTGGATGCACTTCCATATAAGGCACATTTCCTGCTTTCAAGCAGGCTCCTGTTTTTCAGTACTTTTCCACTATTAACAGTTTACTCAGAGTTTGCAGTACAAAGTCCATCTTAATGCATGCAGATTGTCACATACTCAATTTCCTTAAGCACATTCTTTGGCCATTCATATTCTACAATCCCCCATTTGATGCTGTGTAAGCATCACCATTTAGTCTATCATACATTTGCCCTAAGTCTAACATAACCATGTGGCTGGTTCCTTCAACATTGTCACACATTTTTATTTCATCATCAATATTTATGACTGCAGGCATATAAAACTTTGGCACCTTTTTAGTAGTCTTAAAAGACATTCATTTCAAAATCAATGCTTTGATTAATAACACAAGAAAGGCAATAAGAGCTAATACTGCGATTAATAAAATTAACTTCAATAATCCACCTCCCCAACCTGAGAACAGGTTGGTTAACCATGCCCATGTTGAGTTATTGGCCTCCTTGGCCTTAGAAAGTTTGGAGACTCTCTAAATGAGTTCGAGATGACTTTCAATTTCGTGCTGATTGCCAGGAATAAACGTACAATACTCCTCCTGGATTAAAGTGCAAGTTCCACCTTTTGCCACTAGGGTGAAATCGAGAGCCATATGGTTTTGGAGGACTACAGCTCTCATAGCAGTCAGTTCAGCAGTCACTAGTTCTAAAGCAGAAAATGTGGCATTGCTTAATACTTCAAGCAATTTGGACAGTTTTCTCAGTTCCCAAATTGATTTTACTGCTCAGTATGCTGGAATTATACCAGCCCACGATATGACGTCATCACCCAAGTACATATGAGATAGTCCTTCGGTGCCAGCATGAGATAAGTCATGATGATAAATCCATGAAGCGTCAATTTGGCCTACCGGATTGGCAGGCAAAAACCTCTCGAACATTCCGAATTTTTCCTTGAGGTAAAGCAGATGTATGTCGGATGGCTGGGACTAAATAACCTAAGAAACAGCTACCAGACCAGTTTTCTGGTAGCCATTTATAGGCCTTTCTTCCGCATATAAAATAACAGTCCTGCAACAGGGTGGTAACGTTTGAAGAATGGTCACTGCCCGTACTTATGCCATGGAATATGGCAAGAAATACGATATTGCGAGAACCAAGTAATGAGGCATTTCTCAATGTCGGCTGAATGGCATTGAATGAAACTCGACAGCCCAAGGCTATGCGGTTTCTTTCTGTATAATTGCACTGGTATTCAACTGTCATGTTGCAGATACTTTGTCGCATTTTTCAAGTCCAATGATGTTGACTTAAGTAGTTTTGTCGGAAACACAGAGTGCCATTGCGATGGAGAGAAAGTTGTAATGCAATAGATTTACTAGAAGTAATGTTAGCAGTGTTGTTGAGTAAGCTAGTCCATGTATCAATGATACTTAGTGGAGCCGCAGGCAATGACAATCCCCCATGTATGGAGGGAATGGCAGTGTAGATCCAACAGTTAGAATATCATTATCAAATGCATCATATTCAGAAAAGGGTGGTGGTGGTGTCATGGGCATATGCAGAGGGTGACCCATGAGAATTTCATGTGGAGAAAGACTCTTAGTAGGATGCGGTTGTGCTCGCATAGAAAGTAAGGCTAGTGGTAAGGCCTGCACCCAAGTTAAGCCTGTTTCTGAAGTGACTTTAGCAAGTCTAGTTTTCAAGGTCTGATTCATTCATTCAATAATACCTGATGCCTGTGGTCTATACGGTCAATGAAATTTCAAAGTGATGCCTAACATTGTACACAATGATTCAACTAACTAAGCAGTAAAATGCGTTCCACGGTCAGAGTATATTTGACAAGGAACACCAAAACGAGGTATCAATTCATAACACAATTTTTTTGCAACTGAAATAGCATCATTTGTAGCACATGGATAGGCTTCTAACCACCCTGAAATAATATCAACAACAGTTAAAGCATATTTAAAATGAGTACAAGGTGGGAGTTCAATAAAGTCCCACTGTAAGGCACAAAATGGTCCCTTTGATTTTGGCACCGGTTGAGCGGGAGCCAGAGTGCCTTTTGAAATGTTATGCTGTAAACAAATGGAGCACATGCTCAAAAAATGTTGCACAGAAGCAGAAAGTCCTGGGGTGAACCAATCCTTCTGGATTTGTTTGATTAATGCTTGTACCCCTACATGAGCTGGCAAATGATATGCTTTTATAAGAGAATTTAACATAGATATAGGGCAAATTAATCTGCCATCAGGATGCTGCCAAATTGAATCAGAGCATTTGAAACAACTTTGGGCCAACCATGTTTTTCTTTCTGATTCCGATGCTTCACTTTGTAAAGTTTTTAAAACAGTAGTGTCAAAAGTAACCATTTGTAAGATAGGCTACAGAAATTGTCCCTGAACAGTATTTGAAAGAGCAGCCTGCTTGGTAGCCCAGTCAGCCAAATTATTTCCCTTAGCTACTAGCGAGTTATTAGACTGGTGAGCTACACACTTCACAACAGCAATTTTAGAAGGTAATAATAAACGCTGTAAGAGGTGATCAATATACAGGTCATTTTTAATTGGTGCCCCAGAGGATGTTAAAAACCCCCTTTCCTTCCACAAGGTACCAAAATCATGAACAACACCATGGGCATAACGTGAATCAGTATAAATAGTAACAGATCTATCTTTGGCCATTTTACATGCATGCAAAAGTGCCACTAATTCTGTGGCTTGTGCGGAAGTGCCAGGTGGTAATTGTTCAGTTTGTAAAACCTCAGATGGTGAGCAGACTGACCATGCAGCCTGGAGTTCGCCAAGATTATTTCGTAAACAGAACCCATCTACAAAAAGAACTAAATCAGGATTAAGCAAAGGAACATCTTGCAAATCTAACCTAGGAGAAGGAACAGTGTTAACTACAAGCACACAGTCATGTGGTTCGCCCTCGTCACTAGTTGGAATCAATGAAACAAGGTTTAGTGGTGGGCAACATGTAATTTGAACAGCGGGAGTACTTAAACTTAACTCATATTTAGTGAGGCGAGCATTAGAAAGATACTGTGTTTTTGTTTTTAATAGTAATGCTTGCACTGCATGAGGTACTGCTAAGATAGTGTCATGTCCTAAAGTCAATGGTGCTGCCATATCGATCAAGACAGCAGCGGCTGCCACCGCTTGTAAAAAGGGTGGATAGCCAGAAGCAACAGGGTCTAACTGAGTGTTGTAATATGCTATAGGTCGATAGCCTCCCGTGCGCGCTTTCGCCAGCAGGCCCAGGGCAGTCTTGTTTCTTTCACAACAGAAGAAAACAAAGGGTTTTGAATAATCTGGGAGCCCCAGGGCAGATGGGTTTATCAATGTCATTTAAATAGCCTGAAAGGTGTTTTCATGTTCAGGGGACCAAGGCAGAGGGTCTGTGACCTCCTTTTTTAGAAGCTGTAACTGAGGGACCGAAATTTCTGAAAAATTGGGCACCCACTGTCTGCAATAACCTGCTAGGCCAAGGAACCCCCTGAGTTGTCTCTGAGTTACAGAGTGGGGGGCAGTCTGAATGAAGGTAATTCTACTTGGAAATATTTGACATGAACCCATAGAAATGATGTGTCCCAGGTATTGTACCTTTTCTTGACAGAACTGCAGTTTAGATTTATTTACCTTAAAACCTCGTTCAGCTAGAAACTTTAAAACTACAAGTGAGTCCTCTATACATGACTTAGTATCTTGTGAAGCTATAAGAATATCGTCTACATATTGGACCAATACTGAACGTGGTGGTAACTGTAAATCCTGCAGTTGTCTGTGCATCTCTCTAGAGAATAGGGTTGGAGATTCTACATATCCTTGGGGTAGTCGGGTCCAAGTATACTGTTGGCCCTTATAAGTGAATGTAAACAAATACTGATGATCTGAATGTACTGGGATAGAGAAGAAAGCTAATGAGATATCTATAACCATAAAACAATGTGCTGTAGGTGGGATGCAGCTTAAAATCTTGGGTTTGGTACAATTGGAAAAACAGGCAAGACAGCTTTATTGACTTCTCGCAAGTCTTGTACAAATCTGTAAGCTTGTTTACCAGGTTTCTTTACCGGTAGAATTGGAGTATTACATGGACTTGTTGTAGGTACTATAATTCCTTGTTGTACTAAGGCAGAAATGATGGGGGCAATACCAGATGTGGCCTCTGCTGTCAAAGGGTACTGTGGTACCTGAGGTAACTTTGCTCCGGGTTTTAAGGTTATCTTTACAGGAGTAGCTGAAATCAGGAACCCAACATCATTATCATGAGTGGTCCATAGATGAGAGGGTAATGGATTTAGATGCTTATTTTTATCGAGGTCAGACTGCATACATATTGTTTGCAGAGTGAAATTTTCATCTAAAGTAGCCAAAATACTATGTTGTGTATCTGAAGGTACTTGTAAATATACTCCATTTGCTGTGCAGAAGATGGTTGCTCTCATCTTACAGAGAAAATGTCTTCCCAATAAATTTAAAGGTGCCGAGGGTCCTACTAAAAATGCATGATTGTCTTGTGAAGGTCCCAAAGTTACTGGGACTGGGACGGCTTCAGAATATTCAATAGGAATACCAGAGACACCTACCCCTCTAGTTATGTTATTGGGGAGGGGGACATTTATTGCTGCTTCACCAGCTAACATAGATTTGGTTGCTCCAGTGTCAATCAAAAATGGGTATGGTTTATTTTTGACAAGTAACATAACATGTGGTCCATCTTGATCCACAGGGATGAAAGGGCATAGATGCTGTTGTCTTTGTTCAGAGAACCTTCATTGTGATGGCTGCCGATTGGATAGGGTCCAATTAGAATTCCACTGAGGTGACGTATCAGTGGGTGGGGCAGGTTGCTTAGCCAGATACGGACATTAATTTCTCCAATGGCCTACTTGGCCACAATTGAAACACTCTGTCTATTATAGCTTTGGGGTGGGGCTGATCGAGTTTCCTGCCAGTTTTGTCTATTTTGGCTTCCTGCCCCTTGGTGTCAACCTCTCCCTCTTCCCCATCCTCGTCCTCCCCATCCATGCTGCCCGAAGGCAGTACACATCTGAATCTGCGCTTTAACCAGTTTTTCCTGTAAGTCCTTTTTTTCCTGTGCTAAGTGGTGGGAGAGGTATTGCACATGAGTGACTAATTCAAGCAATCCAAGACTAGGCCAGTTTAAATATACTTCCTTTAGCTTATCCCGTACTTGTGGACGTAACCCATCTACGAAGGCAGCCGAAAATCCACTCTGTGCCAGCCCTTCAGTGGGTTCTGGGTAACCAGAGTAAGCCTCAAAGGCACCAGTAAGATGATTTAAATACTCATCCACAGGTTTGTCTTCTTTTTGAATGAATGTCTTGATTTTGGACTAGTTGGGTGTGGGTGGAACTATTACTGTAATAGCATCTATTATACGCCCTCTGACCACTTCAAACCCATTGTCTCCTTGTGCATCATATTTTGGAATCAGAGTAGGAACATTAGCATGGTCCCAAATCCGTTTCATCAGATCAGCTGGTATGGCGTACTGAAGAACTGCCCTGACTTCTTCTATTGTAGGATTTTGTAAACAAATATGTCCCGCCAGCACACGCTGGAACTTAGCTGGATTAGTACGGATAGGCGGTAGTGATTTGGTAATGGCTTGAAAATCAACCGCCGACCACGCCCTTGGTACTACAATGGTCGGTGGTTCCTGTACACTTCTAGCATGGGCTAGGTTAGGTACCTCCCTCAAAGGTAACAATCTGTCGTCATCTGATGACTCCAATTCTGAATCTGAATTAAATTTATCTGGCCCAAAATATCCATCCCCAGTGTCAATTATAGTGGGGAACTGGCCAAAATGCCTTAGCCAGTGTAAATTTTGCTTCCCTTTTCCTTTATAATAGGGTTTAGCT